>NC_050526.1:16507608-16508888 GCF_002922805.2 Oryzias melastigma | reverse complement strand
AGCTGATGATGCTGCCTCCTTTCTAGCTCCTCCTCTCTTGGAAACATGTTTTACTGTTAGTTAAGCTCATTCAATAAAGCGGTTTCTTTAATTAACATTATCTAAATAAAGACCATGTCTACTTTCCTTGTAATTAGACTCAGGGCATTTTTGTTTTTTCAGTTTCCCAGAACGTCTGAAGGTTGAATGAACACAGGGGACGAAGACAAACAAGTAAACATTAGTCAAATTGACTTCCACGTCTGGCTCATCCTTAACTCCTTCAATCCCAAGGACTCTCTTTGGCTATCTGTCATTTGGTGTCATCTCAGAGGCATAATCTGCTCGTCTTTGTCACCGTGATGAATGTCCTCCACCTGCACATGTTACTTTAATGGCTGACAGTGAAAAACAGACCTGAAGGAAGCTTTGTGGAGTGTCAGGAACACTTTTTTTTTACAGCTTTATGGATCATTTGAGTCTCCAAATAACAGAAATGAAGGCCAAATTATTCATCTTAAATGGAAGTACAAATATTTACAGCAAAACTAAATCCTAACCTGTAGCTACTAAACTCTGAACTGAAGTTATTGGTCTTTTTTGTCTTGAACTGAAGTGAATCGAGACTCTTAACTGCTGTCAGTGATGCCACAAAATCTGTTTTTAGAAGCAAAATCAGGAGCATGAACTCGTTAACGCTCATTTTATATCTACAAACACCATCTGCTCTCAGCTTCTTTCTTGCCATGATATTATAGTTTAGTGGTTGGCCTGCAGTCTTCAACATTTACATGACTATCAGCTGATAGGGATGGGCGTGGCCAAGGACAGCTGATTTACAGCTGATGATTGACACGTCATGACAAAATCTATCAGAGGAAAGTCGGAGAGTAGTGGTATGTCCAGGTAATTGACCTCTTAATCCATTTATTGGTCCAAACTATACAGTAGTTATAAGTATTACTGTATATGAAAGTTTTGGACATATATACATGAGATCTTCTGGAAAGGATCAAGGAAAATGACAAAAATAGGAATTAAATATTTAAAAAGACAAATTCTCAACAAAGTTTCTGGTTTTAATAAAAATATTATGTAACATTGAAAATAAATTGGAAATTGAAATAAAAAAACTGTAAAAAGTCATCAACTTAGCAAAATAAACTAAAATGAAATTTTAATTACTTTTAATTTCTTAATTAAATGAATTAAAGTGGATACAGAAATTTTACTCGAGACAAACTTAAAAAAGGGACAAAATGTTACTGAAAGATGTAAACTTTGCCAGAAAGAAAAAATGA
>NC_050526.1:16502317-16506717 GCF_002922805.2 Oryzias melastigma | reverse complement strand
ACCATCTGCTCTCAGCTTCTTTCTTGCCATGATATTATAGTTAAGTGGTTGGCCTGCAGTCTTCAACATTTACATGACTATCAGCTGATAGGGATGGGCGTGGCCAGGGACAGCTGATTTACAGCTGATGATTGACACGTCATGACAAAATCTATCAGAGGAAAGTCGGAGAGTAGTGGTATGTCAAGGTAATGGACCTCTTACTCCATTTATTGGTCAAAACTATACAGTAGTTATAAGTATTACTACAGTATATGAAAGTTTTGGACATAAATACATGAGATCTTCTGGAAAGGATCAAGGAAAATGACAAAAATAGGAATAAAATATTTAAAAAGACAAATTCTCAACAAAGTTTCTGGTTTTAATAGAAATATTATGTAACATTTAAAATAAATTGGAAATTAAAAAAACAGTAAAAAGTCATCAACTTAGCAAAATAAACTAAAATGAAAAAACTAATTTAAGAAATTAAAAGTAAAGTGGATGCAGAAATTTTACTACGAGACAAACTTAAAAAATTGGACAAAATAATACTGAAAGAAGTAAACTTTGCCAGAAAGAAAAAATGAACAAAGAAAAATGTATTATATTTTATTTAGAAAAAAAGAAACAAGACAAAACACGTCAGTCTGGGCTGAGACAAATGAAAATACAAAACGTCTGTAGAGAAGTTAAATTAGTAAGAATGACTAATATTCAAATATCCTTAGACATACACGTGTTGAAAAACAGAATGTGAGATATAATAATAATAATAATAATAATAATAATAATAATGGATTATGAGGGTTAATAATAGGCAGACATAGTAGTCAAATATGAGGAGTGCCATTCCAATGAACCTGAACCGTTTGAATGGTTTCAGTCGGATCACTAGGTAGATGTTCCAGCCCAGGACGCCATAAATCCATAAAAAAACATGTTGTTGTTCGTTTACTTGGCTCCAAATCTTTCCATTAGTAAAATGTCTTCATACCACTGAGTCACAGTGAGAGGTTTTTCTTTAATCCAGTTAAATAAGATGCACCTTCATGCTAAAAAAAACATTGATTTGTCCAATTTCTTAACTGCTGGCAGCCCAAGCAGGAACTAACAAAACAAATGAAACAAGAGAAAACACAAAACTCAGTGATCGTCTCAGCTCTCTGTAGAAACCATACAGTTTAAGGCCGTGTTATACAGCCACGAAGTATGTTTTGTGCAAATTGATCAATTTTCACATTTCAACAAGTGGACCACATTAAAACCATTGAAGAAGTACAAATAAAACTGCAAAGAACACGTAAATGCGAGCTTCATTGAATTTCTTCACATCGCATCAGCACCCGCTGCGGGCTCTCGCCATGCTTTGTTTTAATGAAACCGCCAGACTCCTCTGGTCCACACCAGTTCTAGATCAGCTGTAAGGTGCCGGCCAAGGCACGACCCGCTGGACACCACCCTGCCCAGATGAGCCGGACGGGAGTCCAGGAGACTCCACTGGGTGTAGACCGCTGGAGGGGCGAAAGATCAGCTGATTTATACACCCGTCACACAATACGCCAATCGTACCTTAGCTATTGCACTGTTTATAGCCAACGTATTGGGGATTTTTGCATCAATTATGCAATTTTAACATGATATGTGCGGCATATACACGATATACAAGGTATACATGGGTGATACATGTCTGTTAGACATACGTTGTAAGACATGAATTCGTGTATACATCTTGTAAAAGTTATTACGTGAGATTTACACGATAATTGTGAATTACAACATAAAATACACAAAATGTGAAATTCTCAACCGACCAAACATTTTGAAGAGCTCAAAACGAGTTTACATAAAGACCTATTGGTTGAAACCCTTGACCGACATCTACAAACACTTTAACAGATGATGATACACTCGTGAATATTATGCATCTTTCATGAAATACCAAATTGATATACTTGGAAAATGCAATAATTGTTTGTAGCGGCAGTGTGGTACAGCCTTCACAGGAAACACAAAGACCTCTCTGACATGAAGACCCAAAACCTAAAGGACAGCTGGGCAGCATAAAAATAACTGTGCATAGCCCCCCCACACACACACACACACAAACACACACACACAGAGCAGGACCTGCTATGCTCATCAGAACACCCCATGCACACAACTGTCAGTTGTCAGGACACAGTAGGACCGGACCGTCGTCATCACAGATAAGAGCAGGAACGACGTATTCAACACACGTTAAAATGCTGTCAGTATCCGAGATGAGACGAAAAAACAAAGAGAAATAACAAGTCAACAATAAAGGAACAAAAACGTTAGAAAAAAAGAGTCTAATCATTCCATACATTCAGGGAATAACAGAAACAATACAAAGAGCCATGAAGAAACACAACAATCAAGACTCATTTAAAAATCAGACCAGTGCTAGTTCACCCAAAGGACAAACGGAGCAAGAAAAGAAAATGATGTTTTTAAGAAATACAAGGTAGAAGTGGAGCCACAAGAAAGGAGCATAAAAAATAAATGGGAGAAAAAAACATGAAGATCTGAGATGACAGAAAAAATAGAGCAACAAAACTTCCAATCAGCATTTTTAGATTTCTGCCAAACAACCATGTGATGGAGCGGGACAACAGCAACGGGAAAGGAGGAAAAGGTCAAGATCAAGAAGTGGAGATGCAGAAATATGACCATACAAATCAACATGAACTCACCTGGGAGGAAGTTTTCTCCTGGATTTGGTTGGGCTGGTGAGGCCTGTGGTAACCGAGGGTGGCAGGTTGGTCCCACTGGCCACGGCGGTTTTGTTGGTTGGTTGGTTTTCAGGGTTGGTTGGTTTTGTTTTGATGGTTGGTTTTCAGGGTTGGTTGGTTGGTTGGTTTTGTTTTGTTGGATGGTTTGTTTGGTTTGATGGTTGGTTGGTTTTTTAGGGTTGGTTGGATTTGTTGGTTGGTTGATTTTCATAGTTCCCTGAAAAAAGTGAAACATTGGATCAATTAACTAAAGTTCTGTAATTTGTTGTATTTAAAATTATTTGTTTATATTTAATAAAACTTTTAAGCTGGGTTAACCATCAACTATTTTCTTTATTTGATACAGTTAATTGATCCAATGTTTCACTTCTATAAGTGTTGGCTGACTGGTTAGTTTTTATTGTTGGTTTTGTTAGGTTTTTTGTTTTTTTTGGTTTGGTTGATGGTTAGTTGGTTGTTTGGTTTGTTTTGATGGGTGTTTGGTTAATTGATTAGTTGTTTGTTTGGTTTTGTTGTGTTTTTGTCTTGTTGATCAACATCATAAGCACACCACTTGTTCAAAAATATAAAAAAGTCCCTTTCCTGTTCAGACACCGCTGTGAGAGCTGTTGTCTGATCAGTTGGACCATCATTCAGGAATATTTAGAAGATCTAAAGTCTTAAACCTCAGATCTACCTCTGCGTTGGGTGATTCTGTTTAAAAAAAGGGCTTATTAGATGTTGGACAAGCACATTTCAGATCCAAAAAAGGACATCACTTCAATAAGATGAAAGAAGAGTTTTATCTTGATAGTTTTTTAATGGCAACTGGATTAATGATCTCCCGCCATTATTGATCCCGATAACGCATGGCTGCTGCAAGGCCGGAGTTTGTGTAGATCTTTTATACGTGGATGTATTTTTGTTTGTACTTTGATCTATGCCGTTCTACTGCAGCACTCATCGAAGATGCTTGATTTTTGACATCCAATCCTGTACTTCCTCTTGTCTTTCTGGGCAATTAGCGACGCCAGAATTGCGTTGGTGCCTGCTGCCCACCTCTGGACAACTTGTCTTTGGATGTGTTGCCCTACCACCACCAGTTTCCCTCGGGATAAGTCAAGTATTCATCCATCCATCATCCATCCATCTGCAGTTGTTGTAAGATCATTTATTCTCTTGTGTCAGATAAGCTGAGAGTAACTTCAGTGAAAAAGTTTGATTTCAGCTTCCACCAGCTCTCCAACAGTTTTGCATTAAGCTGGTCGAGCTGCTGCGGTTGCGTAACCTCACCACTCTCTTCTGTTCCCTCTTAAATAATTTCCAGCTGGGCTCTTCTCTGACGGCACTTAGACTGCAGGAAGTCTCTGAGTGTTCTTCAGGACTCCTTGATAAATGCGTTTGAAAATCTACAAAAATATATTTGTGGAGTGAGAAGCAGTGACGACCGGAACGACTAGATATATCTCTGCTGAGCTTTAGTCCATGTTTGAGAATATTTTCTAACTAAGTTTGAGGTTTGCTATTTTATTTTAGATGACAGACGATAGAAAGATAAGAAAGGATGTGATGAGGCTGAAGCTAAAGGACCGAATGATCAAACAGCAGCACAAGCAGAAACTGTCCTGGAGAGATCGTAATAATGTAATAAAACAACAGATTTGAGATGTCAAAGTCAAGGCC
>NC_050526.1:16488131-16501579 GCF_002922805.2 Oryzias melastigma | reverse complement strand
GCGTTGGTGCCTGATGCCCACCTCTGGACAACTTGTCTTTGGATGTGTTGCCCTACCACCACCAGTTTCCCTCGGGATAAATCAAGTATTCATCCATCCATCCATCATCCATCCATCTATCTACCCATCCATCCATCCATCATCCATCCATCTATCTATCCATCCATCCATCCATCATCCATCCATCATCCATTCATCCATCCATCCATCCATCATCCATTTATCCATCCATCCATCATCCATCCATCATCCATCCATCTATCTATCCATCCATACATCCATCCATCCATCCATCCATCCATCATCCATCCATCATCCATCCATCTGCAGTTGTTGTAAGATCATGTATTCTCTTGTGTCAGATAAGCTGAGAGTAACTTCAGTGAAAAGTTTGATTTCAGCTTCCACCAGCTCTCCAACAGTTTTGCATTAAGCTGGTGGAGCTGCTGCGGTTGCGTAACCTCACCACTCTCTTCTGTTCCCTCTTAAATAATTTCCAGCTGGGCTCTTCTCTGACGGCACTTAGACTGCAGGAAGTCTCTGAGTGTTCTTCAGGACTCCTTGATAAATGCGTTTGAAAATCTACAAAAATACATTTGTGGAGTGAGAAGCAGTGACGACCGGAACGACTAGATATATCTCTGCTGAGCTTTAGTCCATGTTTGAGAATATTTGATGAATAAGTTTGAGGTCTGCTTTTTTATTTTAGATGACAGACGATAGAAAGATAAGAAAGGATGTGATGAGGCTGAAGCTAAAGGACCGAATGACCAAACAGCAGCACAAGCAGAAACTGTCCTGGAGAGATCCTAATAATGTAATAAAACAACAGATTTGAGATGTTAGAGAACATGTCAAAGTCAAGGCCCGGGGGCCGGATCCGGCCCTCCAGGTAATTCTATCCGGCCCTCCAGATCATTTTATTTTATTGTTATTAAAGACCCGATGTTTTCTTGTTCTTATTTCTAACTTGTATAATTTTAACAAAATATATTTTTATATAGAGTAAAATATTGGAAGTTATTTAATGTTTAAGTTGATTTATTCTGGAATAATATTCCTGCCTTTTTATTATTCATGATTATGTTAAAAATTTACGGTTTAAAGCTTTTTGGACTATTTGAGATTATCTAGGATTTTTTTTAGACTGTTTTGGAGTTTATCTAATATTTCAGCTACATGCTAACTGTTTTGGCTAATTTAGTTTTTTTTGTTTGTTTTTTTAGGCTAATTTAGCAATGAGCTAATATTTTCAGCTCGCTATCACTGTTTTCAGCTATCAGCTTCAGCGTTTTTAGCTATCAATATCAGCATCTTCAGCAGCCAAATTCAGCTTACAGCATTCACACTATCACAGGTAATGCCATATATGTAGTTCATAATTATGTTAAAACGCTAGTTTAGCTAATATTTCAGCTACATGCTAGCTGTTTGGCTAATCTAAGTTATTTTTTTTTTTTGGCTATCAGCTATCAATTTCAGCATCTTCAGCAGCCAAATCCAGTTTACAGTATTCACCTTAGCATTATCACAGGTAATGCTATATATCTAGTTCATAATTATGTTAAAAAGTTACGGCTTTGAAGTTTTAAAAATGTAGTTTTAGAGTGTTTAGTAAGTGTTTATCCTGTTCTGCCCGCGACCTGAGGCATGTGTTGGATTTTGGCCCGTTGTGTGATTGAGTTTGACACTCCTGGTTTAGAGGGAACTCCAGCTTTCATCCAAACCTCTGATGTATTAGTGACCAGATGACTGAAGTTTGACTCAAACAGCAGCAGCCATGATGAGGCTCCTATAGCAGTGAGGAACTTTTCTATTTTCTTAACCCTTTATGTCGATGCTGAACACAAAATAACTCACACTCTTTGATCTACCGTACCTCCTCCAATAGATTCTAATGTAGAGAGGTGGGTTTGTGCGGATATCCCACACTGAGACTAAATCTGAATTCTTCCCCGACGACTTCTCCCTGCCCCGACATTTAGCCCTCCAAGCAGAGAGATGTGGAGAAATAGTGTCTTCAGATTCAGCCACCTCTTCCCCTCACTGGTCGTCTACATTCACATGTAGCTGGCAGCACTTGGAAAGTACACAACTTGAAGAAGTCATGCTTAGACTAAAAGTCATGATGTCAGGACTCGTGTGGAGACGTTTCATCTCTGGGTTGAATTGCTCTTCTTTTCTCCGTGAGGGTGAGGCTTCTGCCTGAACATTCCACGACTCCTCCATGTTGAAATGTGTTGTTCACATATGCACTCGGGCTCGCTGAGACAGTGTTATGACCACGACTGCTAACTTCCTCCTGACATGGACACGCCGCGACAGGACCTGGTCACAGTGAAGACTCGTCACATCTCATCTAGTCGTCTTTGTGGGATTTTAGAGAGGCCGGGCGTGCTTTGGTTGGGATGCTGAGACAGAGAAACTGGAGCAAAGTTATCCCTATTTCACTTTGTCAGTTTAGATGTTTTTAGGTACCTTGTATTCATCGTATAAGCATCCTAACAGGAAATGGTTAAAGGGCGGAGCATCTATTATTACCAGCAAACTATTGTTTAAATATGAAAGCAGCAGTTTTTGCTTCCTTTTCGGTCCATTTTTGTTTGTTTGATTTTTGTTGCTTTATATTTATTCGGATAAAATGTTAACTGAAATAATTGAAAATATATGTTAGTTTTTGTTGGTATCTGATCTCAAAATTGTATTTATTTATTTTTCCTTTCGTAAAGACTTGTGTTGTTTCTAGTTCATTTTTGTGCTTTATTCATGTGAACCACTTTGTGTTTTCTACCGTGAGACAGCGTTAAAAAATAAATGAATATTTCTGGCTTGAATCAAAGAATCTGAGAAGAAACATCTGTTCTGTTGAATCTGAAATTCTCTTTGTGAAACTTTTCTGTTGCTGTAGATCGTGTCAAAGTCAAGGCCCGGGGGCCGGATCCGGCCCTCCGGGTAATTCTATCCGGCCCTCTAGATCATTTTATTTTATTGTTATTAATGGCCCGATGTTATCTTGAGCTTGTATAATTTTGACAGAATATATTTTTAGAGAGAGTAAAATATTGACAGTTATTTAAGGTTTAAGTTGATTTATTTTGGAATAATATTCCTGACTTTTTATTATTCATAATTAAGTTAAAAAGTTACAGTTTTTAAGTTTCAATAATTGTCATTCTGCTAGCTTTTTGGACTATTTTGCTACTTACTAAGATTTTTTGGGTTATATTGGAGTTTATCTAATATTTCAGCTACATGCCAGCTGTTTTGGGTGATCTAAGTTTTTTTTTTTTTAGTTTTTTAGGCTGATTTGGTCCCCCACGACCTCCAAACGTACCCAGGCGACCACTGACCGATGGGAAAAATCGTCCAGTCGCCGTCTGATTTGAACGTTCTAGAAAACCTCCACAGCTGCCGGATGTGAAAATATGGCTGCTGCCTCCTGATTACAGATGACACATTTTCTGAAAAACTTAGCTGCACTGTGGCTTTTTGGGACGTGTGAGCGTAGTCTAATCAGCCCAAATGCAGCCAGGATGCACCCCCTCAAAGAGCCAGAGGTGTGAGGGGGCCTTCATTCAGACCTGCAAGAACAAACACAACAAGAGCAGCAAAAGGAACAGCGATGTGGTTGTGAGTGAAAGCTCGGCCTTTGTGTACGGCTGCAGTAAAACCTTCAGCTGACAGGAGTGAGGGCGAGCGTGCACGGCTGTTTTCCTCCTGATTGACAGTCCACCGTCCCACTTACATCCACGCCTCTCACCGTATGGCAGCTGAGGCCGCTTCCTCCATGGACCTGAACTGGACGGAGTTACAGAAACGCCGGATGGTTTCACCGTGTTTCACAGCACTGCAGACGGTCTTTATGCTGCCTGCCTCCCTGTGAGCGGGCCAGAACTCATCCCGCGGATGGAGGAGGTGCTAAACTACCCACAAATTAAGTGTTCCAAATGTGCATCTCTTTGAAGATTGGTTAAATTATAAACTAATGGTGAGGTTTGGGATGAAACGGGAGCGGTTGTGTGATGTGTTTCAGATAATATTCATGTGGATGAGAAGAATCTTTATCAGAAATGAATGTGGAATGAAAAATGGAATATCTGGTCCTGCTTGTGAAGACAAGAGCCTCCATCTACAGGTTTAAAACACTCCGACACGCATTTTTTAGCATCTTGCTGCAAATTTGCAAAACTTAATTAATAAGAAGGACATTGCTGTAACAGACATTATTCATTTTTTAATGTCGTTATTCTGCTCTTCACTGCATGTTTGTCGGCACGTAAAAACTCAATCACACTTTCAATTTCAACAATCTTTGAATCAAAACGTTCAGCTTGTTCAGGACATTACTGATGTATTTTTGGATTTATAAACTTTATAGTTTTTGAAATATTGAGTGAAATATCCCCCATAGGAAATACAGGAGAAATTGTTCATGTCCTTCAAAATCTTTGTGCACTTACAAACTTCTGAGTACTTTCAGTTAGACGGTTCATTCAGACTCTAAAATGTTCAACAACTATTGAGTTTTTAAGGTAATCTGGAGTTTAGCTTTTATTTAAGCAACATGCTAACTGGTTTTGGCTATTTTTTAAATTTTTAAGCTTATTTGGAGCTGTATTTTAGCATTATGTTTTAGTAAAATTAGACATTTTTTTGTTTTGTTTAGGCAAAATTGGAGTTTAGCTAATATTTTAGCATTATGCGAGCAGTTTTGGCAAAATCCGATTTTTTTTTTACCATTTTTAGGCTAATTTAGAGTTTAGCTAAAATCTTAGCATAATGCTAGCTGTTTAGGCTAATTTAGACATTTTTTTCCAGTTTTGTTTAGGCTAAGTTGGAGTTTATATAATATTTTAGCATTATGCTAGCAGTTTTGGCAAAATTAGAATTTTCTTTCCATTTTTTAAGGCTAATTTGTAGTTTTATTTCTAGCATCATACTAGCTTGTTTTGACAAATTTAGACACTTTTTCACGTTTTTTTTGTTTGTTTGTTTGTTTGTTTGTTTTTTGTTAAGATATTTGGAGTTTAGCTAATATTTTAGCATTATGTTAGCTGTTGCGGCAAAATCAGACATTTTTTTCCATTTTTTTTACGCTAATTTGGCATTTAGCTAATATTTTAGCCACCTTTCAGCTTCAGCATTTTCAGCTATCAGCTTTAGTGTTTAGCTATCAAACTTAGACAAAAATCTCCTCTATGTGGTACAACAACTTTTTTTTTTTAAATAATCAAATGTTTTTAGCCTAAAGATTAATAATACCTGGTTGGATCTATTGGTCTGCAAGAGGATCATTTAGAATTTTATTTTAATTTGGGCCCGTCCGTGACATTTCTGTGTTTCTGAGCTTTTTCAAACCAGTTTTCTGTCTGCTGCGTATCCATCGCGATTTAAATAAAGAAATACTTAGAAATGCAGTTTTGATCTTAACCCGTTTTCTATATGTCGTCCATTATTAGAAAAACGCTACAAGTTACATCACCATTTTGACTGGAGCGGATTTTAGACACGGAAGCGTGAAGTAGGCGAGTCGCAGGTGTGTCTGAAAAACTTTTTTTTATCTATTTATTTAGAGCAAACTGCTGTAATCTTTATTTTCAGTGGTTCTTAAAGCAAAAACAAAAAAAAAAGGTGAGATTTAATTTTTTTTCTATTTGTAATAAGTTAAGCTGAGTGTACAGCATCACATGGTCATTAATCTTATGGTTATAACAAGAAGGAGCTCAAGGCTGATTTAAAAAAAAAGTTATTGTTTTTTGCACCAAGAAAAGCGACAGAAGCTCTGAAGGTTTGGTGATTTATGAATCTGACTTTAAGCAGCATATTTTCCCAGCAGCCTGCACGGTCAATAAGTGTGTTATTGTGTTTCCTTTGATGTAAAGACTCTGCTAAATGGAAGCACAGCTGTGATTTAAAGTGCTGGCTGTGACGGAGATGAGGCCGTGTTAGCATAAATGCATGAACACGCGCACGACTGGGAGAAACCATGAAGTGTTTTGACAAAAGCGCCGGAAAAGATTGCACTGTCTGCAAACAATGAAGGTCCTAAAGGAAGAAATTCATCCTTTTATTCCTAAATTAAAGGTTATAATCTCTCAGGTTTGATGCTAAACCCTTTAACACCGGAGCTCCAGTCTTTATGTTCTTTGATTTATTGTCACTTTTTAATTGTTAACACGATCAACATAAAGCACGCAGATTCTGAAGAAGAAAATCGGCTCGACGTTGATCATGTTAACGGTTGAAAAGTTACGTATGTTAAAGATTCACCGGCGACGCCTCAGGTGTTAAAGGGTTAAAGTCTCGACTTCAGAAAGCTTCCATACAGATTCTCTTTAGCGCTTTGAGCTACGATAAAGAAAAAGCACTTTTTTATAAATAAAAGCTTGATTTGACTTGTATTGACGTGACTTGTCATGACTAGAATTGACATGACTTGACGTGACATGGCTTGAGGTAACTTGACTTGATGCGACGTGACTTGACGTAGCATGACTTGACTTAAGTTGACATGGTGTGATGTGACTTGATGTGACCTGATTTGAAATGATTTGACTTGAATTGATGTGACGTGACTTGACTTGATGTGACGTGACGAGACTTGACATGACTTGAATTGAATTGACATGACGTGACTTGATGTGACGTGACGTGACTTGACATGACTTGAATTGAATTGACATGACTTGACTTGATGTGACTTGACGTGACTTGACATGACTTGAATTGAATTAAAATGACTTGACTTGATGTTACTTTCTTGACTTGATGGGACTTGATATGACTTGACATGACTTGACGTGACTTGTCTTGACTTGACGGGCCTTGATGTGACTTGATGTGACTTTACGTGACTTGACATGACTTGACATGACTTGAATTGAATTGACATGACTTGACTTCATGTTTCTTGACATGGTGTGACTTGACGTTACTTTTTTTGACTTGACAGGACTTCATATGACTTGACGTGACTTGACATGATTTGACGTGACTTGTTTTGACTTGACATGCCTTGATGTGACTTGACATGACTTTATATGACTTGACTTGACATGACGTGCCTTGATGTGACTTGACGTGACTTGACATGACTTGATATTACTTGACTTGAGTTGACATGACTCGATGTGACGTGATATAACTTGGTAAGGTAACGTGACTTGACGTGACTTTGTAACATAACATGACCTGACGTGACTTGAGGTGACTTGGTCATGTAACATGACGTGACTTGATTTGAGTCCATGTTCTAGAAGCCGTGTATTGCGTGTACTTGATCACCTGGTGTGAATGTAGCTTAAAAGTAAAGGTTAAAGTCTGATTTAATGAAAAACTTCATAAAGTTAATGTTTTTTAGTTATATTTTCATGTTTTACTGCGTCACAATTTCATCAAAAAAATAATTTTTATGGCAATTAATAGGTTAGATTAAACAGATTAATCTAACTAATTAATTACAGGTCATTAATTAAACGCTCAAAGAATCAATCAGCACTAATCAAAATGAGAATGTGAAAGTCTGTGCTACTAAAAAGAGATAAATACAGATACCAATGTGGTACAAAAATACCCAGGATGCATTGGTATGCTGAGCAGCAGTCCCTTAAATATTCACATTAGCAGGCAGCTCATGATAATCATCTCCAGTGTCAGACCGGAGCCAGCAAAGATGTAGAGAGTTAGCCGGAGTTCTCACCTGGAGAGACAGGTATTTCTCCACTGGAGAGGCCAAATGAGCCCCAGTACTTAACACAAATCAAGTGGCAAAGCCTGCAAGACTCTTCAAAACGTTCTTTTTTGTAAACTGAACAGAGAGAAGTGACTTTTCTGGCCTGGCAGAGCTGGCGGCCACAAAGACGGATTAAAGGCAGCAGTCTATCTGCTCCGGCAGGTGAGGCTGGAATCCGTCTCTGGAGGGACTGAGTGCGGGACAACAGGTCGGAGGAGGTTCCCAGGATCCGGCGTTGGTGACTGCAGAGTCATCTTGACAGGCTGCCATTTTGGGTTTTGTTGCAGTCACAAACTCACACAGTGGTGGTCTGTGCTGGACTCTCTGGACATCTGCAATGCAGTGGATGCTACACTGGGGTTTACTTGAAGGTTCTCTCAAATGTTTTAGAGCAATTTTAAATGTGCATTGTGTTCTGCGTCCTGATTGGCTGCAGACCTTGTGAATCAAAATCATCTGTGTCATGTTTCCTGTTCAGTATACATTTAGTGCCAAATCGACGTGAGCAGATCTTGTTTTCTTTCTATAATATTGGACTTATTTTTCTATGAAGGTTTGAACTTTGAGAGTTTAAGCAAGAGAGAACTTAGAAAATGTTCACGTTTGTAGTGAGGGGTTTCACAGCCTCAAAAAACCATAATTATAAAACAAAATCAAAAGATGACTACTTTCTATGGAAGCTGAATGCAGCCTACCCTAGGTTTGTTATTTTACCCGTTTTCTCATGATAACTATATCTACTGTCTCATTATCAAGTCTCTAGTGACGTGCCGTTCTTCCCTCTTATACATCATTCTGTAACCATGATGTCCAGGAATGTCAAACTCCAGGCCTCGAGGGCCGGCCTCCTGCTGCTTTTCCAGAAATCCCGCCATATCTGATGGTAATTACCTGGATCAGGTGTTTTTAACCAATAAGGAGCGTCAGAGGCAGGTTGGTAGGGAAACCTGTCGGACATGACCCCTCAAGGCCTTGAGTTGATCACCTGGTCCCCTCATCTGGTCACTAAAACTGAAACCAACCCTCTCCCCAAATGATGAGAACGGGTTTGGATGTTGTTTATGACCGACGACATTTTCTCTGCTGTTTGTGCTGTGGATCGTAGAAAAATTGAAGAACTATCGTAGTTGTCTGAGGGCGCACCGTGTTGAAAAGCCCAGTAAAGGTTGCGCTCTGAAATGCCGGCTGATCTTTATGTGTTTGTTGCACTAAGGTGGGTCTCTGCAGTAACTTGAGATGTGGTCAACTTTACCGCCATACACATTGTTTTCCAAGACCACAACTTGCCTGAATCAGTGACTGTGACTCTCAAAATGCGCTCAGCGGGATCATAGGTACGCTCACCAATCCCGTGTCAGCGAGGAATGGTCAATTGAGCGAAGACTTCACAACATTGTACAGATTTTGGAACTTGGTACAAAAGGTCGAATAAGCCGATTTTTGTAAAAAGTTTAGGCTTTTGTGTGTCCCTTATAGTGTAGAAATTCAGTATATTTTTTGTTATCATGACAAAATGAATTTTGTTTTCTCGTGATAATGAGATCAACTGTCTCATTATCACAAGAAAACCGTCATAAAAAGGTCGTTTTCGGCTTCCGTAGATTTCACTTATTGAGGGTTATTTTGATAACGTTCTATATTTTTTGGACTATAAGTCACGTTTGTTGTAATAGATGGCCAGGGTGCGACCTATACCCCGGAGCGACTTATAATCTGGACAATACGGTAATTCCTGCAATAAATGGGGGACGGCAGTATTTGAGTTGTTTGTTGCCATACACCTGTGCTGCCCAGATGTCACTTACAACAATCGCTTGCGGCCATTTCTTCTATTTTTGGAGCATTGTTTCTGCTTCATTGTTGCCCTTCAGAGTCCTCTGGGTAACTTCAGAGACTATTGTCGCGCTGAAATCCTGTTCCGCTCACAAACAGACCACACAACGTTATGGCCAACAGCGCACACAGGCCTGAACGTTCTGTCGGAACCCACATATCCACCACATCTCTGGATCTTTCTGGACGGTTCCTCGAGCTTAAATGAACTCCAAGCTAAGTTGTTCCCGTTAAGGACTCCCTAACTTCCCTCCACCTGTGAGCGCATGAATCACCTGGAGGAGACCAAGAAAAAAGAGGAAGTGCTGCTGAACAGTTCGATAATCATTTAACGTTCCTCTCCGAGTGCAGTCTACACTCTTTGACTTTCTTCAGTTTCAAAGAAACATGTTTAACCAAACCCTCCATAAAAGATGATTTGATTTGTGCCTCAGCACTTGTGTCTGAGCCGGCCTGTTTGAGCTTATTAATTCAGGAAAGATTGGGATGCCAGCAGAGGAGCGATAAGTGTTTGGATTTGTCTGGTCGGCAAAATCCTCATTATTTAAAAATGACTGCATCAGTTTCTGCACAAAGCATCTTCAAACAGCCGTTCATTGAAATTCTGTGTGAAGACCTTCCTGGGGGAACGCTTTTTCAATAGATTAATAGTGTTTGATTTGCAGTTCACTGCAGCTTCATTTCACGAAGCTGAAACAAAGAGACACGCAGCAGATACAGGAAATACTTTATCCACCAAACCCTCACACGTCCACAGACTCTTGCTGATTTTTAGATTTCTTTTCACTGATTTTAAGGGAAACATTTGAATTTTGATGTTACTTACCTCTTCTCTCTTATCAGTGTTCCTCCAGGAATACTGAATTTAAAATCAAAATGTTTTCAAAGTGTTTAATTATAATTATTTTTAGCCCCCCCAAAAACGTGTTGTTTTCTGTGACATAGTTTCTGCAGAGCGACAGAAGCTCATTAAAAATTCAACTCTAAGTTGATGCAGAGTAAGCCCTCCCCCACTTCCGATCATCCCTCTGTTTATATTCTCTACCACTCGCTTACAGCCCCTCACTCCCCCAAGCTAACGTTATCATAGAAACAAAAATGGCGCACTTAATTGGGGATTATCCGAAATTAATACTATTATGCAAATGTATTTCTGATAATCCACACTAAGTTGGGAATTATTGGAAATTCACACTATCACGCTAATTATTTACTGATAATGCACACTTTGTTGGGCATTATCAGAAATTAATAATATCACACTAATTAATTTCTGATCATGCACACTTCATCAAGCATTATCAAAAAATTAATTCTATCACACTAATTATTTTCTGATAATGTCCACTTCGTTAAGAATTATCAGCAATTAACGCTATCAGGCTAATTCATTTCTGATAATTGACACTACATTGTTCATTATCAGAAATTAATGATATCATGCTAATTAATTCCTGATAAAACACACTTTCTTGGGCTTTATCAGAAATTTACGCTGTCACACTAATTATTTTCTGATAATGTCCACTTCGTTAAGAATTGTCAGCAATTAACGCTATCAGGTTAATTCACTTCTGATAATGCACATTTTGTTGGGCATTATCATCATCATCATCATTAATTATCATCACCATCAATTTATTTCTGATAATTTACACATCGTTTGGCATTATCAGATATAAATGCTATCACACTAGTTACTTTCTGATAATGCCCACTTCTTTGGGCATTATCCCTTACAAAATAAAACTGTTTCCTTTTTGTGTGCCATACATGATTTATAACTGTATCCAGTACCCAAATATATATATGTAAGTCATCATATGAATGGGAATAATATTTTTCTCTTTGGAATTAAAAGCATCTTCTGAGTGAACTTCCTCAGCTTGAAGAAAAACACGGCAGCCTCCGAACATGCGAGTGTGTAGGAGGTGGAACTTTTAAAGCTTTATTTGTGAGCACAGAACAAACAGTCCACTCTGGTATTAACCAGAACATTGTCAAATGCAAATGTCTGAGTTTTTTTTCCGAATACCTTTATGACATTTTTCTTGACTTTTTCTTTGGTTTTAGTTTTTCCTTTTTTGTGAATCAACAATACACCAAAATAATCCATCTCTGCAGGGATTCTGTCACTCCAGTCTCTTCCTTTCATTTTGTTGCTGCTGATGTTGAAGACTTTAAACATTCAAATGCAAAACGTATGGAATATATATCGTCCTGTGAGGATAAATGTCTCCACTTTGGTTTAATAGTCGGAGTGTTGTTGAATGTTTTTATTCTCATTGGAAAACTTTGGGATTTTTTATTATTTGCACGATTGAATAATTCTTGAGAACTTCTTCTCAACTTGTTAAATGCAGCACAAATGATTCCATAAAGAAAACTCTGGGGTCTCGTTTCTTCTCTTAAATGTTGCTGAAATGTCTCAAATGTGTAACTGTCCTTTTCTTCTCTCGGGCCTCCAGCTTCTCCGACCGTCCCTCCCCTCCACTCGGAGCATTTCAAACCCTGCCATGAGAAGGACTTGGCCTACTGCCTGAACGGAGGAGAATGCTTCGTCATCGAGACGCTCAGCGGTCCTCACAAGCACTGCAAGTAAGTGGTTGACTGGTGTGTGCAGGTTTCTGTGCTCCATCAACATCCAGTCCGTCAGCATTAGTTCAGCTCATGGAGGAATGTCTGTAAGAGAAGACGCTTGTGTTTGGCTCTTCTGGTGGAGGTCTGGGGGGTTTGGATCAGGCTGAAGGTGGGGGCCGAGGAATTCCTATCTTTGAGTGTTGGATCTTGTAACTGGACATGTACGGTCCCCTCTCTGGAGTCGACCTTCTCAAAAAGAGGTTGAACTTTGTTTTGGATGTTAACGTCAATGAGCAGACGTGAGAAGACTCGTAGCCTCTCGGCCTGGAGACCGGACATGAGAAGCTGCTCTGTTGCTGCAGGTCAGGACTTGTTTCTGATTTTTTGTGATAAATGTGTGACAAAGGTTTTCATGAGAGTTTCTTAGTTCGTCATTCGTCGATGTGTGCAGACGTCCGTCAAGGTTTCGGTTGATCTGTCTTTATGTGGATTCAGTTTTGATCTGTTCAAAATTTTTGGTCGGTTGAGAATTACGCAGTTTATGCGTATTTTACAATGATCAGGCCCCGCCCCCACACACTATAAAAGATAGATAGATAGTTTGGCTCATATTTCACTTTGAAAAAGTTTTTTTTTTTTGCTTTGCAAAACATATTTTTGTGTTTGCAAATTTTTTTCTAAAAAAAAAAAAAGGCGAACAAACGTTTTTAGATGCGTAGTGCCTCATCTTGCTTTCCCCCTATCTTTGGCTTTGCATTGAACATTTTATCTTTTATTTTTAAGAAAAAACGTTTGCGAACAGAAATAAAAAGCTTTTTCAAAGCAAATATTATATATTTTATTTGAAACATTTTACATTTTGTTTACAACTTAGAACATTTTATCTCAAAACTTTCACTTTTTCTGAATGAACCTCGTTTTGGTGTCTACAGAGGACATTTAGGGTTTGTGAATAATACTAAAGGGAGGGGCGGGGCTCTGGGAAATGTAGTTTTTGTTAGATTTAAAAAAAATGTTTTGTCTGATAGAAGATATGTATTCATGTGTGTGAATGAGCCTATTGGTTTTCTGCATGTGAGCATCATTTATTCAGTTTAAATGTGATCATTTTTAGTGTGTTAGAGCATTTTTACAAAGCTCAACAGCTTCAATGTAAGCGATCACATCAGTGGATCCCTGTGAGTTATCTAATAAAAACAAACATGTGACACTTTGTTATGGAAGCCCAAACTGTTCTTAATTAAATAAATAAATACAACATTATTTAATCAAGCAACACTCCAATAAAAGTCTTTTCAATAAA
>NC_050526.1:16486564-16488093 GCF_002922805.2 Oryzias melastigma | reverse complement strand
TTCTTGCAATATAGTGGCACAAAAATCACTCCATAGACGATTAGCAATCAGCCAACCGCTCTATACGACTGAATGAACTCGTTTTGGTGTCTACAGAGGACATTTAGGGTTTGTGAATAATACTAAAGGGAGGGGCGGGGCTCTGGGAAATGTAGTTTGTGTTAGATTTAAAAAAAATGTTTTGTCTGATAGAAGATATGTATTCATGTGTGTAAATGAGCCTTTTGGTTTTCTGCATGTGAGCATCATTTATTCAGTTTAAATGTGATCATTTTTAGTGTGTTAGAGCATTTTTACAAAGCTCAACAGCTTCAATGTAAGCGATCACATCAGTGGATCCCTGTGAGTTATCTAATAAAAACGAACATGTGACACTTTGTGAACTCAAAAACGGTTTATATTTAACCATGGCTTAGATTGCTATCTAAACTACTCACAATGAAACACCAAAACCTAAAGAAAACGTTGAGTTTTTTCCTAATATCTACTGCATTAACACTGATGTGTTTAAAAGTACGATGAAGAACATAACTGCAAATACATCTGGAAAAATGCAACAAACAAGAAAATAAGGTAAAAACACCAATTCATGCAAAATAAAGAAGTCATTAAATCAAAAATGTTGTTTTTTTATGGGAATGTTTTGCTTTAATAAGACAAAAAGTCGCCGGGCAACAGCGGCTCGGATCACAGAAGAAACTGTTGAAGATGGAACTGGAGGACTTCTGTTCACATCTGTTGCCATGGCAGCACCGTCTGTGGACAAGCCGAGCGGCTGAAAAGCGGAGGTTCACGGCCTTGATCACACTCTCTGTGAATTTTAATGCAGGAGTCGAGAAACAGACGAAAAAAGACAGCAGATTGATCCGTACCGCTTCACTGTGTGGAAATGATGTACCGACGTGGAGACAGACGGAAGGAATCACCTTCATGTCAGACCGTGTTTACAATCTTTAAAAACACGTTTTCTGTTCAAGATGAGGCTGAATTAGGAGGAGTCGACCAGACATCTACATGTTTTATTCTCAGACTTTTTAAACAAATATTGTTAACACTTTCCCCACAGGGAGCCTTAAAAGGACCAATAACAATTTATCTTTATCAATAAAAGACGGACGATTTTCCCTCCAGGAACAAAATCAATGTAAAATCCTGTTTGATTATTGTTTGTGACAAATGGAGAAAAATCCGCCTGTGAAATCTGATCAATAAACATATTTAAAAGGAATAGTTCTTCTGCAAAGATTTATCACATTTTTTATTTGCAAAGAACTTCTTGGCTTTTTTCAGTGATTTCTCCTCAGCGTAATAATTCATGCATTCAGTAACATTCCTGACAGGTTGTAGCGCCGTGCAGCTCGTCCTGCAGAACCGGTCGTCCTGCAGAACCCGCTCGTCCTGCAGAACCCGGTCGTCCTGCAGAACCCGGTCGTCCTGCAGAACCGGTCGTCCTGCAGAACCCGGTCGTCCTGCAGAACCCGGTTCTGGCGGGTCGGCTGCAGTGAGCAGGAACCTGTGAGTCACTCTGG
>NC_050526.1:16479790-16486025 GCF_002922805.2 Oryzias melastigma | reverse complement strand
TAATCTCAGACTTTTTAAACACATATTGTTAACATTTTCCTCCACAGGGAGCCTTAAAAGGACCAATAACAATTTATCTTTATCAATAAAAGACGATTTTCCCTCCAGGAACAAAATCAATGTAAAATCCTGTTTGATTAGTGTTTGTGACAAATGGAGAAAAATCCGCCTGTGAAATCTGATCAATAAACATATTTAAAAGGAATAGTTCTTCTGCAAAGATTTATCACAAAAAATCATTTTTTTTATTTGCAAAGAACTTCTTGGCTTTTTTCAGTGATTTCTCCTCAGCGTAATAATTCATTCATTCAGTAACATTCCTGACAGGTTGTAGCTCCGCGCAGCTCGTCCTGCAGAACCGGTCGTCCTGCAGAACCCGGTCGTCCTGCAGAACCCGGTCGTCCTGCAGAACCCGCTCGTTCTCCAAGATACAGAACCCGTAAAGGGAAATTGAAGAAAAAAATTAAATAAAAAACTTTTTTTTTTCAAAAAAATTTAAATAATAAAAAAAAACAAAATAATTCTGGTTAGTATCGGACGTGCACCAGTTACTATCAATTAATAACCAGAACATTTTTTTATTCAATTTTTAGAAGAAAAAAAAACAGTATCTGTTGTGCACTAGTCAGTTAATAACCAGAACATTTTTTTTTACTTTAATTTTTAGAAAAAAAAAGTTCTGGTTTAGGAGCCAGAACTTTTTTTGCTCTAAATTTTTATGGAGTATTTTTAGAAAAACCTTTTTTTACTTTGATTTTTTTATTTTTTATTTAATGTCCTTTTATGGACTCCGTACTGAGTCAATAAGCAGCACAGAAAAAAAAACTTTTTTATGGTGTTTTTCTTTCTTTCTTTCATTAAAGGGTTAAAGTTGTTATCTACTTTTAAACTCTTCACAAACCTTTTTCAGCTTAAAAGTTTCCCATGTACCTTAATTCTACACTTTTGATATAATAGCTTCTTTAATTGATTATAATTGTACCAGACTGACCAAAACCTGCAGGTTAAGCATGGCTTTTGGATTGTTTAAATGGGAAAAGAATTGATTTCATAGTTTTTAATTTTTCTTTATCAAAGGACTAAAAGGGAATTTGAGGTTCAATTCCAACAAACTTCACTCAACGCCTGATAGTTCATTTATTTTATTTAAACATTTCTTTCATTTAATAATAATAAAAAACATGAAAACAATATAAAATGAAATGATAACAGTTGCTTTTTTTGGGTAAATCAACCAAAGTAAATCAAACATATTTCTACATGTGCCTGTGAGGTCCATAGATCCCAAAACAAACTCACCACTTCCATAGACATCACCAAACAAATCTATTCCAGTCGTTTTTTATGATTACATCAAAGCAAACATTGTTTCCTTTAACTCAAATTTCTGCTCTCTATGACGCTGGATCGCTTTTTGTTCATTTTGAGACAAAAAAAGACATTTTAAGACACAGCAGCACCTTTAAACCACTAATGGTTCCCGAGGGCGTCTGTGTCTGCAGCTCACCTCTCCCCCGGGGGCGGAGTCAAATACGGAGTGTGTGACAACTAATAGGACTTTGACTTTATTTCTATTTATCTGACGATTTTCCTAGAAAGAAAAGACAGATTTCACATCGTTAGCTGTTCATCCGACGTCCTACACGCGGTGACGCTGATGCGGCGCTCACATACACAACGCCACCGAGCCATGGGGCGCCATCGGCAAAATCATTTTTAAAAATCGTTATCGTGGCCGTGAATGTAACAGCAGCAGTGAGGTATGCGGAATGGCTTTTTATAAATACCCCAAGATACTGACAGCTGGTGGCAGTTGATATGGATGACCGCCGTCCAGAGGCGTAAACACATCGTCCAATCAGAGCTGCTGCCGCTCCCGCCCAGCTGTCGACTGCTTTAGTTATGGCGTCATCCCCGCCTGTCACTCAACTGTCACCACACGACCTCCACACGCGCCCGGGCGGCGACAAAATGATGTCAACTTTTAGAGAAAAATCTTCCATCCGCCCTAAAATTTTGACTTTTTTCCTCAAATCTTCACGTCCACCGCGCGGCGTGTAAAAATACGACCAATTCCACATCCTTGTAGAAAAACTTACATTTAGGTCGCCACACAGTGGCATTCTGGGATATATGACCATAGTCTTATCCTCATTTTAAAATAAAACATCAAGATTTTTATAGTTTTTGCTATTTACAGAACTCACACGCCAAACATATAATGGAAAACCAGCGAAGAAGAACAACTCACCATCGAACACAGGAGGGTAATTAAAGCAAAAGCGAAGAATTGATTCTGTTACATTTCTTTGTGTTTGCTAAATATCATGAAGAATATCAGAGAAAATCCGAGAGCAGAAACTGTTAGTGGATCCGTCTGTAGAGGTTATAGATCGGAGCCCAGAAAACACAGAGACTGTTTCCTCCAGGTCACAGAAAAAAGCAGCTATGAGGCCTTAGAGGCGTTTTCAAATGTCATATTAGCCAAAAAGTAAAGATCAGACTCTTGTCTGCACAAAACAATGACGGGGTTGAAGAAAACGTCTGACTTTAGGTTCATGATGCAGCATTCTGAGTCGAGCCTGAATATAAAGCTAAACAGCATTTATCTGATGGACACCATGGATAAAAAGATTGATCCAACATAAGGTCCTCCCTCAGTTTGAGATAAACTTGAAGTAAAGATATTTCTGTAAAACCTTGAGTCTTTGCTGCTTAACTGTCACTGTTGTGTCTTTATTATTAGGACCCAGTTTTCACTGTTTACTTAGTTGTTGTTTTAAAGGATAGTTGTGTCTAGAAGCACACCTCTGAGTGTCGTTTTATTCTTCCTTTTATGTTTTCCTACAACAAACTTTTTATTTAAACATTATTTTAGATAACTGACTTTATTTAGTCGTAGGTGATGCAGATCATCCAGTTTGTTGAGTTTCAGCCACAGATTTAGAAATCTTTGCAGATTTGTTGAAGACATTTTTTCACTGCAGTAATTTTTACTAAGTTGAATTCATTGATTATTAGTTCCTTGCATTAAAGTTATTTTAAAAATCCCCCAAATAAACTGCTGCAGTTAAAGAATAACTGGTTGTTATAGATTTGTTTTTGGACACAACTAGACTAGCCAACAGCCGGTTAGCACTTTAAGATGTCCTAAAGCAGGGTCCCCCAAACTACGGCCCGCGGGCCGGATCCGGCCCTCCAAACTGTTTTGGCTAAATTAGACATTTTTCCAGTTTTTTAGGCAAATTCTGCATTTGGCTAATATTTCAGCTACATGCTAGCTGTTTTGGCTAATTTAGACGTTTTTTTTGTTTTTAGGATATTGTGAAGTTCAGCAATTTTTTCAGGTAAATGCTAGCTAATTTAGGCTAAGATGGATTTTTTAATCTAATTAGCCATTTAGCTAATATTTTAGCTGGTTATCATGTTCAGCATCTTCACACTAGCATTATCACAGGTAACGCTATTTATCTAGTTCATAATTATGTTACAAAGTTATGGTTTTAAAGTTTTAAAAATGTAGTTTTAGAGTGTTTAATAAATGTTTATCCTTTTTTACCTACGACCTGAGGTGTGTTTTGGATTTTGACCCGTTGTGCGATTGAGTTTGACTCTTCTGTTTTTAGTTGTATCAGAATTCTTAAATTCTAACATTGAAAAGCACAGAATTCAATAGAAAACAGAACTCCAGAGTCTCTACAGGTAAATCTATCAGGATTTCAGACTGCAGCAACATTTTCTGTTGTCACCAACAGATTATTTTGATTTATTACAAATCGAATCATCTTCCTTTTCTGAGATCAAAACACTGTTAAATGAACAAAAGAGTCCTGCAGAATGGGATTAATCAGAGTGATTCTCCCTGTGTGGCCTCCAGAGCCTCCATCATGCAGAAACACTCCAGAGATTCTGACCTTCTGAAGGAGCTCGACTCAAAGGGGACGAGGGGAAGGTCACTCTCATGGACGTAGAGATGTTTCTAATAGAGAGGGTGTTTCCCTGACAGCCTCACACACTCACTATGTAGAATTCTAAAGAGCAAGTGTCTGTTTTTGTGAACAAGAACACTGTCAATATGTGTTGTGTCTCTACAAAGGAAAAGCTGCTTCTGTCTGGATGCAATAAGAAATGCGTCAATCTTCCGGTTCTTCCTTTGTCTGTCCTCACCTCTTCTTTTTATCTCTAATTTATTTTACTTTGACTCAGCCGTCTTTCAGACGATAATGAATGCTGGGATGTTGAGGCATGAAGTGGATATCATGCGTGTTCTGGTTAGAATGCAGGACATTCTGCGTCTGAATCCTCACAGACGAGCTCTGGAGATGCAGACAGGAAGGATGAGAGATCTAAAACAAACGAGGACGGAGAGCTTCGTTCAGGAGGACTGGGAGGAGTGTGATGGTTTGGCTGCTGTGACGCTGATGTGATCAGAACACAGAGATGTTGTTGGCAGCTCAGTCTCGGTCTGGCGTGAATCGATTCCACGCAGGATCATCGGGATTTCCCGCCACCATTGAGACGTCATTTTGAATAAATTTGGAGAACCGTTCCGCCAAAGCAAGACCGGAAATATTACCGTCCGAAGCTTCAAACCCACATGAAGGCAGAGTAACAGTCTGCTCCTGAACAAAAGGTGAATTTATTTGAAGTGCGCCATCTACAGGGAGACGCCTGAACTACAAGGACAACAAAACGTTAATACGGGTCATAAAAATAGTTTACTCCAGATTAATGGAGGGCTGTGGTTAGTTTGGCCACACCTATCCTAGACAGCCCGTGGAGCTGGAGCCATGGCGCTCGCTACGAGCTAGCGGCCGACAGAGCCGCTGCAAGATTGGGAGGCCGGCCTGTCCCAAACTTTGGGATATTTTCCTTATTTTCATCAAGACAACAACAATAAATACGTCCTCTAATTTTATTCTTGTTTTTATTTTTTCCTGTCGGGTTAATGCGGAACAGAAAACCTTCAAACTCGGTCAGAGAAGGACCGAGTTTGACGCAGCGCGAATCGCCGTCGGCGTGATCGCAGCTTAACAATCATAATACGACAAAATGCACTTAAACGTATTTAAGCTTTAGCAGAAGCTCAGTTTGGTCTTTTATCTGGTTTCCAGCAGCATTTCTTGTCCTAAAATAGAACATTTACCTGACTTAATTCTACAGCTTCAACAGTCACTTATATTCTGTTCATGCTGCGGCGGGAAAATAAACAGATTCTCTGAACAAAAGAGGAAACCAAAGGCAAATTGAATTTGATTTTTTAGAGAAAAAAATCCACTGAATCACATTTTGACATGACTCCAAAAAAGGGAAAAAAAAGAATCAGTTTGACAAATTAGTCGTCCAACAAATGCATCAAACAAAACCTCAGCAGGAGGCAGAACAGCAGTTTGGGACTCAAAGTTCAATTTTATTTTCTTTGTTCAATTAGATGCAGAAGAAACAAAAAGAAAAGAAGTTTCTCTTGTCTGACAAGTGATGAAAATCCTGAGACGAAAACACACGACAGAGAAAGTGGAGAAGGTGAAGAAAACAGACAGATTTCTACAAAAGGCTGAAGAGCACTGAAGCATTTTCATGTGTGAATTCCTCAGAAATAGAAATGAGCAGCAGAACAAGTAAGAGGAGTTGATGACAGCCTGAGCTTCTGAAAGGAGGCAGAAAGAGACCCAAGATAACATGGTGGTGTCCTAATTAGGGCATCCCTTTCAAGTGTGCAGGTTTGATGTGTTAATAGATGCAGATTTATGCTCATGAACAACTTTTTTTCCCTCCAAATCTCTCAGTTTGTGTTGCAGGATGAAGAACTCTGAATAGATGTGCCCAAAAAGTCAAAGAAATAAATAGATTCATAATCAAATGAATAAGTATATCCCTGACCCAAGAAATGAGCTCATTTTTATTTACACACAGAGAAACAGAGAAGTATGAAGAACTGAGTGCAGGATGAAGCAGATGTGAAGTTACTGTTACTTTGGAGGTGAACCAGCCGTAGTGCTGTTTGACTACAGCGAGGTGTCAGTCGCTCGAGGGGCCAAAATCCAAAACACACCTTAGATCGCGGTAGAACAGGATAAAAGTTTATTGAAAACCACAGTTTTAAAACTTTAAAACTAACTTTTTAACATAATTATCAACTAGATATAAAGCATTAGATGTGATAATGTTAGTGTGAATGCTGTAAGCTGAATTTGGCCACTGAAGATTTTAGTGCTGAAAGCTGAAAACACTGTAG
>NC_050526.1:16443108-16479419 GCF_002922805.2 Oryzias melastigma | reverse complement strand
CTAAACTCCAAAAATAGCCTAAAAACTTTTTTAAAGCTTAAATTAGCCACAACAGCTAGCATGTAGCTAAAGCTAAACTCCAAAATAGCCTAAAAACTTTTTTAAAGCTTAAATTTGCCAAAACAGCTAGCATGTAGCTAAAGCTAAACTCCAAAATAGCCTAAAAACTTTTTTAAAGCTTAAATTAGCCACAACAACTAGCATGTAGCTAAAGCTAAACTCCAAAACAGCCTAAAAAACTTTTTAAAGCATAAATTAGCCAAAACAGCTAGCATGTAGCTAAAGCTAAACTCCAAAATAGCCTAAAATCTTTTTAAAAAGTATAATAGCCAAAACAGTTAGCGTGTAGCTGAAATATTAGCTAAACTCCAAAACAACCTCAGCTGTTCACCTCAGCTCCATAAGCCACGCCCCTCAGAGGAGAGTTTTTAAACAGAGACTTCAGATAAAAGTGCTTTTTAAGACATTTAATTTGTGGATTTTTGGTTAAAAACGTCATAATCAGAAATAAAACACAACTTGGAACGTATTTTTTTAAATACAAATATAGTCATGGGGGACTTTAAGCAACATTGATTCACAAAGATCCACTCCACCAGGTTGAGATACTTCCAGGTTACCAGCTCCAATCAGCAGGAGATCCATGATGTTTACCAGGACCCTCATGAGGACCAAATTCCACTGGTTTGGTTTAGATCCGACTGAACCAGGGGTCTGCATCCTTTAACTCTAAAAGAGCCATGTGCTCCGTTTTTTACAGATCAAAAGCAGAAATGTTATTGATTAGAAAAATAAAATATGTTTTTTTACCAATAAAAATCATTTTTAAATGTAGATTTGAAGTACTACAATATTTAATTACAACAGGGTCTATATGCTTCTATAACTGTTTTTTTACTTTTTGACAGCAGCACACACAAGTTCCTTTCAAAATAAAATACACCAATTAAGATCCTGCAGCTGCAGCAAAGTAACTTCAAAATAAAGTGCAAGACAATCAAGCTTGATGCTTGTTATCATTAAGATTTTGGTGGACCACCGTTATTTTTCTCATTTTACTTTAAAATATAAACAACATTGAATCCAATATTTAAAAAGAAACTTAAAATATTTAAAATAAACTGACCTTTTTATTCTCGTTTTTTTACAACTTTAACCACTTTTGAGTAATTTACCAAAATATAAGAATAGTGGAGATTTTTATTTAACTAATGTGACAATAAAAACACAAATTTAAAGAACATTTCTACAGAATTTCTGACATCATTTTGCTCTGTGGTTTGACATATTAAAAATACAGAAATTGTTAAACTGAAATAACTAATCGGTCATTTATGTGAATCATTTGCATTATTTTTTAGAACTACAGAGCCACAATAAAGGGATAAAAGACCCTCATGAGGCTCCCGAGCTGCAGGTTTCAGACTCCTGGACTGAACGGAGAGTTTGAAGAACTGAACTCTGGTCCAGATCAAAGCTTCCCGTGTGAATGTAGTCACCAGAAACACTGATTAGCTTCTCACTGCTCTGTATGATTCACCCTGATAGGTCAGCCCTGGATCATGATCATCACAACGTGAGGAGCTTTATTATCCGTCGTCTGGTTGATTTGTTATCCTCATCGCTGACAGGTCATGTCTTACTCAGAGGCATCATCTGAAAATGAGCTCAGCAGCTGAAACTGTGTGTTGTTCCTTTAAGAAGAAAGACATGAGCTCTAATGAAGAGTTCAGACAGTAGAAACACAAACACCCTCAGGATGCTTAAACCATGTGTGCACAGATTTGATTCATTTTTACATAACTTGTCATTAGGTCAAATGTAAGCTAATAATATTACAAAAATATATAATTATAACACTATCAATGCACTGATAAAGCTTCAAGTTTGTCTGTTAAAAACTAAAAACAATCTGAACTGGCTCTTTTATTTGTATTTTCATGCACATACAGTATTAGATGTAACATTCTAAACATTCCAACTTGATTTATTGAGCGGTTTATTTGAAGCTTTTTTATTCGGTTTAAAGAGAGTGAACTTAAAGACACTCGTCTGTGGAGAAGACTTAACCTCCGTTTTACTTCAGTGAAACACAACTTAATTTAAGATTCTATGAACCCAAGTCTTGAACACCTGCAAGTTTATTTAGGTAGTGGAAGTATTCTAAAGCTGCCTTCACACAGACGGGGTTGGTCGACTTTAAGGGACAGTTCAGATCTGAGGTCCTGCGGCGCGTCAGTTCAGCACCCTACTGTACCCGTCGGTGAATGGGAGATGGATGGACGGATGACCTTTAAGGATTGTAAATCGCCGTCAGAGATCATGTTTTATTTTGTAACGCATGCTTTGTGCAGGCCTTCAGCAGACAACACTAGAGCTGCAGCAGTCGTGCAGATGCACCAGATGCACCAGATCAGGTTCCAGTGATGCTGCAGATGACAGCGTGAGGAGGAGAACCACGGAGAACAGCTTAAAAACACATCCAGCCTCTTCTGTCCCCATAAACCCACTAATGGGGCTGCATGGCCACCATGTGGAGCTGTTGCAGCTTTCCCAAAACTAAACAGTAACACATTTAAAACCGGAGTTTAGGGTTTTTGAGGCAGATGATTCTATTTTAGCAACATGCTAACATTTTAGTAACATGCTAAAATAGGCTAATTTAGAGCTTAGCTTCTATTTTAGCAACATGCTAAAATAGGCTAATTTAAAGTTTAGCTTCCATTTTAGCAACATGCTAACGTTTCTATCTAATTTAGTTTACTGAGGAATTTTAGGCTATTTTGGAATTTAGTTAGTATTCAAGCAACAAGCTAGTTTTTTGGCTAATTTGGCATCTACTTAGTTTTTTTGTGCTAATATGACGGTTACCTAATACTTTAGCAGCATGCTAATGTTTTTGGCTGATTTATTATCTACATTGGGTTTTATAGGCTAATTTAGAACTTAGTTTTCATTTTAGCAACATGCTAATGTTTTTGGCTAATTTGTTATCTACTGGGTTTTTAAAGCTAACTTAGAGTTTAGCTTCTATTGTAGCAACAGGCTAACGTTTTTGACCAATTTGTTATCTGCAGAGGTTTTCTAGGCTAATTCATAGTTTGGCTGATATTGTAGTTTCATGCTAATGTTTTTTAGCTAATTTGTTATCTACTGTTTTTTTTGTTTTGTTTTTGGCTTATTTTAGTTTAGCTTATATTTTAGCAACATGCTAACGTTTTTGGCTAATTTAGTTTACTGAGATATTTTAGGCTGTTTTTAAATTTAGTTAGTATTCAGGCAACAAGCTACTTTTTTTGGCTAATTTCAGGTTTAGCTTCTACTTTAGCAACAGGCTAACGTTTTTGATTAAATTAGTGTAATGGGAAATTTTAGGCTATTTAGGAGTTGCGCTAGTATTTAAGCAATGTGCTAGCTTTTTTCTGCTAATTTGGCATCTACTGAGGTTAGGCCTATCTAGGTTAATTTGGAGTTTAGCTAATCTTTTAGCAACATGCTAACGTTTTTTGGCTCATTTGTTATCTAATGAGGTTTTAAAGCCTTACTCTAGTTTAGCTTCTATTGTAGCAACATGCTAACATTATTGGCTAATTATTTATCTAATGAGGTTTTTTTGGCTAATTTGGCGTTTAGCGTCTATTATAGCAACATGCTAACATTAAAGAATTCAGTTTATTGAGGAATTTTAGGATATTTTGGAGTTGAGCTAGTATTTAAGCAATGTGATTTTTTTTCTGGCTAATTCGACATCTAGTAAGGTTTTTTGGTCTTATATGGAGTTTAGCTAATATTTAAGCAACACACTAAATATTTTTGCAAAATTGGCATGTATTAGAGATTTTTTAAGCAATTTTACGATATTTTTTTTCATTTTCATGCCATAATATTCTACTCTGCAGTTTCCATGTAGGATTAGAGACTTCACCAGAACAAGTGTAAACGTGTCTGCTTGTGAGTGGACTCCTGCACTGGGACCGGAGTGAGAAATTGGCAGGAAACTTCGATTTTCAAATCAAACACCTGTTCGTGGCGAAGCAGCTCCATAAACGTGTTCCGTCTGAATGCTTCCCTGTTGTTTTTTTAACAACCACATAAATAGAGTTCGCTGTTACTGTGAGGCTGAGACCCAATGCAAGACTTGCTAATTATAAAATGTTATTTAAAGTCAGTCATTATCACGGCCCCGCAGCACTCCAGTAAGCATGTTTAAATCTGCCTGGCCTATTCCCTGCAGGACACTGAGCTGAGAAACGGCCCGCTCCCTGAAATGAAATGTGGCTTTTGTTTTGGCTTTGTGCTGACAAAATGTATATTTATTTCCAGGTAATAAATGCATTTGCAGACTGCAGGAGTTTCAACTTTAAATACTCCTGGCTCTCTTTTCTTGACGTCCTTGGTCTTCGTCCTACAGCCACTTTTTTAGGTCTGAGCTTGCTGCTGTAAGAACATCATCCCCTTTACTTTTCATTACATTCCGTGTCACCGTTTCCACAGCAAATAGCCTGCGAGTGCAGCAGGAGTTAATGAACACGTCCCTTTTGCAGACTCGCTGTTTTTCATCTTTGGCGGAGGCTGTAGAAACAGCAAACTGGAGTTTAAGCTCCAGCTGAGTGGAAGGAGGTTTGTTGTTCATTCACAGCAAATAAAAGACTAAGTTTTTTTTTCTCTGCTGTAGTTGGAAAAGGTGAATTTACTGCTTTATTTTCTCACATGTAGCTTAGCTGCTTTATGTAGGAAAGTGAAGGTTTTATTCAGGAGACACACATATTTCTAAAGTTCTTTGGTTTATGGAGTCGACAATAAAATTACCCTAAAACAATTATTTACTTCACAAGTTTCCTGGTGTGATCAAATCAGCTATTTTTTCTATAAAGACCTAAAACTCATTTTTTTTAATTCAAATTGTTGTGAATGAGACACAAAAATGCTGAAGGAAAGGCTCGTCGGTGCTTCAGTCGACCCACAATCTTCCTGCTCCGCTCCATTCTGATGCATCTTCTTCCAGACAAATAGATCCATGAACGTCTTCCTCATCCCAGCTGGGACCTGGATCAGAACTGTATGACGGGATTCTTGCTGCATTGGTGATGTTAGGTTGGGGTTGAGTGTAAACAAAGGGATGATGGGAACCGAGAGAAGGCTTACTCTGGCCCAACAGTCAGAGGTGAACTTCTAACCAGCTCCTGCCGCTCTGCAGAAACTGTTCTAGGATTCTGTTCTTGTAAATCAACTTAAAACATGACTTGTTGTCATCCATTGCTGTGTTTTTTAATGACTTATCATGTGAGTTAGTTTGTGTTTATTCATATAATTAGGATTTAATGGATACAGTGGCAAACTTGTGTGTTTTTTTAAACATTTTTAGACTTTTGATGACGTTTTGTGCATATGTGGATTAGAAACACGGCCACTGACGGCTGGACTAAAAAATAAAACCAATAATAAAGAGATTAAAAACAAAATCATTCACTAAAATCTAAACCAACAACATATTTCTATAATTCATAAATAAATATATAATTCAAGCCATTTCTTTGAATCTTATTCATAGAACTATTTTTAATGTTATTTGTTTAATCTAGTAATCAAGCGTACATTCCTAAACATCGATGGCTGGACTCGCCATCGCGGCTGCAGGGGGTTTCAGGGGGGAGGAGCTACAGGCACCGTCCAGACTCACTCCGTTACAGACAGTTTGGTCTAAGGATTGAGGGGTGAGACGTAGAGCTGACTCTACCCACTCTTAAGCACAAAAGACTCGGGTTGGGGGGGCAGCTAAGCTGACGACCCACAGAACAGAAACATAAGCGCCTTTCTGAGACATGAAAAGAGCCCGGGGATTTTACAGACGCCTCCGTCAGCTCCGGTCCGGTCCACAGCCTCCACCATTCACACAAAAAGACACAAAGATCCACAAAACACAGCAACGTCCCACTCTGCCAGAGAAAACAAAACATCACACTCCACCGGACAAAAAGTAGATGACACTAGTGTTTATGGGCGGGTGCGCTCTAGTATTTATGACATCCTCGTTTGTGTGTTGATATTTGTTCACTTTCTTCCTCCTGTTTATTGTTGTTGTGTCATTCTGTCTCCCACTCTTTGTCCTATTCTAAACCCCCCCCACCTCAACCGTCCGTCTGTCCTCCACCTCGTCTGTGCACGCACTCAACAGAGGAAGAGAAACAAAAGGAGGTTTATAGAAATACAGCTGGAGAGTCCAAGAAATGGATTGAACAGCCTCTGCTGTAGCAGAAGAATGTTCTGGCTTCTGTTTGCTTCACAAGGATAATTTAACTTTGGTTTGGTGTTTGTGAACATCTACACACTTTTTAGGTGGACTCAATATCAACAGGTAGAACTTTTTCACGCTTAATCGCGATAACTCCAAACTGTGACCGATCACCTGGTGGGTTGTGTCTTCAAAACACGCGAGGCCAAACCGTCTCAAACATGACTAAATTAATGATTGTGATTCTTCTACCCGGTTGGATTAAAACGACACCAAGGCAAACATTTAAAGGAACAGAGCTGTGAAACAAAACGCCTGGAGAGTTCTAGAACACGCCACACACAGATGGCGTGAACGCAGCACAAGTGTTTAAAAAACACTTCCCGTTTTTCAAGACTTGGCCGCAGAAAACAACATGGCCCCAAGATGGCGCCAGAGCATCATTAGCTGGAAATCCTCGATCGAAGTTCCCGCTCTTCCCCAAGAAAAACTTTTTTATTTTCGCTAGCTTTGACAGTTCACATTTCTGTGGTCAAATCAGCATCACTGGATTTTTGGTGTGAGTTTCATCCAATACTTACGGTAGCAGGACTGAGAACGCTGGAAAATCGCCACCAGTGACATAAACAGAAAACACGTCACATCATCATTACCTCTTGGGGAATCATGGGATGCATTTCTCGAGTAGCCAATGAGCTCAAGCACCGCCTCCATGTAAAACTGGGCTCAGCTCAATAGTGAAAACTCGAAAATCAGAATTGAAACTGTAAACTGAGGACTGAGAGTGAAGATTCATAGATTCTGTTTTCACATTTTCTAAGAACATTTTTTTCTAATTTTCTTTTTTTCAAATAAAACAAATTCACTTTTTTAAATTTTCAAGATTTATTTCAAGTTTTATTTTTTGTCAAATTTACAGTGTCTTACTTTCATATTTTCCATTTTTTCAGTCACAATGTCTATTTTTCAAGTTTTCAGTCTGTTTTTTGTTCACTTTAAGCTGATCCTGATTTGACCTCATTCAGACGCTCAACAGATCAACATGAAAAATGTCTTTTTAAGACATTTAGGTTGTGAGATTTTGGTTAAAAACTTCTTAATCAGAATTAAAACATTACTGGGAACGTTTTTTTTTTTTATTAAAATAAATAAAACTGTGATTTATTCATGAGTATGAGATATTAGAAAAATATAACAATAAAATAGACCTCAAAATTCAGTTACTAAAAATGAGATGAGCATTTATCAGCAGTCTCTTCTGAAGGATGATTGTGTGTGCATGTATTGTGTTTTCTGCAGTGTGGAGATGGTGAGTGCATGTGTGCATGAGGAGGACAGCCTGTTTAACTGTCTCACAGTTTGTATTAAGAAGCTTTTTAACATCCAGTTTGATGTGCAGCTGATAGTCCTGAAGGGAGAACAGACCATGAGAGGAACTGAGGGTCCCTGATGATGGAAGATGTTCTGCTTATGCAGCACGGCTGGAATAACTCCACAAGTCCTGCTCGCAGTCACACATTTACGTGTCCAAACTCGTGTAAATTCATGTTGGTTGAATGTTTTAAGTGTGTAATAAATTAGGAATCAAGAATGAGTCTTTTAACTGACGTAAAAATGAGACATTCTTATAGTATTTCAGATGCACTTTTCTCAAGAACTGTACGGTAAAAATACTTCATATTTTCAGTGGTAGTACTCTTTGAAGTACTAGGTACATCTGTAAATTTAAACTTAGGATTCAGTTCCACCCAAAGTCTGCTAACTGACGTAAAAATGAGACATTTTTATGGTATTTCAGATGTGTATTTCTCAAAAACTATACAGAAAAAATACTTCATATTTGCAGGAGTAGTACTCCTTGAAGTACTAGGTAAGTCTGTGAAGGAATGTTGATTTACTAACTTTACAATCAAGATATATTCTCAGCCAAAGTCAGATGTCTTTGTTGCACCTTTATAATAATTCATAAGTGAATTTCTTAAAAACTATACAGTTAAAATGTTTTATACTTCCAGGAGAAATTGTGTTTAAAGTACTAAGTATGTCTGTGAAGGATTTATAATGTACTAAACTGATGATTGGTATTCATTCACAGCCAAAATTTACTTATTTTCTATCAGTGCTACAAGATATTTTGAGATTGGATTTCTAAAAAACAGAAATGCACAGTTAATTTCACATAATTATCATATACTTTAATAGTACTATGCATTCATGAGGAGCAATAATGTCACATTTCCTAAAGCTCCGATGAGTCTTAAGGATTTTCCAGCGAGCACGGACCTGCTATTGTAAGGATTTTATGAAACTTGCCGGAAAAAATCCCGTGACGGCTGATTTGACCACGGAAATGCGAACGGCGGCTCATTTGACTGCAGTAAAAGTTTACACGTTCTCATTCTCCCAAGGAATTTGTGAAACTGGCGAATGATTGAAATCTTTTCCCGACCAAAATGTCCGGCGCTCCTTCATCCGTCGGGCTCTTTAGCAAAATGAGAGGGGGGGCGGGGCTTCTCATACCTTCCTGGCGGGATCTTAGAGTATAGTTTTGGACTGGCCTCATGTGATTCGATAATTACGTACGAATAGAGACTTTCTTTGTAATAAATAATTAAATGAATCTAAATCAGTCTGCTGTGGGGGTTTTCACTCTGTGATAATCACTGTGGTGGGGGGGGTCTGTACTACCTAAACTAATTAAAGATCGTCTGAACTGTCAGTAATACCTTATCTGGAGCGAAATACTTCTACTGCATCGGTATCTTATTTATTATCAACCTCATGAATTGAAACGGCACATGTAAAGAAAACTTTTGTGGGGTGGGGGCGACCGGGGGTTCTCCAAAACCACTTCAGCACATGTGCCGGTGTTTTGTGCCGGTGCAACAACTGTGGCAGTCTCGTCAACATCCGAGCAGGTGCCGCGGATTGGAAAGCGATACTGCATGAGCCTGCGAGGGAAAGATTGAAAGTCAAGGTCAGAGAGTAATTAGGCTTGTTTCTGTCAGACCAGGGAAACTGTCGGGCCTTGGGGATGAAAAGTGATTATATGGGAGCATGAAAGCAATTGAATTCTATTGCAAAGGCCAAGAGAGGATTGGAGGGCAAGGAGGACGAAATAGCACAGACATGGTGACAGCAGTGGAGCCAAGTTGTTGTCTTATTATTTAGAACTTAAAGTCCTATCATGAAATCCCGTCTCTGGTACAGGAAGTGCGTACAAATACAGACGGATGTATGTGTACTTTTTGATACTTTCTGTCAGAGATAATCCCTCGAGTGTTTGCATGACTGTAGCGTCACAGCAGATGAACTTCACTTGTTGTGTGACGGATTCAATACGTGCCAAACATCGTCACATGGTCATGATGGATAATCATTCGCCAACGAAAAACCAATAAAAATTGTGGAGTTGCTTCTCAATAAATCCAATTTCTCACGACTGTTTGACTGTATCCCTTCACATGAGGTATTATTTTGTATCTAAGGAATAGTATGGATTATATGCTGTCCGATTGATTATATCTGACACATTTATCTATGAGATTCTCATATTTCAATACGTGCAGACATGAAGGATCCAACAGACCTACAAAAAGATGAAAGTCGATGCAGAACATTGAAATCATGTGTATTTTATCATTGCTGGGTACGGAATTCATTTTTATGGTTCGTAGTCCAAGAAAATGATCATGGTATTCTGCTGGAGTTAGGATCAGTGAGGCTGGACTGATCAGATCATCCAGGATAACAGATCGTCTTTGGGTCGTGTAGAAGTGTCGGATTATTAAGTCCTGGTCAACGAGGAACTTGTTAGTAGTTGGTAGAAACAGACCAGCTTTGGTGTGGCTTTCACAAACTGACAATAGTACATTTGTGCACTATAGTTGTGCACTATAGTTGTGCACTATAGTTGTGCACTACTCTACACTGTGCACACCTTTACAACACATTCTCATTCCCAAGTCGTCACATATTGACGTTTGGCTAAGGATCCCTCAACGCCACTTTCTGACATTTTGGGCGTCCCAAACTTGTCCGTTTTTTGATGTACTGGAGCTGTTCATATGAAATCACGGGACCCCACGAACCAGAACCAGTCCAGTACCGTGACGCAAAGCGTAGTAATACCCAGACCCAGTACTGTTACGCTAACCTTTACCTGGCAACAGATGCAGTGCAAGACGCAGTCCCAGACCCAAACTGGTACCAGATATGGTACCGGGAATGAATTGGACATAGTACTGGACATGAACCGGGTGATGCAACCCGTTACCAGGTTAGGGTACTGGTTCTGGGTTAGGGTACCAGTACTGGATGTGTCCCAAGGTCCAGGACGTGTCCCAAAGACCAGGATGCAGTACCAGACGCAAACTGTTACCTGGTTTAGAGTTAGGTTACTGGTACTAGGTTAGTGTACTAATACTAGACGTGTCCTGACGTGGGACTAGACGCAAACCAAATCCGGGTTTGGATAAATGGTTAAGGTACTAATACTAGATGTGTCCTGAGTACCAGAACAGGGTACCGGACCCAAACTGTTACCAGGTTAGGGTACCGGTACTGGACGTGTCCTGAGGACCAGGATGTTGTAGCGGACACAAACCAATACTGGGTTAGGATGATGGGTTAGGGTACTAATACTACGTAATATGTACTAGTTGATTGTCTTGGACAAACCTTGGATCTTTCAGGAAACCTTCACCGTGATCGTTGTACTATGAAGAGATTTGTGGCTGATTCAGACTTACGGGTTTGTGGAGATGAATCCAGAATGAGGGAAGTTTCTGCAGACAAATCCATCGGATTTAGAGAGCAGCTGCTAAAATACCATCACAAAACAGCAGCACTTATTGAAGCTGCTGGTGTTTCTAGAGTCCACCAACATCAAGGAGTCGGATCCTCCAAAGACTGCAGTTAAACCTTCTAGTGGACCCCTAAACAACACAAGTGGGTCCAGGGGGTCCAGACACACATGAGCTCATTTTCAGACGATCTGTTTCACTGTTGAGAGCCGTGCAGCCCTGGACGGTCCAGATGGATGGAGTAGTGGGTGGTGGAGAGCCACCACGTCCCAACAAGACTGCAAGAAGGAGGTGGTGGAGTCATGGTTTGGGCCAGAATCATGGGGAGAGAGCTGGTTGGCCCCTTTTGGTGTGAAAATGGAGTTTCTGACTGACATTCTTCCGTGGTCCAAAGATTTATTTGATTAAGATGAATGATTAATCCCTTTGGAGGTCTTCAGGGAAATTCAAGTACCAGTGTCCGTACAGAAGTAAAATACTAAATAAGTAAAATAGAATAACAAAATAAAGTAAAATAGACTGAATATATACATCTATAGGTAAAGGTATTTTTGATGCCAGTTAATCAGAGTTCAGCCCCCAGACTGTCTAAATGTGTAAATAAGACATTTGGAAGGAGCTCCGACTGAACTCCTCCAATAAATATGATTAATGTATAAGTAATGAGATGAAATGGGTTTGTAAAGGAGGAATAGAGGAGAGAGGGGAGGAATATTAAAAATGGCAGGAAGGATTGAAGGGCAAATTCAGATGAAAGGAATGACTGCAACAAAAGATAAAACAGAAAGAAGAATATTTCTCGTTGTCATAACGACTTCTAACTTGTACTTCATTGTCAGCCCATCTTTCACCCTCAGACTCTCCATCCGTTTGATATCAAGGAGGACTTACATAAGAATAACTGAATCTGATATCAACACATCCGTTTCTGCTGCAGCGATCAATAGAGCGGCTGGTGTGAACCGTGGTCTTCATCTCCTGGAGTTAGACGTCTGCTCTGCCTGTCGCGTCCTCCTGTTCTTCATGAACAAGTCCAGGGAACCATCTTTGACTTCTTTAAGTTAGAAATCTGGACTTTTATAGGAATTAAAAGGTTTTCTTTAACCCTTTAACACCCGAGGCGTCATCGGTGACGCTGAAACACAAAATCTTAACTTAACAGAACGTCTATGCTCCAGCTGAAAGAAATGGTCTTTGGTGAACTCAGATATGTTCAGGTATCTGACACAGGGAGGGGGAGGGGGGGTGACGCTCTCACTTCAGGAAAGGTCACAGGAAAGGTCACTGAGGACTTTGTGTGTAAAGAAAACATAATGGACGGAGTATCTGCATGAAGCCCTGGAGGATTCTGGGAGGTCAATAAATTAAATCCATCAACAGATGAATAAACCGATTTTTATAGAAACCACAAATCTGAGAATGTTGATGGTCTGAAGTGGATCAGAAGTCCAGAGCAGACTCCCTGTGATCTCGTGATCCGTCATCTCTCTGTGCTTCATGCGTTAGGGGAAAAGAAAGAAGCTTTAGTTTATCTTTAAATGAGAACAGCTGGGATAGGCTCCAGCAACCACCTGACTCTGAAAGATGGATGGATGGAAAATGTTTTTTTTTTAAATACAAGTGAAAAAACGTGTTTTTGGTAGAGTGTAATCACTTCTGATTTGTTGTAACTTTTCACATTTGTGTTCATGGTTGTGTTTCTGTCACAAAAACTGAACCCACTTTGAGACGCACAACAGTGTGTTTCTGTTGAGGAGGAATGTGTGTCGATAAACTCATCCGGTTCTCAGACTGTGATTCTAGTTAGAGAGAAGAAGCAAATGAACAAAACTAATAATAAAGTTCTATTTATTTATTTGTTTGTTTGCTTAATTTCTAAAAGTTTTTGGTCTTTTCTGCCTTTATTTATTAAATTAGTAAATATAAAACTAGCACTAGACAGTTTTTAACAGGATGATTGGATGATTTTCATATTATTTGTATTTCTGATCAATACATGTATCAATACATGTAAGAATCAATTCAAAAGTATTGATGGCAAACTTTTATTTTGAAAAGCAGTTTAGAATAACATAATGTTAATAAGTCATAATGTAATAAATAGAACGGATGAATGTTCTTCCCGTGTTTTTGTCTGAGTTTGTGTCGACCTTCACTCCGTCTTCTGAAGGAAGGACCTCTCTTCCTTAACTTGGCCTCCTCTCATCTCTGCTGTCTTCATAATTGGAGCTACTCTCACTTGAAAGTGTGAAATGATCCTCTAAAAGCAGCCGAACCGTCTTTTGATGTTCACGCCACATCTGGGAAATAGCAGCTCTCAGTCGGACGCAGTCGCCCGTAATGATGCAGCAGAGGAAGAGTCGGCTCTGTTGTGATGGAAACTATCCATCATCTTCAGCCTCTCAGACGGACGCAGGAAGCTGTCCGCCCGGCCGTCCGTCCGCTCGCCGTCCGTCCGCTCGCCGCTGACGTTCACTCACTCTTCCCTCCAGAACTCCAAATGCTGAAACACTCGACCCGCTTCTTCTAGTCTTCATGTCTGATCTGGACCTGATGCAACACATTTAACAGGATTAGATCAGAGATATCCTATTTAATCTGAGCTATTTATAGATTCTATATATACTTTTATGAATAAATATAAAGTTAGTCACGTCCTTCTCGACAGTCGAAGCTTTAAGCTTCAGGATATTTTGAGCTCCATCACAGATCTGAACAAAAGTGACTTTCTGAGACACTAAATGACTTAATTTATGTTATTATCTCTCTTTATTCTAGTTCTGTCTTCCTGTAGGTCTAAGAACAGACTTTGTAGTGTAAATGATGAGAAAACATCGCGGGGTGAAATGTTCTCCTTTCAAAATACAAATTCTGAACTCAAAGTATTTTAAAAAGTTGCATTTATGAATAGTTTAAAATGTTCAAATTAAAATTTAAATCAAACTTCACCTGAGATTTAAGAAGGAAATTCTGAAATATTCTCAATAGGGTTAAAACAGGATTCTGAAGATAAACTCATTTTCCAAGTTCTTTCAAAATAAAAGCATCACAAATTAAAACAGCTTCATTAAGAGTTCATGTTTTTAGGATTTGGACAGGAATTGATTACAAAAGTTTAACTAATTAATTGCTAACCAGGGAAAAAAAATTCATCAAAATCAATCGTGAATAATCTTGTTTTATTTACAGTTTTTGCCGACTACTTATTATCATGTAAAAAACACAAACAAAACTACATTTAGAATGTTCGTTTTTGAATAATGCTTTTAATGAGTAAAACAAATAAATGCAATTAATTCTTTTGTTTTAGTTACAGTATTGGGCGACTACTTATTAATCATGCAAATAATTACATTATGAAATCACAAACAAAACTCTACATTTAAAAGATTTATATTTTAATTAATGCTTTCAGTCGATTAAAATAATAATCACATTATTTCTTTGTTTTAGTTACAGTATTTCCGACCACTTATTATCTGTAAATAATGTCAGTGTAAAAAACACAAATAAATCTTTACATTTAGAAGGTTTATTTTTATTTAATGCTCTCAATCGATTAAAACAATTAATCGCAATATTCATTTTTTTGTTTTAGTTACACTTTTTTTCCGGCTATTTTTTATCTCCAAATAGTCACAATATGAAATCACAAACAAAAGTGTAAATTTAGAACATTTGTTTCTGAATAATGTTGTCAACAGATCAAAACAATCAATCGTGATTAATCTTTAGTTTTAGTTACGATATTTGTCGACTGCTTATTATCTGTGAATAATCTTTGTAAAACTCACACAAAACTATTTATTTAGGATGTTTATTTTTAATTAATGGTCAATCGATTAAAAAACAATCAGAATAATCTCACTTTTGTGTCCATTTATTTGGGATAACATTTCGTTTATTTATTGTGTTCATTTATTTGTATTTGTTAGTCGATCGATCATGTTTCCTGTATCAATTTAGAGTAAGGTTTTATTTATTTGTTTGTTTGTTCACTGATTTGTTTGTTTTTATGTGTTATGTAGTTGTTTGGTTTGTTTTTAATTCAATTAGTCGTGTTTTTTCTATCAATTTATTTGGCATACAGTTTTGTTTATTTATGTGTTTATTTGCTTGTTTGTTTGTTCAGTTATTTTGAAATGATTGATTGATATTGAACGTCTTTCCAGTGATAATTGTGAATATTTTAGCATTAATCCTAATTTTCAGTCTCTAACAGGATCAAACTCAATGAAACATGAAATCAGACGTTCGATCACGTTAACAGGATCTGTTTTACTCAGAGTTTATAGATAAGAACAGGACTTTACTGAGAGGTTTCTTCACATCGAGACACAAACAGAACAAATGTCCACATTTCACCTCGTAAAGCATTAAATCAGCAGTAAATCATAATTCATTGGTTTGTCGGTATGAACATTAGTAAATAACAACAGGACTCGGAGAAGGCAGGAGTTGGGATTTCTCCGTCTTTGTTATCCCGCCGTCGCTCACAGAAAGAACCTCAGAAGAGCTGAGGAACCAACAAAAGCTTTAATCAAGAAAACGTACTCCAACCAATCAATGAAAATCACAATTCTTCGTTGAAGAAAACAAACCAAACCAGCCGGACTCACAGAACGCCGCCCATAGTTTAATATTTATTTACACGGCGTTTGGAGGCAATCAAAGGATTTCTGAAACCGTAATTAGGACTTTTTTATCCGTTCGTTCTGAAAAACTAAGAATCTGATGTTTGAGGGAAACCGTTTCAGCTTCTTTCAGACATCCTCAGTCCAGTTCAGAGGATCCAGAATCGTCCCACAGTCAGTCGGAGGCGGAACAGCTGGAGATGTGATTCTCAACCAAATGTACATAAAGACCCGCCCACGGCGCCCTCAAAGGACGTGTGTGCACGTCGACGAACGCACGAAACTCTCATACACATGAATATTACACGTGTTTCACAGAAGACCCGAACTACAAACCTGTAGAATGTTGATGGAGTGACACGGCCTGAGCTATACGTTCAGATGGAGAAGGGGGCGTGGCCTCAGCGTAATCCTTAAACAAGTTAAAAATAGCAAAACAGTTTAATGATAAATATAGAAACTTTTAACTAAATGTAAAGATAAGTTCTGCAACACGGTGGCGACCGGTTCAGGGTGAAGCCCAGCAGTAGGTGGGATAGGCTCCAGCAACTCGTTGAACCTGAAAGTGAGTCCGCAGGTTCTGTAGACGGATGTGAGGATGAGGGAACACGTTCACGGGTTCTGTAGACGGATGTGAGGATGAGTGAACACCTTCACGGGTTCTGTAGACGGATGAGAGGATGAGTGAACACCTTCACGGGTTCTGTAGACGGATGAGAGGATGAGTGAACACGTTCAAACCGGATCTGTTTGTTCGTACACAGAGGAAGGTTACTCGTTCTCTCTAATGCTGGTTCTGTTCACGAGTGTTGAGAACTGAACCAAAGAATTCAACATGGGAAAGCACGCTGTGGTGTAGTGGTTAGCACTCTCGCCTCGCGCTGGTTCAAATCCTAGTTTGGTCGTTTCTGTGTGACGTTTGCTTTAGTGAACTTTCTTCCAGAAACAGGTTGACTGGCGGCTCTATTGTCTCACTGGTGTGTGTTTGTGTGGTTCTTTGTATTTGTGTAGCCCTAAAGTACTTGTGTAGCCTAAAGTACTTGTGTAGCCCTAAAGTACTTGTGTAGCCCTAAAGTACTTGTGTAGCCCTAAAGTACTTGTGTAGCCTAAAGTACTTGTGTAGCCCAAAGTACTTGTGTAGCCTAAAGTACTTGTGTAGCCCCCAGCTACCCCACCGTCCCAAACGGAACCAAGCAGCTGTAGAGAAAGGATGGACAGGCAGCGAAGCTCACTCCGTCCCTTCAGACAAACTTTGATTTAGACCATGTCGCTGTTTTGGCCAATTTAGGCTATTTTAAAGTTTTTTAGGCTGTTCTGGAGTTTAGCCAATATTTACACGCTAACTGTTTTGGCTAATTTGGGCTTGTTTTGTGTTTTAGGCTACTTTGGAATTAAGATAATATGTCAGCTACATGCTAGCTGTTTTGGCTAACCTAAGTTTGTTTTCATAGTATTTTTTAGGCTAATTTGTCATTTAGCTAATATTTTTAGCTAAAAAGTTACAATTTTAAAGTCTTAAAAATTGACATTCTTTTAGCTTTTTGGACTATTTAAGCATTTACTGAGATTTTATAGGTTATTTTGGAGTTTAGCTAATATGTCAGCTACATGCTAGCTGTTTTGGCTAACCTAAGGTTTTCTTTTTTTTCACGGTTTTTAGGCTAAGTTAGCATTTAGCTAATATTTTAGCTGGCTATCAGCTTCAGTGTTTTCAGCTTTTAGCTTTAGTTTTTTCAACTATCAATTTCAGCATTTTCAGCTATTAGCACTAGCATCTTCAGCAGCCAAATTCAGCTCACAGTATTCCTACAAGCATTATTTGCAGTTAATGATATATATTTAGTTAATAATTATGTTAAAAGTTGTGGTTTTAAAGTTTTAAAATTTTAGTTTTAGAGTGTCCATTAAATGTTTGTCCTGTTCGACCTCAGGTGTGTTTTGGATCTTGGCCCCCTGTATGACTGACTTTGACCTCCTGCTCTAATTTCTTCATCTCTGTAACTGCAGTCCGTTAGCTCCTCGTCTCACTGAACATTTGTCTCTTTTTTCCCTCCAGGTGTCGAGAGGGCTACCAGGGAATCCGCTGCGACCAGTTTCTGCCAAAGACAGATTCCATCCTGTCAGATCCAAGTAAGAATCCTGATCTGCAGGACAAACATCTGTAGGATAAAGAGTCTCTAAAATGACTGACGGTGGATCTGAGAACTCTCTCTGTGTTGCTTTGCTTCAATGAATTACTTTTTTACATAATCTACAAACATATTTGATGTCATCTGATTTTTCATGGGTCACCTGTATTGTACAGTCTTGGTCATTATTATCATCTGATGTTGAGCTGAACTGAGTCCAATCCAACTTTTATTTGGAGCATTTGTGTAAAATGATCAGTTAGAAATTCAGATTAAATCTGAATCTTCAAGTCCAATTCCACTCGCAGCACTGATCTACTTTTGGAGTGGAGGTATATTTGTGCTATTTCCATGCTTGGAGGGAACATCTGGAGGACAGTGTTGTTTGAAATGTCATAAATAAGATATCGCTCTGGTTCCTTATGTCACTCTGGCGGTTCTCCAGCTGATGACGATCCGTTCTTCAGGAGGAACAGGAGCATCTCACAGTTTTTATGTTATTACAGTTATTGGAACATTTTTGGGACCAAATGTGAACTCACGTCTACGTTTTCTTATTCTAAATTAAACTTTTAAATAAACTATTTGATGTAAATCTTCAGTATTTCAGTCAAAATATGTTTCTTTAGAAACATAAATTAATACAGTAGAAAAATCAATTGATGAAATATTGTGTAATGTGTCAAATGTGTGAAGATTTTAACACATTCTTCCTTTAAATGTGATTTTATTATCCTAAAATGATGGGAAATGCTGATATAAATATGTTTTTTTTAATGTTAGTTTTGGTTAAAAATTCTCACATATTTGGCCTCGGCTAAAAGTTTTCAACAATTTCCCAAATGTTGGATCTACTGTACTTTTAAAGGTACAGCGTGAATATGTTTAATATTGTTTTGAAAATGTATTGACTTATTTAACTTCTGATTCTTCAGGTAAAACTGTTAAGATGTTTATTAAAAATGACACCGTTTGTCCACTAGATGGCAGTGTTGTTATAGTTTAGACTTGACCAATCTACAGTTTCAGGAAAAAAAATGAACCTTTTCCATCTTCATCTAATATTTAGAGTATCACCAAAAAAAATACAGCCTTATTTGTTTTTTACCTTTCACATATGGAAAATCAAGTAATGAAAATGTAATAAAACTTGCATGAACAGGAAAAAAGCAGCTAAAAACTGAAATGATCATTTTTCACGAGTCTACAGAATAACATGAACATTTAATCCTCAAAGAGAGACATCAGGAGAGTAAACGTAGTAAAAACTGTCAAAGTAAAGGAAGACAATCAAAACATATTTAAAAAATGAATAGAAATGAAAAAAATTAATCGCCAAAAGGGGGAATGGGAAGTCTTTTGCAGCATTTATGGTTGCTTTACTTCAAGAATTTGATAGTTTTCAGTCAAAGTCCAAGAGGAACACCAACTCGAGAGGATGTGCTGCAGACCTGCAAAGCTGGACAGTTTTTAAGCATTTTTGTTAACCACTTTTCCAATCATCTTCTAAAACAAAATGCAAAACTAAGACGTGAAAGAAGGTTGGAGTTTGAGGTCCTTCTGACCCATTTTTTGCATCACCTGCAGAACTTTTCTGGTCAACAGTCGCTGTCCTTCCTTCTCAAGGCGTCTGAATCATCTCCATCAGATTCATTCCTGATCCAGCTCTGCTGTCGGCCTCGTTCTCAGAATCCAAACCAAAACCCCTCACTTTCCTCTGCTACACCTTTACTTTCATTCTTCTTGACACTCTTTTCTCACTAACGTTCCTCTGCCCGCTCCAACCTGCTACACCTCTGCACCTCTTCCCATAGTTTTGGCTGTTCTGGACTGTTAGCCTAAATACGAGGGTTTGTATTAGTGATATCACCATACACATGTCACAATACAATAAATATCACCATACACATGTCACAATACAATACATGTCATGACACACATGTTTATAAATAATTCATAATCGGTATAGATTTTGCCAAATGACGTATCGCGATATTTCATTGAACTGATTTTTTCTCACACCCCCACATAAGTCCTGAGTGTCCTCCCCGTCTTCCTCTTTCCTCCCCGTCTTCCTCTTTCCTCCCTCCGGTCCCTTGATTTCCTCTCATTCACAGATAATCTGCCTTCTCCATCTGACCTTCATTCACCTCCACCTGCAGATGATCCTCCACCCGTTCTCCCTCCAGATCACACTGTCATCTGCAAACATCATGATCCTCAGGGATTCCTGTCTGACCTCCTCTGTCAGTCTCTCCATCCCATAATAGATTTACTGTACACCGTCCATCACAGCCAGTTTGACAGGCGACCTTATGACCTCGCACATGTCGACATGTTTCTGACAGATTCTGATCCAGGAGTCGCAACATGAACGAACCGATCACCAACTCTCAAAGATGAACAGAATAACGCTTTGATTGAATTTAGACGTCTTTTAACCGCAGTGTTCATCTGGAGACCGAATGCTGATACATGTACGCCCACCGAAGATCAAAAGATGGAACAAGATTATAAGATGTATTAAAAAGTATGTAGGAGTTTCAGAAATTCATTTTATGCTGCTTTGATAAATGAATTGTTGGACGCTTGGAGAGACTTCTTCTGCTGCTGATGACTCGTCTCTAATCTGCAGCTTTTTCTCAGTCCGACTGAAAAAGTGGAAAAGCAGCTTTTCTGTTTTTCAGTTGTGATCGGCTGAAGTCCATCACGCCTCCTTTTATCGTCTCCTCCAGTAGGAGAACGTCTCAGCAGACAGGACAAAAGGGAACGGAGAGAAAAGAGGCAGAAGTTCCTGATGATCATGTTCATCCTGCTGGAACACGAAAACAGTCGTTTTGTCTGTTTTTGAAAAGTCATAAACAGGATTTCTTCAATGATTACGTAAAAGGGATTCATTTATTTACCTGAAAGTACCAAAATTGGCTGCTGAAGATGCTGAAATTGATAGCGAAAAACGCTGAAACTGCAGCTAGCAAAACATTAGTTAAATACCAAATTAGCCAAAAAACTAGCATGTAGATAAAATATTGTCTAAATTCCAAACTAGCCTAAAAAACCTTAATAAATGCCCAATTTTTATTCTGATCTTGTGTCATTTGCTCTTAATAGGAAGTGAAAGATTCATACATTTGCATTAAAAATATAAGTTTTTTTTCAAGTAAAAATAATGCTCATAAAGTCCCTTTCATTCTTGAAGTTGTGGGACTGTCTTGTATTCTGTATTTGATTTTGTGTCTTGATGTTCCTGATGCTTCGTGAAAGAAAACAAAAATAAAGAAAAGAGAAAAGAAAAAGAAAATACATTTCTTGAACATATAAATGTGATTCAAGCTTTTAAACGTGTCTGTAAACCACTTTAAACGTTTAACCATTTACCACATGCGTATACAGTACAGTGTACACACATATACACGGGTAGTGCTCAACATTAAGTGTAATCAGGACACCTGAGAGTTTATGGTGGCTTTTACCTTTTGAATGAAGCTGTTTTTGAGTCTGTTTTGTATTTGTGTGTATTTCTACACTCTACATATTTCTTTGTGTTTCTGTACAAACAAATGTGTGAAAGTCTCAGATTTCTAAGTAGTTCTTTTCCAGCTCTCTGTCATTACTGGAGTCTTCACAAACACATTTCCTTAAGAAACCACAGAAATGGTGGTTACACCTGATGAACTATGAGACGCGATGCTGGTGTGTGATGTGTCTAAAATGTTCTTTTTCTCTTTTTTCTGCTGCGTGACACAACAGATCATTTGGGGATCGAGTTCATGGGTGAGTTGTGTCTTTTTTCTACCTGTGCTACATAGAAATGACACGTATACTGAATTTAAATGGTATTTTGGCTATAAAATAGTGTCAGGTTTGTTTTTAACCTCAAACTCTGCAACATTATAAAGAATGAGTGTTTTGGCTTCTACTGTAATGGAGTCGGATCGATCCGATCCTTCCTGAGCCGACTTCCTTCATCCAGCTGCTTATGAAACGTCCCCTCGGAATACCGATGGGCTCCCGTCTCCTTGGAAACAGTTCAAACTGAGAGGCTGCTGGCTGTTGTCATGGAGTTTATGGGATGTTGGCGATTGCTCCAGACGAGTGGCTCATTAGAGTGAAGTCATGACATTTACAGACAGTCTCAGAGCATCTGTAGAGGGTTGATTCTGAATGATTCTTAGAGTGGATCTCTGCTGTGATTGGACGTTTCTTCAGTCTGTGCATCATGTGAGGTTTAGGTGGATGAAGCTAAAGAGTTAGCTCACAACATGAGCGCATATTAACCCTTTAAATACACAAAAAAGAAAAAAAAAGATCAAAAAAATGTTTTTTCTGCTGCTTATTCCCCCTGAAGGGACATGAAAGTTAAAAAAAATGAAATTAAATTACTTTTTTTTTCTAAAAATACATAAGGGTTCTGTAAAAGTTACTATGTGATGCGCAACAGTTACTATCTAGATATTTTTTTACTTCAATTTTTTGAAATAAAAGTATTCTGGTTAGTAACTGAAAAAGTAAAAAAAAAAGTTTTCTGGTTATTATTTGGTCCGCACCAGTTGGTAACCAGAAATACATTTTTTTTTACTTAAATGTTTTGTGAAAAAAATAGTTTTTCTTGAATTTTTTGGTCTTCAATGTCCCCTGAGGGCCTCCGTACCTCGGAGAGTGATGCACACACTTAATATTTTTAAAAACATGTTTTCTAAATGTTTTCCACCATTTGTTTGAGCTGGCAGCTAAAGGGTTAATAACAGCTGTTTTCTCTCATTCGGCATCATCCCGACATTAACATAAACTCTCAGTGCTCCAGTCTAATGAATGATTTGTAAATGTTTCTTCAGGAAGTTTCCTAAAGCTCCAAGAGTGGCAGTGACAGAAACATCTTCTCCTTATACGTGTTTTTATTTTCTTATATTTGTGTTTTTTGTTCCTTTTGCATCCTTAACATCAAAAATGTTGTTGTTAGCTATATAAAAAAAAACTTCATGAACCTTATGAACTCTACAGGGTGTCAAACTCAATCACACAAGAGGCCAAAATGCAGAAAACACCTGAGGTCACACCTGATAGTAAAAGGTTGAATCTACTGTCAAAGTCGTTTATCGTCAGAGTGGAATTATTTTATTACATATACATGTTTAAATTGTTAAAAACATTTCTGTTTTTGTTCCCTAGTTAAAAAAAACGACGATGGAACACAAAAGTCAATAGTAGAAAGTCTCATGTTTCTTAATTAAAGTAAATCTGCTGCAGCTGGAGGATCTGATTGAACACAGGATGTTTTATTTTGAAAGGAACTTGAATGTGCTATTGTCAAAAGTGAAATAAATTAAATTTGTTAATATTATAAAAACTCAATTGTATAGAATGAACGATTCAATGACCCAAAAACAGAAATGAAGTGTATTTTTCTGATTTTGAGGTTAGATTTTGCGGCTCTCTCTGAGTTTATTAGAACCAAACTGCTCTTTTAGCGTCAAAGGTTACAGACCTCTGGTATACGTAAATAGTTTTAGACAAAACACAGACACACAACAAATTCCCAAAGAGCTTTTTGTGACAGTTTATTTAAAAGACATTTTCTTTTTATTTAAATGCAAACACATCTCTAAGCAATACTCCGTCTTGTGAGGTGGTTTATTCCAAAAACCATCTTTGTGACTAACAACAACATGTCAGCTTCACATCGATGATATTATTTAGTATTCCGTCCAAGCTCCTCCCCCTCAGGTTCAGACACTCTTCTCCCCATACTGTCGTTCAGCGATGAATCTGATCTTCCTCTGTTTTGTTTCTCAACAGAAAGCAAAGCCGTGTACCGGAGACAGGTGCTGCTGATCACATCCATCGCCATGGCGATCGGCCTGCTGGGAGTCCTGTGCATGGCTCTGTACTGCAGCAACAAGTGAGGAAATGAACTCCGACAGCCTGTAGATTTACTGCAGTTTGTTGGTAAAAGTGAAGCTTGAGCTGGGACTGTTCGTCAGAACGCCGAGGGAAACGACCCAGAAACTGTGGCTGACTCTAAAGCTTAACCTGACCCTAAAGTTTACTCTAACCCTAACACTTACCCTGACCCTAAATCTTACCCGGATCTTAAAGCTTACCCTAAACCAAAAGCTTACTCTAAACCTTGAGCTTTCCCTGACCCTGAAGTTTACCCTAACCCCAAAGTTTATTCTAACCCTGAAGCTTACTCTAAACCTAGAGCTTACCCTGACCTTAAAGCTTAAAGTCTTGAGTTTTGTAGAAAAAACTTTTATTAAAGCTTAAACAGGAAAATCCGTAACTGTCAGGGTTTGCCAGTTTACATAAAAGGTGTTTTTGAGCAATATGGGAGGACTTCTGGTTCTGGACGTTGATGTCTACTTTTGCATCTTTTTAGGAGGCGTAGGGAGAAACTCCAGGCCCACCTGAAGGAGAGTCACAGCCTGAAACGCTACACTACTAATGCCCACAGTGCACAAGACTCCAAGATGAGGGCCCCAAACACCAGCCTGCAGATGCACCAGGTGACTACACTCATAAACAACACTGAAAGGGACCAATCTAATAGTATTAATAACCAGATTGGAATGTTTTCAATAAATCCAGGTCACTCTTGTTGATTGATGTGATAACGAGCAATACTTTATCAAAGAGGGACATTTATCATTCAATAGAAGACATGAGTCCATGTATGTGGAAAATGGTGTGACTTATGTAAAACTCACATATTTGAGCAATTTGAGTTCATTTAATTTAAAAGCCAGTTAAAAATGTTGTAATTCAGTGAAGAACGTGTCCTAAACTGAAGAATCTGTCAATAGACAGTAGAGGTTTGTCAGCACTGCACAAAGTGAGGCATGTACAGAAATCTTCCATTTCTGAGGATATCTTGTCTTGATTTGTGTCCCCAGTACTGTCCATCCTCCACCTCTCGGCCGGGAAACATTTGTAACTCTGGCTTTGTCCACTGCAGCGTGGCTACTGCACCATGTACCAGTTCCAGAGGCCCGTCAAAGCAGAACAGGTACGTCTAAGAACACAATCACACGGTGACAGATACAGATGCCCCGTCTGCTCAGGGCTCAGACCCCTAAGGTACAACTCTTAGAATCTTCTTCACAAATATAAATGCTAGACAAGTTCCATTACCTGTGATGATGCTGGTGTGAATGCTTTTTGCTGAATGTGGTCGCTGAAGAAATTGACTGTAATTGTTGAACGGATTTGTTGAAAATGCTGTTTACAAAAGTTGCTGAAGTACTTAAAGATCCATAAATTGTGGAAAGTGCAAAAAAAAATAAAAAATCTTAAAAATCAGAATAATTGAAAAATGTTTTAAATGCTTATTTAGTTTGAACTTAGAATTAGCCCAAAGATCCTCAGTAGATGCCAAATTAGAAAAAAATGTTAGCATATTGCTAAAATACTAGCTTTTAGCCAAGAATTCACTAAAAAAAACGCAGTAAAAGCAAAATAAGCTAAAAGAAAAAGCTAACACTAAAATACTAACTTAACTGAAAATTAGACCAAAAAAATAACCAAATTAACCAAAAACACTAGCACGTTGCAAAAATACAATTTTAACTCAAATTACCCCAAAACTAAAGCAGATGCCAAGTTAGACAATAAATTGTTACCATATAGCTAAAATACTAGCTTTGAACCCAGAATTAGCCCAAAAAACCTCAGTAGACGCCGAATTAGCTAAAAGAAAAAGTTAACATGTTGCTAAAATACTAGTTTAACGCCATAGTATCCCAAAAAACTTAAGTAGAAGCAGAATTAGCCAAAAATATTAGCATGTTGCTAGTAGTAGCTAAGCAAAAAATTCACTTTAAAAACCTCAGTAGCATGAATGTCGTTAACATGCTGAATGTTTTGATATCAAACACGCGTAATTGGCAGAAAGTGCAAATATTTTTGAACAATGAAGTAAAAGAAATTGCTAAATTTGCCTAAAATGTCAATAATTGTTTAAAATTTCAAAAATTGCATACAATTAAAAAATCTTCTGAAATTAAAAAAAAAAATCCCCATTCATTTTCAATAGGAGGGAAAAATCGCATAAATAGCATCAAATCTTAAGAACCGTAAAATGTACGAATACCAAAAGTACAACCAGGAATGTCATTAACAAGCTGAACGTTTTGATACCCAGATTACTAAAATCGCTGAAACTATGATTACATACAGAAGAATAAATAAAAAATAATAACAATAATAGAAACAGGATCACTATAGTGTGAATGTTACATCAGTAGACTTCATTAAAGCAATGTCCAAGTAGATTTGTCTTTTTGCAGTGATTGGAGATTCAAAAATAACCTTTTAAGGTGTATTTTTAATAAGAATCACCCACAGTAAAGCACATGCATCACCATCTCAGGACTTGATTCCAAACGTCTGCTGGTTTGTTACATAAGAGCTTTTCCACCACTGATTCAGCTCTAATCTTTTATTCATGTGTCCTAAAATAGCAAACAGCATTTTTACTGCTGGCATTTCTCTCCTTTAAAGCCCGGAACAGAACTCTGACCCGGTTTACTCGCCAGTCTCTCTGTTTGTCTCCGTTCTGATGAGCATCCAGGCTTGATCCTTCAGAACTGTTTTCATCAGAACACATAGATGTTTCTATAGAAAAACATTCATAATCCGGTAATTCACTTCTTTAGTACAATAATGAAAAATCTTCACTTCAGGGTTCAGTTCAGTACATGTGTGATCATCCTTTACTTCATGTATCCCAGCTGAAGGACCCTCGACATCAGAGGTGTCCAACTCGCCCGCACAAGGGGCCCAAATCCGAAACACACCTTAGAAACATTTACTGAACACACTAAAATTAAAATGTTACAACTTTAAAACCGTAACTTTTTAACATAATCATGAACTAGATATATACTATAACATTACCTGTGATAATGCTGTAAACTGAATTTGGCCGCTGAAGATACTAGTGCTGATAGCTGAAAAATACTGAAATTGATAGCCAGCTAAAAATATGAATTAGCTAAATGACAAATTAGCCTAAAAAAAATTAATAAACGAACTTAGGTTAGCCAAAACAACTAGCATGTAGCCGAAGAAATAGCTAAGCTTTACAATAGTCTAAAAGCCTAAATTAGCCAAAAACTCTACTATGTAGTTAAAATATTAGCTTAAGTCTAAAATTGCCTAAAAAACAAAACAAACAAACGCCTAAATTAGCCAAAACAGCTAGCATGTAAATATTACCCTGATTCCAAAGGAACCTAAAAAACCTTTAAAAAAAAAATTAAAAAAAAGCCAAAATTAGCCTAAACAGTTAGCATGTAGCTGAAATATTAGCTAATACCCAACATAGTCTAAAAAATCTAGTGTAAAAATAGTCCATAAAGCTGCAGAATTTCAATTTTTAAACTTTAAAACTGTAACTTTTTAACATAATTCTGAATAATAAAAAGTCAGGAATATTATTCTATAATAAATCAATTTAAACCTTAAATAACTTTAAATATTTTATTCTCCATAAAAATATATTTTGTCAAAATTATACAAGTTAGAAATATAACGTCAGGTCATTAATAACAATAAAATAGAATGATCTGGAGGGCCGGATAGAATTACCCAGAGGGCCGGATCCGGCCCCCGGGCCTCGACTTTGACACACGTGCTCCACATTAATGTTCACGGTCAGAAACGTTTCCGACTCCATTTCCTGAGTTCAGACTGGAGCGAGTGTCGCGGGTCGTAACGCAGTAATTGAGCATCAATAAAAGTTCCTGGTTCTGAGAATTCAGATGTTTTTCTTTACTGGATCAGATCCTCCACGAGATCAACCATCAAATCACCAAACTACGGTGGCCCTGAAGTTCAGTTCACTTTAATGTTTTCTCAAAAAGATCACAACGACAATTAAAAGCGTAAAACAAATTAGAACATACCAGATCAGAGGATGTTGGGAAACATGCAGGAATCATCTGCAAACAGTTAGACAAACGTAGGATCCCAGCAGCCCAGACTCCCGGATCCACGCTGGAAATCTGACCGAGTTTTCAGACTCCATCCCAGCTGGATTTGATCTTCATCCTGTTACGCGGCGTTCAACAACAGGCTGCACGCGGTTTTAGAATGGGCTTTTGTATGGGGTCCAATCAGGGTCAGCTTAAAGTAAAACATGAAACCGGTAACCAAGTAGGTCAAAGCTCCGCCCCCATGTAAAACGAGGATCCGCTCGGTGGCAAAAACGCGAAAATCTGAATTGAAACTATAAACTGAGAACAGAAAGTGAAGATTCACAAAAAAAAGAAAACAGTAGCTTTTACTAATGGATACATTATTTTTCAGTGGGTGATTTTTTTCATTTATACTTTTTTTCTTTTAGTAACAGTATTTTTTTTTTCAAATTTTCAAGGTTTATTTTAAGTTTTCAGTTTTTTTTATTTAAAAAAAGTATATTTTTTTTAATTTTCAAGATTTATTTCAAGTTTACAGTTTTTTTTTTCAAATTTTCAAAACAGTTTTTTTCTTTTTTTATTTACAATGTCTTGTTTTCGAATTTTGAAAAAAAAAGTCAGTTACAATGTCTATTTTTCAAGTTTTCAATCTGTTTTTAGTTCACATTAAGCTGATCCTGATTTGACTTCATACTTCTGAGAGAAAAGTGATTTAATAATTTGTGAATCTATAAGTAAACTCCAGAACTTTCATCTAGTAACCCAGAAATTCCCGTTTACGAGGATTTACTTTCAAGTCTCCAAGTGACGTTTAGGGGTAGAAACTCTCCAGTCAATACTTCTAGAAATGGGACACATGAAAGATCATCGTGGTTAAAACTAAGTCTGATCCAGGATAGGCTCCAGCAACCCAGGACCCTGACTGGGATTAAAGTGATTTAGAGGATGGATGATGATGTCAATGTTTAAAACTGTTTTTGTAGATTTAATATTTGTCTTCCTTCTTCTCTCTTCAGAGGCGGCTCTTCGCTGCAGAACCCGGATCAGAAGAGAAGACCGTCCCATTGGCCGTCCGCTTGCAGGACCCCCCTCAGAGCAAAGTCCATCCCACCTGGAGAGTCCAAGTATTCAGGCCCCACCTACCAGCACCTCCGGGAGGCCGAGGGGTCGGAGAAAGAGGCCGAGGTGCAGAGAAGGTGAGCACTGACAGAATTCTGCCTTAGAGTGAAGAGGAAGAACCCAGAAGTCCAGATGTTTCATTTCTGTGTAGATATACGTCAGTTTTTAGCTGGTGTTTGCTCCCAGCTGCCTTCTATCTTAAACACCAACATTTTTGAGATCTTTCTTTTGTTCTCGTCTTCTTTGCTCTTTCTTTCATTCACATAAAAACAGAATTAAAAACAATGTTTACGTTTTAAAGGAAAGAAAAACAACTTCTTCAAATTCTCTGTTCCGAATCTCTAATCTACTGAGACACAAACGACACAAAGCTAAAGGTTGTGTTGTGTTTGCTACGTTTAAGGACATTTCAGGCCGTTCCTCTCAGGTAACTGAACTTCACAGGACTCCAGGTGATGCAGGAAAACTGACTAGAGCTGTTCTCATCACACCTGGCTGACAGGATGACTGTCTATGTGTAAACTTTTCCAGATCTTAAAAAACCTTTTTTTTGTTTTACTAGTAGTTCTGTATATAAATAGAATCAGAGAACACTGTGTTGGTCAGATATTACATCATCTACTGTCCAATATCAAAGAGCTGTCGAAGGACACCTGAACCAAACTGAACCAATCTATAATAAACAGTTTGATGAATAGAGGTCAGCTGTTGATTTGAGTCCATACTGTCCCATACTTTGAATACTGACCCAGTTTTTCCTTTTTTCTCCTGTTTTGTCCTCCAGAGTCCAAACGGAAGAAGAAAATGGGACCAGTGACTCCCGGCGTGGATCCTCGGCACAGACTCCTCTCTCCTCAAAGATCCTCTCGTCTTTGTGCGGCCGTACGGAGCTTCCCTCGGGTCCGCGACCTCCGCCGGAGCGCCGCGACCCCGCTCAGAACCGCTCCACCTCCCTCCCCTTCTGCTCCTGCTCCATCCCCGTCATCACCTCCGTCCAGTGTCACCACCAAAACGAAGTGTCTTGTATGCAAACGGGCGTTGCCCCGGCAACCGCCTCCACCCCCTGCAAGGAGGCGAAGAAGAAGAAGGCGGTCCAGGCCCGGCTGTTCCCCGCCTCCTGCGCGTCGTCCGAAGGCCAGCAGCAGGACGAGGTGGCCCTGCTCCTGGAGGAGGCGCAGGAGCAGCTCAGGGCTTTGGCGCTGGCCCACAGGAAGCACAAGGAGGGCGGGATCCACGGCGGCGAGGTGGAAGCCAGAGAGACAGTTTGCTTTCTGAACCTTAACGCGGGAGGGCCGAGCGGGCCGGTGTGTAACGGACCCACTCAGATCCAGTTACTCAGCCCCAGTCTACCATACAGAGACTTGGGCCAGCTGGGCCAATAACTGATCTAGGACTTTCTGGTTCTGGTCCGACGAACCCAGACGTTCTGTATCTGTGGGGTGTGGTTAAAACTGCAGAAAACTAAAAAAAAAAAACAAACATATGCACACTGAATGAAGACAAACTGGGTGAAAACGGCCACCTTTACTAATACACACCAACATGCAAACGAAGGAGAAACTCACATGCATTTTTATAGAAAAAACAAAAACAAACAAACAAGGGAAACACTTCTATTCAGACAAAAAGAAAAAACCAAATAGTCTGTCAAATCTATGGTGTTTTTATTGTAAAAAATATATAAATTTATAAATATCTATAAATATATGGGTATTATTTTATGGAATTCAAAAAGTCATCAAGCCCAAGACCACAGGAGTGACCCCACACCATTTACTCTTATTTTTATTTGGTTTATCCCAGTTCTGGATCAAGTGTGACACTTTTTGGCTCAGATGAGGAGAATCAGTGACTGCCATCCGAAAAAAGGAGAATTTATTCCCTAAAAAAAAGAACCGCGCACTACACAGCCAAGAATTGTGTTTGAATCTGTGTTGTTAAAAATAAAAAAAACTTGAAAGTGAAGAATTAAAGCAGCCACTCAGCAGATCTGATGCTTTGTCTACTGTTAATGTCACACAATGCACAGACACACACGTACCCACAAACCTGTGCGTTTGGGGTGTTTTTTGTTGGATGAGTGAAGTGACGGAAAAGGGGCGGAGCTCGTCTCATTTGGTCGTGTTCTCCATTTTTGTGTTCAAATGAAGACGCTGTTTCATGACGGTGAGGTTGATGGGCATTCCGTTCGGTTTTGGTATTAAAACAAGGAAATAAATGTTGAATTCCAATGTAAAAAAAAAAATCTGTGACTATTTTTTTGGTGTCGTACAAAAGAACAAAAAAGTCCAGCTGTGTTGTTTTTTTTGGTGCATTGCTTGAGGGATGTTTTGGAGCCTCATGAGGCTCCTTTATCCCTCCGTGGTTTAAGGAAAATACCACTGGCTTTCATTTGAAAAAGTAAATAATTGGTAAAGAGAAAAAACGAACTCAAACTTTATCCATGTATTTCACAAACCGTTGAAGGACAGTATTGGGACTCAAATTTGGACTAAAATATCTGGAATGATTTTTATACCACAGAAAATCAACTGGAGGTTACCAGAATTATAAGGATTTAAATGCAATTTATGCCTTAAAAACTGCACTTCATTAGCTCTGATTTAATTAGTCGCCGTATTTTCTGGATTATAATTTACAGGAGCAAAAAAAAGTGAATCAAGAAGAAGAAAACTATATATAAATCACACTTTATGTTTACCATGGCAAAAAAAGGGAAAAGAATCAGATTCTCCTCCATGTTTGTTTTGGACTTCTTCTTCATCTGGCACTATCAGAACAAAATATACCGCCCTCTAGTGGTTGTTAGTGAAAACTACCGGTTTCTAGTGGAAAAATAAAGATATGAGCCTGTTTATGTTTAAAAAAAAAACACAAATAAGCCGCTCCTGAGTATAAGTCGCACCCGGGGCTAAACTATAAAAAACCAGCGGCTTATACTCCGGAAAATACGGTAGTTAGATTTAAAATAAACAATTTTGTTTTTTTTTTAATTACTGCTGATGTGACATATCAGTGAGATGATCCAATGTGAAACTGGGTGTCTTTTATTTTGAAAGGAAGTCATAAAACTCTCTTTCAAAGGGTGTAAACTTTTTTTAAGGCTATTTTCTCTTTACGACCCCTATTTTTTCATCATTGTAGCCATAATAACCTAAATACAAATCAGAGTTTTATTTTTATAAGGTCAGACTTTTTGGCTCAATTTGGGGTTTTTTTCAGTGATAATTTGACCAAAATTTACTCTTTTAGCGTCAAAAGTTTCAGATTTCTGAACTATTATTTTCTCGAGCTGCTAAGAAACGTCGGATTACAATTCACAGCTTGTCATCTAAAAGTAAAACATAAATGTGTTTGGGTTTGTTTGTTTTGTTTTTTGTTTAGTGCAACCAGCTAGAAATCAAAAATACAATTAAAAACTATGAAAATGTCAAATTTAAAAAGGAAAAATCAACGTGGTATCGTAGTAAAATGGATATAAAACTCTAAGATGTGCATAGTAGATACTGTGGTGAGGAAAGTGTCAAGAGAATCTATGCAACAGCAGGAAAAGTGCACAAAAATTCAACTTGACAAACTGTTTTGGTCCAAATGGGAAAACAATATTTATGAAAAGATTTAGTTTTTGTTTGTAAATTTGCTGTCAAAAACACATCATGTTTTGAATTTTCTAATAATTCCAGATTTATCTCAGAAAAACAGTAACTTTATGTTGAAAACCATTTATTTTAGTTGGTCAAATCATTTTTGAAGGTGATAAAAATGAGAATTCAAGCAGTGTTGTGAACGATGGTCTTTCTTCAGTGCAGAACAGAGTTTGTCATTGAAAACTTCAAATTTTACAGCTGAATGTCTGTGTTCTGGATGTTCTTACCTTGTAGAGGAGGAGCTTCTGTTTGCAGGTTGACTGAAGCGGATCGACTGGAGCGGATCGACTGGAGCGGGTCTTCCAGGTCTTCCAGGTCTTCCAGCTCCGTTTCTCCTCCGGTGAGGAGAGGCTGCTGGAGGCTCCTCCCCCTGTGCGAGCTTCAGATGCAGGATGTGAATCCATCGTCATCCTACAGACTTTCACGCTGAACTTTTTACTTATGGGGGCGAGATGGTCCTCCTCTTGGAAATGAAGCCCCCCCCCCAAAAAAGTGGTTGTTCGGTCAAAGAGCTTTACAAAAACTCACTTGTGTGTCTTTCATTGGGATGTGGCTCCTTATTGTCTCTCCAGGTGTAGCCGGTGCTGCAGGTTCTTGAACGCACATGCAGCCTAAGGTGTTCACATTGAATGAGCAGGGAGGGGCTTCTCTTTCATTTTCTACTGTTTAAAACCGCATATCAACCACCTACAAGTGCAAGAGGTTTGGTGCAAAATGTTGGTGTAAATCTGGTGAAACTTCCTGCAGGCTTTTTATTTCACAGCTTTGTTCTACGGTGGCCGGCACGGGTCACACAAATACAAAACACACAACACTACGACAAAAGCAGAAGCATGACGACAAAAGCAGAAGCATGACGACAAAAGCGGAAGCACGATGACAAAAGCAGAAGCATGACGACAAAAGCAGAAGCATGACGACAAAAGCAGAAGCACGATGATAGAGACCAAAACATGACAACAAAAGCTACAACACAACGACAAAAACCACAGTCCAACAAAAAAAGCCGAAGCATGAAGACAAAAGCAGAAGCACAACAACAAAGATCGAAGTATAAGGACAAAGGCCATGACACTACGACAACATGGGAAGTGCAAAAACAGAGACCAAGTACGACAACAAAAACCACAACAATAAAAGCAACAACAAAGGTCAAAGCACAATGATAAAGGCCACGACACTACGACAATAGCTAAAGCACAACAACAAAAGCTACAACACAACGACAAAAGCAGAAGACCAACAAAAGCCGAAACATGATGACAAAGGCCACAATGCACACAAAAGTGAATCACAACGGTAATGAATAACAGACTCTTATAAAGTTTCATTCAGTTTTAGGCTACTGGCGCTTCTAGAGAGATTCACAACTTGCTATGAGATCAACTTTATTCATCCCCGCAGGGAAATTCAGTAAAAGAAGAAATTATCAAGAAGCACCAATAGCTTAAAACTGAATGAAACTTTTAAAGAAAAGTAAATTATTCATTTCTATTGTGGCATTTGTCGTCGGTTTTCGGCTTTTGTCTTCATGCTTCGGCTTTCGACGTTGTGGTATTTCTTTTACATTCATGTGAGCCATGTAGGCCACCGTACTATGCCGATATATCAATGACTTCAAATTCCTATCGGGAATATTGATTCATTTCTCCTCCATGATCGGTTTTCAAACGGTTGGCCCTTCCATGAATGAAACAGGACGCCATTAACGGGTCATTACCAAATCCAAGTCCCTGATTGGTCAAAGTTCAACTGTAAAGCTTGAAAAAAAAGACTTAAAATCGTCTGTAGTTACAGGAGTGTTTGAATGAACGTTTTAGAGAGCAGTGTGAACACAGCTTCAGAAACTTGGATCCAGTTCTCTTGAGCTTCTGTTGAAAATCCCCCAAAAAGACTAACTTTAGAAGTCCATTTTAAATCAGATCTCTGGATTTAATGACTGATTAGAGGATTTAGTTTTTGAATCATATTTGGCTGATAGCTCAGAGGAGAGGAAATAGGCCCCTCCCACCACAGTTCTGCTTCCTTCTTGCAGGTTTTTTCTGTTCCACTCAAGGAGGGAAGTACAAGTGAAGCGACTCTCACTGCAACTCAACACTTAAAGCTTTTGAGTATTGGAAGTTTATGTCTTAAAGAAACAGAAGATACAGAAACCTTTCTGTGATCGAGCTCAGCTGTGGCTCCAGACACGTTCAACCGCCAGTCACATTTTGCTGCGTCACTTGTTAAACATGGCGCCGACCATTCTTATCTCAGTGAGTCAGGCTGAAGCATGACTCGGCAGAAGTCGGTTTGGGTAAAGGGTGTCCAAAGTTTAGACAAACAGGCTGCGTCGGCGGCGATTCGCCGGTGGTGATCGATTGGCGTGCTGGTGCGGAGGATAAAAGTCGTGTTGGAGGAGGTCAGTCAGGAGTCTCACAGACAAGTCAGGAAAATGAAGTTTCATCTGGTGCTGCTGCTTCTGCTGCTGCCGCTCTGCTCAGGTACAAACATCTAAACGTTGGCGTCAGGATGGGAGGAGAGGTAGTTTGACGTGAACTTGTTTGTGCAGCCGAGGACTTTTACCTGGAGTGTTACGGAGAGGACTTCTTCATGGTCAACAACCTGCTGCTGCAGTGCAGAGGCAAAGTCCAGCAGGCCTGCTACACCAGAAGTGAGTCCTCCGCGACACAAACTCAAGCTCGGGCGACACAGAAGAAAAGTAACTGACGGTTTCAGTGTGTTCTCCGTTTCCAGGTAACGGAGAAAAAGGTTGCACTCGGCTGGAAAACTGCTCCCGACTGGGATGGAGCTGCTGCCACACCAACCGCTGCAACGCCGGGACGTCGTAGCGGAGAGTTCGGGGGGTTCAAACGTGTGTCAACACAGAAAATAAAAGTGTTTTTTGGGCTGGACGTGTCTGTGATGATCTTTGATGCAAGAATCTCTAAACCACGGCCACATTTGGGTAAAGGTTATCTTTAGGCCTGCGGAAGCTGCAGAGTGTTTAGTTAAAACCTGTTTCCCATTTATTCTCTGTCGAAGTCATTTTGGTTTGGGGCCACATTCAACCAGTCTGATCTCAAGTGGGCCGGACCGGATTTTAAACAAAATAGATTTCACTTTGAAACTTAAAAAAAATGTTTAATTTTATACAGACTGAATATTTTACATCTGACCTTGAAGCAATCCTGATACTAAACTCAAGAGGGGGCTATAGAAAAATCAGAGAAAAATGAATCCAAATTAAACTTACAAACATTTGTGAGTTACCCTCTTTTTCTCCTGAAACTCGGCATCATTTGTCCTTCACCAGGCCGTAAATATCAGGATTCAAATCCTGAGAAACGGCACGTTTCAATGTCATTCAAGTGTGCAAAGAAATGTCCAAAAATATTTTCTTGCGTTGGCTGCTTTTCCTTTATTCCCCCTAGTGGCAGAATCGCGCACTACAGTCACTTTTCATAGAACCATGACTCGCCACAGGAACGGGCTAGAACTTCCTTTTTTCCCATCATCCTCATATTTTTTCTCCTCATGACTGGGCCAGAATAAACCACCTCAGCCGTACGTTTGACTGGTCTACGATGTTCCAAAACTCTCCAGCTGTAACATACTTTCGGCCTCCGGGTGGCGCTGTTAGCACTTTCTTTGCCTGTGGTTATGGATGAAACAATCCCCAAGTGAGTCAGCCCTGGGCTTTTTTTTTTGTTTTAGAAATTCCCAAGAGCCTTCACGGTCACTTCCGATGCTTTTAGCGGCGTTTTCAGCAGCTAAACTAGAGCGACAACGACAAACAGATGAAGTCAACAGACCAGAGAAAAGCGGCTCGCGCTTTGGCTTTTGTCG
>NC_050526.1:16433296-16443082 GCF_002922805.2 Oryzias melastigma | reverse complement strand
TGCTTTGCCTTTTGTCGTAGTGTTTTCAGTTTTTGTTGTTGTGCTTTGGCTTTTGTCGTGTTTTTCAGCTTTTGTCGTCGTGCTTTGGCTTTTGTCGTAGTGTTTTCAGCTTTTGTCATGCTTTGGCTTTTGTATGTTTAAGATTTTGTGTTTAAGCGTCACCAGCGACGCCTCAGGAGTTAAAGCGTTAAAGATCGGAGGCGGAGCAAAGGTTGAACAGAAACAAAACGCGTCGTTTGCAAAGGTTTTATTTTTTCTCTTGAAATCTTCAGTACAGTCTGTCGTCTGACAGGAATGCATTCGAGAAGACAATTGGCTCAAAACGGTCGCATGAAATCACAGCATGAGTAATTCAATCAAACACTGATAATGAAACATCATAAACTCCGCCTGCTCCACCACTGACCCCGCCCCCTTCCTGAAAGACGAGTTCCTGAACTCTGAGCGGGGGAGGGGGGCCTCATAGAAAACTGGTGACTGTAAAAAAGCAACAGAAAAAAAGCCCCCACCACCCACGCTTAGGCCCCGCCCCCTCCGAATCCAGACTGACAGAGGAAAAAAAGTCCAGAAGAGACAAAGACAACAGCAGCAATCGTTCATTAACTGTGCCCCCCCTGTTGTTCAGCTTTGTGCCCCCCAAAGGTGGGGGCAGCGGCATATGAACATTTTCCTGACAGTGTTGCTGAGGGTTGTGCTGCCCCCTAATGGTAAACAGAAATATACACATGAGCATCTGCAGTATATACAAACGCCTGCTGCAAAGATCCTCGGGCAGAGAGGTCTCACTCTGACCAACGGCATGCAGACTGCAGTCACAGTTTTACTTTGGAGGTCAGCTTTTTTTTCACTTCCTGTTAAGCTCACAACAGGAAGGGTGAGTTTAAAACGAGAAAAAATTACCTTAAAACTAGTCAGTAAGTTATTAAACAAGCGTCTTTATTTGGGGCTAAAATCCTCCAAGTTTTTATCTTCAATTTGTAGCATCCTCTGAATTTCAAATTAAAACCTTTTGTTGGTGTTTTACTTTGAAGTAGCTGCAGGCAAATATCATTATTAGTGAATTCATGGTTTTAATTTGAATTAAAAACATAGAAAGGGGCGTGGACTCTTCCTGGTTCTCTTTGCTCTCGTCTGTTCTTTTTTCATGGCTTTTTGACGGGGGAGGGGTTTTGTCATTTTTTAGGTTTTAGCGTGTTGGGGGTGTCGTGCTCTCTCCCCTTCACGGATAAAAAGCTGAATGCAAACCTGTGATTCATGCTCATTCCTGTATGAAAGATTTTTTTTTAAAGGCACAAACTCTTGATTTTTTGGGGCAAAAGAAATAAAAGATTGGAGTTTTTTTCTGGAGTTTTCTCAATGGTTCAAAGACCCAGCCCCCCCATTCACTGTCTGCTCCCTAAGAGGGGGGCGTGAGTGGCGGCATCCCCTCGTCGCTGGGCGTGGCCGTGTCGTCGCTCGGCTCCAGGCTGTCCTTCAGACTCACCGTACTGTCTGAGGGGGGAGGGGTGGACTCCGAATGAGGCGGGGTCAGCTCAGAGGAGGGCGGGATCAATTCAGTGGGGGGGCACACCTCCTGGGAGGGTTTCTGGGTCCCGTTAGCAGTCAGGGGAGGGTTGGGCTCAGTTATCGGCGTGGTGGGCGCGGGATCCGAAGGGGCAACGACAGGATTCGTCCGGCGGGGGGCGGAGTTAGTCACTGGGCTTTCGGTGAGCGGCAGAGAAGATTTCTGCCCCCCCATCAAACGCCACTGCATGATGCTGGTGTCCTTACCCCCCGTGGAGATGAGGTGGCTGTCGTTGTAGAGGAAGCTGACGTTGGTCACATGACTGCTGTGGGCGCTGTACTTGCGGCTGGGGGCCTGCAGACGTACAGATGAGCGTTAGCCACAGATGGCGTCTAAGTAACATCCATACATTTAAGGCTGTGTCACACTGCTTTGCAGCACTGCGGAGGGGAAGCGCAAAAGGTGAGGGGGCTCCGCTTTTTGAAGATACACCATATTCATGTATGACCATATTCATCCATGAAATATGCACAAACTGCATAGTTTGAGTGTGACACGGTCTATCCATCACATTAGCTTTAGCTGCATTTCATTAAACACAAAATAACTGTCGTCTCTGAATGAAGTTCTGCTCTTTGATAAATGTTCATCGTCTCACAAACAGAAGCTATCGTGTCTGTGTGTTTGCAGCTGCATCACCTTGAAGGTGGAGCACGGGTAGGCGAACAGGTGAACTTTGCAGAAGTCGTCCGCCAGAGCGATCACCTTCCTGTTGTGAGACCTCACCAGAGCGTTGATGTCGGTGCCGTCTGAGCCCTCGGGCCAAACGCCTGTAAGAGAACAGCCTTACTGCAGAGTCCACACGGGTCGAAGGCCAACCACGCGCTCACATATACTGACCGAACACGTGGTATCCCAGGACGCACGTGTACGTCGCCCAGTCGATGTCTTTGCAGTCGGATCGGTTTCGGATCAGCTGACAGCCGTTTGGAACGTCCCCTTGAACAAAGATATGTTACTACACAGTACTATAAAATACTCCGCAGCTCAATAAACTGCACTTACAGTAGAGGATCTCATAGTCCCCAGAGTTGGACATGATGAAGTTGTTGTCGGGTGACCAGTCCAGGTGTGTGATGTAACTGGAATGTCCCTGAGGAAACATGAGAGTAATCCTGATCATCTCCATCTCTGGGTTTAGAACGACCGCGTTCCTAAGTCAAACACTCACCGAGCACTTCAGATATCGGCTGTACTTGTGTCCTCGCTCCAGCACGTTGTAGAGGTAAATGAAGTTATCGTGAGAGCCAACGGCGAGCATGCTGCCATCTGCAGGGGACACAGAGGCATGCTGGGAATTATAGTTTCCCCCGACAAAACATTTAACAGCAACCTCCACCATGACTGTACGCACCTACGGAGTAGCGCATCACTGACAGCTGCTCGTTCCCATCCGTGTGGATCCCCACCAGGTCGCTGGTCTCAGCGTCCAGAACAAACCACCTGGAACATCAGGGGGACACAAAGAAGATCCATTAGAACATATAGATCCAGTCAGGACATTACAGGACATCAAGAGGAACATCATTAGGGCTGGGGATCGTTACTGATGCGCCGATCTGATTCATGAATCAAGTTCAACAATTCACAGATCAAACCACGATTTGTACCTTAAAGGAGCAATACCATTAAAAACCAACTTTTTGAGCTTTTAAGTGTATTTTACTGTTCATACCTCACTATAACGAACCCCAAACCGGTATTTTGATCTGTTCACGTATTTCTGAGTAATCCTCTAATACCTGCGCTCTCTGCAGCAGCCCCTCCCGTACCCACGAAAATGAGCGGGTCCTCACTTGCTGATGTCACAAGTTGAGAACCGCCCCCTCCAGGAAGAGTCTGCTCTAGTCCCAGGCTAACACCAACACTTTCTCCACAAGGGTAGCTGCTCGAGCCAACAATGATCAGCTAGCCTCGCGAAGAACGCTCATAAATAACTCATTAAATATATTTTTGTCAGTATTTTAAATTGATACTTCAATTAGTATCTAGGAGTATCTTTAAACAAAATATCGCAAGAGAAAAATCTTCAACTAACCCTTCTTGAAATATATCGTGATGCACATCATATTGTGAGGCACGCATCGGGATAAAAATCTTTGAATTTAACCCTTTTTTACGGAATATATTGCAAAGCATATCTTATCGTGAATCACGTATCGGGACAAAAACGTTCTAAATTAACCCCTCTTGAAATGCATCTTGAAACATATTGTATCGTGAGACACGTATCGGGATAAAAATCTTTGAATTTAACCCTTATTGGAATATATCACAATGCATATCGTATCGTGAGACCTTTATCGGATAAAGATCTCTAAATATAACCCTTGTAGGAATATATTGCGATTCATATTGTATCGTGAGACACATATCGGGATGAAAACCTTTGAATTTGACCCCCTTACTGACCTTCCGACATGGGTACCTATGGCAACCACAGCTCCACTGGGATGGAAGTCTGCACAGTGTCCATGTTCCTGAAGAAGACGAGAAAGAGAAGCTCTGTCAACCATGAGTTAACGAATCGTAAGACAGCTGTCCATAGACCCCGCCCTCCACACCGTCAGCACGCGACTCCACTGCAGCTTGTGGTCCGTGGAATCCCAGAGGCAGACCAAGCGGTCCTGGGCGCACGTCAGGAACATGTCCTTGAAGGGGTGAGACGCCAAACCCCACAGCTCGTCGGTGTGTCCCTGAAGAAAACACAAAGACCTTGAAGTGTGGGAATTCATTTGAAGCCACGAAGTAGAACCTGCTGACGATAGCATCATACGACTTTACCTGCACCTCCACTTGAAAGCCATCATTAAACGTTCCTCTCAGGAGGAAGTTGCGGGACGTTCCAACCAGTAACTCCTCCCCCTTTCCCTCAGCTATCACTCGGATGCTTCCGTACTGTTCTGGAACCTGCAGGGAAACACAGACGGCTCCGGTTCTTCAGGGTCATGATGGCTGACTTCCTGGAACTTAAACAGGGATCCTCCAAACCAGACGAGTACCTCAATGTCCCGCTCCGCTCGCATTTCATGGTCCCATAAGATGATCTTCCTGTCTTTGCCTCCGCCGGTCAGCAGGGAGCCACTCCTCATCTCACACATGCAGAAGACGCTCCCCTCATGCGCCTCCACCTGCCGACTGATCTGTAAGGCTGCTCACACAAACACAAAAGTTTCTTTATGAAATTAAACTTATTCTGAATATGGAGGCCAGATAAAGTGGTCAAAGGTCACAAGGGGGCATTTTTGTTAAAAAGGCACTAAAACCACAATTGATTAGGAACAATGATGTCACACTAAAGTTGGAGACAATCAAGAATTTTCACTGAATCTTTTTTCTAGGTTTCCAGGGCAAACAAAGTATCCTGGGCTAAACTATTTCCATTTTACCATCTAGAAACTACTCACCAAGATTCAACCTCCCTTGAAACCCGTCTCATAATGGGCGGGGTTACTGTAGCAAGCTGGCTACCTGTTTCCAACAAGGTGGAGTCCTGTCCTCTCGGACGGCAGAACAGGGGCAGGGGGGTGGCAGTCTGAAATTGGCTGCTGCCTTCCTGCCACCCGCCTGTCACTGGACTGCCACCTCCAAAACTTCAAATGTGCCCGGACGGCCTCTGGCTAAAAAACTTGCATTTAGGGTGGTGCACTGTGGCATTCTGGGACATGTGACCGTAGTCTGATGGAAATGCAGCTTCAGTGGTGAAGCTAAAGAGAACATATCTATGGCCTTGGTTGGCCTTGGTGTCCCAAATCTCTGTTTAGCCTCTGAGGCTAAAACAAAGAGTTAAAATGAAAAGTGCTACATGACTCAAATCTGGATCCTCCAGATCCATCGCCAATTTTCCAGCTCTCCGAGCCTATCAGCTTGCTGCAGTGCTGGAACACAGCCAGGATAGTTGATTGTGAATACCTGTCCTGGTTTAAATAAACCTGGAGTGTGGAAAGTACATGAATGTACTACTTTCACACTTTACCCAGAAGTCTGCTGCACGGTTTTTCTAGATGCATTTTTCTCTCCCTGCAGCTACAAGTTTTAGGTTTCACTTTCTTACCTCAATAAGTTTTTCTATTATTCCATTTTGTTTAATTTTATTTGTTCAGTGTGTTTATAGCTTTGTAAAACAGTTGAATCATGTTTGTGTTAAGAAGTGAAATCAAAAGGAAAAACTGTTTTCTCTAATCTGCCAGCTTAAAAAAACATTTAAGTCTTGGCTGCACTTCCCTTCAAACCTGTTTAACAACGTGTCATTAAGCCCTCGGTGGACCGTGGCCAAACCCTACGGTCTTCCTGTTCACCAAACGGATCCAGTCGCTCTGCGAGTGCCAGCCTGATGCAGCTGAAACTCTGCCTGAAGGGCGGGAACAGTTCGGACCTGCTGAAAACCTGTCCTGATGCCAAACCTGTTCAGATCCATCCCGGTTTGAGAGACATTTGACCTTCAGCGATTTGTTTCCACAGGAATGTGGAGGTTCGCAGTAGAACGATGCGTGGCTGACGGTTCCTTAAACCGTGAAAAAAGTTCCACTTTTTGCTTTCACAACATCCAGGACCTCCTGGACGAGTCATCCAAGAAAAACAGCCTAAAAACTCCACTCGAGTTAAACTTTTTGGTGTTTTTAACAAGTTCTTGTAGCATTTTACTGATGATGGACGTCATTTGTAAACCAAATAAGATTAAGCTGCATCTCTGAGTATTTCTTTATTCAAATCGTTGTGAGTCGTTGGAAAAAGCTCGTAGGTGTGACGTAGAAACCACAATCTGGAGGCAGATATGTGAAAAAAAATTTGCGAAAAAATGAACTGGGACAGAGCGAGGGAATGCTGTACCAACAACAATACTAGGAAAAATGTTGACTTTTTTTTTGTTTAATGTGTCTTTAAAAACGAGCTCAGTCAGTAATCAAAGACCATTTTCATGCAGTTACACTTCTAGAACGTGAGTGATGTTCAGCACCAGATCCTCACCTCTGGGTCCCTTTGCAGGGGGGCCATCGGCAGAGTTGCGGGTCCAGATCAGAAGGATTCCTCCAGAATCTCCTGTCACGATGTCTCCATTCCTCAGGAAGGCCAGACACTGAATGAACTTTGGCTTCTCGTATTTCTGCAAGAACGACAAAAACAGACTGGACTGAAGCAAGACCGGGATCAGGATTACACCGTCAGACCAGGATCAGAGATGTGGACTTCACATTTGAAGCTGTTTTTGAGCAGAGGAGGTTCTATGTTACCGTAGGTCCTGCACCATAAAGCCAGGTCTGTTTAGCAATGATGCGGCTTTGGCCAAAGGATCTCAGGATCTCATCAAACTCTAGAGGCCTCAACACAAAATCGCTGCAGAAAAAACGGACGCTCCTGCTTTTCAGCAGAACGTCAGTCAGTTTGTTCTGCAACCCTTTGTTTTTCAGATCAGATTAAGTCCTTCCTGACTATAACAGAAAATGTTCACCAAAGTGACGCTTCCTGGCAAAGAAAAAAACTCTTGTTCCTCCTCATTCATGCCAGACAACGTTGTATTTATACATCGTTTCCATGGAAACACAAAGATGTAACTCACCCCAAAGATCCCCTGCTTCCGGACAAGGGAGTTTCCGTTCCAGGTCCAGAAGAAGATGTGCGACTTTCCGCAGGTGACGATGGCGTTTGGATCGGTGGGGTGAAAGTCCACCGCCAGAACAACCTCATTGGTGGTCTGTCAGAACCACACACAGCAGTCAGAACTCAGAAAATGCCCCATAAAGCTTGGACAGGTATCTGCGACGAAGACACTCACCTTGATCTCTGCAACCTTGGACTTCTTCTGCCAGTCCCAAACGGTCAGCATGTGGTCGTTGCAGTCATCGATCACACCCAGGTGCTGACCGGAGTCCTGCGGCGTGACGAGAACCTCGTGACTGACCGAACGGCCACTGAACACTTCCCATGATGCTTTGAGCCACACTCACAGCTTTGGAGAACGCCAGGCAGCCAACGCCTCGCTCAAATGTTCCCATGCCGATGACCGATATAGTGGCGAGACTGACGCTGTCCCAGACCCGAACGTGAGGTTGCAGCGCCTGCATGGAGAAGAACCGGTCCCGTCAGAGGTTCTGCTGTCGACTCAGGAACCATGACACTCGATCACAGCACAATTTACTGACTCAACTTCTGCTTTTTATTTTTTTTTAGTTCCCATTTCTTTTTTTAATCAAATAAAACAATCCCCACAAGTTTGTGAAATAAAACAAGAAAAAAAGGCTTGTCGCAGATTCGTCTTCATGATTGATAACTCACAGCTAACGACCACTTTTAAACAATATTAGAGAACAGAAAAATCCAGAATCCTGAATGACTTTCTCTCCAGTCCAAGCTCCACTCACCCGTCCATCCTTGTCCACTCCGGCGATCTGCCCCGTGGCGATGCGGATCTTGTCCGGATGAATGGCCAGGCTGTAGGGGGGGACAAAGGTGTTAGTTCTCTGGCAGCCAGCGGCGCAACAACCCGAGCGGCGGCGTTTCTCACCACTTCACAGAGTCGGTGTGTCCGAGGTAATGTCTCTGAGCCCGCTCCTCGTAGCTGAACAGAACCACAACCGACGCCACAAAGTAAACGATTTCGCCAGTGGGAAGGAGGTAGATATTCGCTCTGCAGTCTCTGCCATGGTAACCATACCTGAAAACGGTTCAGGAAAACCTGCACCAGCAGCACTTTCATTAGAAACTATTGGCAGATATCTTGTTTTACACACAATTACACTGACTAACAGGATGTACGATCTACTTTCACCTTTAGATAAATAGATAAGGGTCCTTATATCCACAAGAATTTGGCAGAATTTATGACACAGGGTGTCTTATTTTGAAAGGACCTCTGTCGAAAGTTATGAACTACTTCAAACTTTATCCTGTTTATGATTTTGGCCACAAAAGAAAAAAACAATATTTAAATTTATCAAAATAGTAACAATAACGTGAAAACAAATCTGTGTTTTATGTTTTCTAAAGGGTGAAGTCAGACGTTGCGGCTCCTACCGGGACAAAGCGACTCAAATGGCTTTTTAAGTGTTGAAGGTTGCAGACTCCTGGTATAGACAAACATTAAATAGACTGTTTGCTGTAGAGCATACTCATGAAAAAACCAACAGAATTCTGCAGACTCAAGGATACACCCATTCCAGCTTAAGTCTTTCGGGGGGAAGTTCTGTCCGGATCTCGTCGTGGTTCGAGACATCTGACGGGATGAACATCGTGATTGGTCTGCCACGCATGAACATCTTTATTGCACTCCCATCTGAAACAGACAAGTCACAAATGCTGGTCTGTGTGCTGCTGACGCCAGGCTAATCAGAAACATAACTTTGATTTCGAACTAAACCTAAAAAAAAAAAAAACCTCAGTTTGATTAAAGTAAATAAAAAATTTAAAAAACACCAGGAGATTATCAGGTATGTAGGACAGGTATAGCGACGTATGCGGGACATGTATATAGACATATGCATGAAAGTTATAGAGACTTATGCGGGACATGTATAGGGAGATATAAAGGACATGTATAGACATGTATGCAGGACATGTATAGAGATGTATCCGGGACAGGAATAGGGACGTATGCGGGACAGTAATAGGGACATATGCGGGACGGAAATAGAGACATATGCGGGACAGGTATAGGGACATATGCGGGACAGAAATAGAGACATATGCGGGACAGGTATAGGGACATATGAGGGACAGAAATAGGGACATATGCGGGACATTGTAAAGAGACGTATGCGGGACAGATACAGGGACATACGCGGGACAGGAATAGGGAAATATGCGGGACAGGTATTGAGACGTATGCGGGACAGGTAAAGAGACGTATGCGGGACAGGTATAGAGAGGTATGCGGGACAGGTAAAGAGACGTATGCGGGACAGGTATAGGGACATATGCGGGACAGATACAGGGACATACGCGGGACAGGAATAGGGAAATATGCGGGACAGGTACAGGGACTTATGCGGGACAAGTACAGGGACTTATGCGGGACAAGTACAGGGACTTATGTGGGACAGATACAGGGACATATGCGGGACAGGAATAGGGAAATATGCAGGACAGGTATTGAGACGTATGCGGTACAGGTAAAGAGACGTATGCGGGACAGGTAAAGAGACGTATGCGGGACAGGTAAAGAGAGGTATGCGGGACAGGTATAGAGAGGTATGCGGGACAGGTAAAGAGACGTATGCGGGACAGGT
>NC_050526.1:16420820-16433263 GCF_002922805.2 Oryzias melastigma | reverse complement strand
CAGGTATAGGGACATATGAGGGACAGAAATAGGGACATATGCGGGACATTGTAAAGAGACGTATGCGGGACAGATACAGGGACATACGCGGGACAGGAATAGGGAAATATGCGGGACAGGTATTGAGACGTATGCGGGACAGGTAAAGAGACGTATGCGGGAGAGGTAAAGAGAGGTATGCGGGACAGGTAAAGAGACGTATGCGGGACAGGTAAAGGACATATGCGGGACAAGTACAGGGACATACGCGGGACAGGAATAGGGAAATATGCGGGACAGGTACAGGGACTTATGCGGGACAGGTATAGAGAGGTATGCGGGACAGGTAAAGAGACGTATGCGGGGCAGGTACAGGGACATATGCGGGACAGATACAGGGACATACGCGGGACAGGAATAGGGAAATATGCGGGACAGGTACAGGGACTTATGCGGGACAAGTACAGGGACTTATGTGGGACAGATACAGGGACATATGCGGGACAGGAATAGGGAAATATGCGGGACAGGTATTGAGACGTATGCGGTACAGGTAAAGAGAGGTATGCGGGACAGGTAAAGAGACGTATGCGGGAGAGGTAAAGAGAGGTATGCGGGACAGGTACAGAGACGTATGCGGGACAGGTATAGTGACATAAGCGGGACAGGTATGGGGATGTTGGTGGAAAAGGTATAGGGAAATATGCAGGACAGGTGTAGGGACTTATGCGAGACAAGTAAGGGACGTATTGTGGACAGGCAAAGAGATGTATTGTGGACAGGTAAAGGACATATGCGGACAAGTATAGAGACGTATGCCGGACAGATACAGAGACATATGCGGACAGGTAAGGATCGTATGTTGTAAAGATATAGAGACGAATGCGGGACAGGTAAGGGACATGTGTAGCACAAGTGATGAATATAGCTAGGATGTGTGGGACAAGTTAAAGAAAGATAAGTAAAATAATTTAGGATGGACCAAGACAGGTGTTGTGAGGGAAAGTTACAGGAATGATGAGAGAGAAGGATGACACAAGTGTGGAAAAGATCAGAAAAAAAAAAAAGAAAAAAAAGGATGGAGCAGATTGGGGGCAATTGTTTGACAGATAAGAGAAATGTATACGTTAGGAAAGGTGTGGGACATGTAGGTAAGTCTGAGACACGAGAGAGATAGACTTGTGACAGGTGAGGAACAGCTGGTGTGGTATTGAAGACAGGCAGATGTGGGGCACAGTTTAAAAGAGGAAGCAGGTCTCTGATGTTTCAGGAAGCATAACTTATAGAAAGAACGGTGCAACAGTTTTGTATCTGGTCATACAGCAACACACCACGTCTCTGACTTGGCCTCTTTAGTATCATATATTAGGAAATTATCCAACAACCCTTTTCAGGCCGATTTTCATGGACCAGACAGTACAAGGCTGAAGCGGATATCCAATTTTTTTAACTTGTTTTCCTCAACATTTGAGAGGAAATTTATCTTCATTCCCTGTTACAAAGAAAAAAAAAGTTCTGCAGCTACTTAAAACTCAATTTGTACTCTAGATTTTGCGTAGGAACTATTAAAATGTGAGCTAGATTTTTATTGGTTCAACAGATTAAAAAAACGGTTACTAAAAGTGTTATTTTCAAAATAAAATCATAAACGCGAATCCACAGCTTTATTAGCAGCATCCTTGTGACATTAGACGTTTGTTGAATATATTGTATGATTATTATGATCTGTGGGAACAACTGTCACAATAAATCCATATTTGGGTTAAAGACTGCTAGTTTTTGTCTGTTAAATGCAGCTTTCATTTATTTTGAAGGCAAAGGTTCTTCTACCGTTTCCTTTTTTCTGCCAAAAGAAACTTTCCGAAGACGTTTGCTTTTTGGTAACTTTACTAGCAAATGTACATAAATTTGAGAACAGGAGGAGTGAGGAGTAGAAAAACAACACTCCTGGAAATGACTCGTGATTGTCCAATCAGATGATCAGGACTGCTCTATGACATTTAAAAAAAAAAAAAAAAAAGTGAATGGTAGGGTGGAGTCACAGACAGGTGTGGCTTCACCTGAGCGGCTTGAAGGCTAGAGAGCAGGTGGCTGAGCGAGGCTGACAATGCAAAGCAGAGATACAGAGAGAGAGGGGTGATTGTTTCAGATCAGAAAAAGGAAGCTGCTGTTGTCACGTTTGCTGGCTCAGGTCATGTGACTTACCTGCCTGGCTGTTTTTCTCTCGAGTGGACATTTTGGATGCTATGAAACAAAGACATTGTCACTCAAACACCAAAACATGAAGAAACGATGATGATGGTGATGATGATGATGATGGTGGTGACGATGATGAGCGGTGAAGGATGAAGACCGTTCTGAGCTTACCTGCACTCACCACAGGCTCTTTGTGTCTAAAAGAGAACAAATAGACGTCTGTTACTCTGACGGTTCCACCATTATCATAACTGATGATGCTCGTTGTCACATGACTATTTTTGTATTTTCAATTTGCTTTTAGGTCAAATGTTTGTGTGTAAACAAGCTATTAAGACAAACCAGAAAAGTTCAGAAAAGTAAAGTTAAGACGTTTTAAGACCTTTTTTTTGGAGGCTATCCATGTCCAAACTTAAGAATTTAATTTTTTATTTTCCAATTTTTGATCAAAACTGTAGCTTCTCATCTTGTTTTTGTGGTCTGTGCCATGATGCTTTAGCGCTCTTCTTTTTTACATCATCTCATCAAAAATAATCGTGGTTGAAGTTGGTTGAAATTTTTGACAAGAAATTAGAAACAGAGGTTTCCTAGAGAATAATTTTTTGGGTGCAAATATCAAAATTCAAGACTTTTTGAAAGCTTTTTCAAAAAGAATAATTGAAAAATTCCTAAATTCAATCATTTTAAGACTTTTTAAGACCTTGCAGGAACTAGGGCTGGGTTCATAAAATCGATTCATCGATTTGAATCGATTTAAACTTAACAGATCAATAATTGATTCATAAAATATAAATCGATTTAGCACATAAAGTTAAAGTCCACTAGCTTGATGCTAATGCATAATGAAATTTCCCTTAAGACGGCTAATGCTAACGCTCGGTCGACCTGAACATACATTACTGACTAAATGAACATCTTTATAAACTCACAGGCATGAATTTTCCGAACACTTTTAATAATATATGTTTTTTTAAGTAAACATTTTTTGGTCTAAAAAAAATATTTTTGCTCAGTCTTTCTTCTTCTGAAATAAAGTGTAATGCTACAGCGCAATTGCCACCTAGTGGTCAAACTGAAACACACTACAGGAGAGGCAGAACAATGTTTACAATGTTAATGATGTTGTTAGAGCTTCTCCTTTAGAGAATCCATGTAACAATGTATGATATTAACAATCTCATTATTTCACTAATACATTTTACAGTATGTGAACTGGAACAGATCAGTATAAATATATTCAGAACATATAGTAGAGTATTAATGTATTTCTAAACAAATGTGTAAACTCAAAATTGAATTGAATTAAAGGATTAAAATAATCGAAAAAAATTGGAATCATATCGATCCAGACCCTTGAGAAAAAATTGTTTCTGTAAATTATAATTAATACCCAGCCCTAGTGGGTAACCTGCACCAACAACGTTACCACAATTTCCAACTGAGTTTGACCACAGCTAGTCTTCTATGACATTAGAGTGTGATGCCTGTCACCATAGATGATCTTTGCAAGGTTGTGTGTGGTTTGATGTTTTTCCTTTGTTAAGATGAAGAGCAGCACCTTTCTCTCAGTTTCATTATTATAACTAGCTTAAATGTAGTTTGGATTCATCTTTACATTGGCTAGGACACCTTCTAGACAGAAAAAGACTATGATTTTTGGCTTTTTATCAATTTTTTAAAAATAAATCTTGGGCCTCAAGCGTTTGTTTAGCTGTTGTAACGACCGCTAGCCACCTTTGTTGGTGTGTATCAGTATTTCCCACTGACAGAAGAAGGACCGTCCAAAACAAACATGGAGGAGAATCTGATCGTTCTCCTCTTGACCTGGTCTTTATAATAATTGTCTTATTTGAATCAAGACATAATTACTCCTGTCTTTATTTTTTCCTTCCTCAGAACAAGTCATCAAACTGGGCTCCAAAGACAGAAGTACCGTTGAAAGTGCCGTCAATCCTGCAGTAAATGATAAAGATGGACGTAAACAAACCAAGAAGACTCTAAATAAGGGGTGCTTTCACTTTTTTGGGATACAAACTAGATAAATTCTCATTTTTATGTTCTTAAAAAAACAGCCTTATGGATTTTAAGTGTGTCAGACAATTATTTAGATGAGTATGTAAGATTACAACATGATAAAGTTTCCTTCAACAACTTGTTGAATGAATCCTTGAGTTCTTCGTTATGTGTTGTGTACCAACAACCAAAAACGCCAGTAACAGTAGGCACCAGTTTGACGCATACTTCGCACTTTTACTTTCCTCCAAAAAGTGTAACTTATTCTCCAATGTGACACATATATGCTTTTTATTTCTTTTTTTGGATGACTTATAGTCCAAAAGATATGGCATTACAAATTTACAAGATCCTGCAAAAAAACCCATGTGGTTCAAGAAAGCCCACATCTCATTTGGAGGGGGTCCATCTCTCCCCCCACCAAATGGAAGTAAGAGTTACCTGTCGGCGTTCTTCCCAGCTTTGGCCAACAGCTTGGAGGTGGACGCGGCCTTCACCAGTTTGCTCCGGCTGTCCTCTGAGGAGTCCCATGTGCTGCTCTGAGAGCGCTCCATACCTGAAGCCCGCTTCACGCTAGGACCCCTGAGCACATGAACACACACAGATACTCATTATCCCTGCAGCACCACCAGGAGGAGGAGCTTCTGAGCTGCACCTGCATAGACCCTTTAGTTCTTTTCTTCTGGAAGATCCAAGCAGAATTTCTGATCTCTGCAGGACAAACTAGGAGAATTCTATTCTGAAAAGTCTTGGTGTAAAGGTGTCTTTCTGCAGGTTTAGCTCAGATAAGACGCTTCCTCCTTTAAAAACCAAACAAGGAGCTCTCCAGGCTGGAACACATCAAAATACCAGCTGGAAGAGAAGGAGCCGAGAAGGTTAAAGAGGGGGGACGCTCCGAAGCGAAAGCAAAGAGAAGTTCACATTAGTCGCCGTCATCGAACACAAGCAGCTTCGAAGTTTGTTTGGCTGAGCAACAGGAAGCAGAAAGACACAAAAAAGTTGGGAGGATCCTGAAATTTTGAGCCAGAAGACACCAAGATCTGGTTTGAGAAGCTTTTTCACACATGGAGCAGAAAATCTGAGGAGGGGGTTGAAGAACCTGCTCCAAACATCTAAGACTTCACCAAAACCGAAGCGCTTCTTTACAGTAATCACCTGAACTGGATTCCTGTCTGATCAGGTGAGTTTAAAGTTCATTTTTTATTGACCTTTAACCTCTTAAAGACAGAGCGTTAGCTCCAGTGTTGACGACCTTTAAATTAGCGTAATTCTTAGAAAGTTTACGCAATTAACGTAACTCCAGCCAAATCTGCAGCAGGAAAAAAAAAAACATCTTTTGGTGATATTCAAGACTTTAACCTAAACTTTTGAATGTCGATTTATCGTGAAGTGTTCCATGTCGACATTAACGTGAAGATTTGCGTGTCAATGTTATCGTAAACTGTTGCATGTCGACCTTAAGGTAAAGTTTTAAATGTAAACTTATTGTAAAGTGTTGCATGTTGACTTTAACATAACGTTTTGTATGCTGACGTTAACGTAAAGTGTTGCATGTCAACTTTAACGTAAAGTGTTGTATGTCAACTTATTGTAAAGTTTTGCATGTTGACTTTAAAGTTTTGAATGTCAACTTTGAAATAATTGACGTTAATGTAAAGTGTTGCATGTCTCATTTCGACGTAAATTGCTGCATGTCGTGTAACGTAAAGCATTGCGTGTCTATTTTAAAGTAAAACAATGCACGTCTAGTTTTGTGTAAAGTATTGCACATTGACTTTAACATAAAATTTTGCACGTGAACTATAACATAAATTGTTCCACGTTGACTTTGACATAAAGTGTTGCATTTTGGCCCAAAGATGGTTCCAGAGAATCCAAGTGAATTTTGGAAATTGCGTCAACATTCTTTGAGTAACAGTAATTTGAAAAGCATGTCGCCCATGACAGCTCTGTTATTAAAGGGTGTAAAAAAAAGTTACTGTACATGTTTCTATTTTTTTGTGTATTTAAAATAAATCTTAATGTTTTCATATTTTCTACAGTTTTCATTTTTTATTTCAGAAATAAAAGTCATATTAAAATTCGTCCTAATCCACTTTTAAAATGTATTGCTCTTTTGAAAATGTTTTAACTGTTGACGATACAAATCAAACACTGCTCTACTGTGTAATAAAAATTGCAGTTGAGAGTAAAAGATTTAATTATAGGATCATGGCTGTTATTGTTGTTCATAAAAAGTTTTTCTGTGATTTTTTCTGGTGTTGGAAACAGACATGCCCCCCCACGCTGCTGAACACGTGTGAAAATAGCTTTGCAGAGTCTCAGTTCACCTGCTTCCTGTTCTGGCTCCGCCCCTGCCCACACTGTTCGGCTCAGGTGACTCCAGTGTGGGCGGAGCACAGAGGAACCTCAGGTGTTTAGAGGCGAGGTTAGTAGCAGCATCAGCAGGAAGTGAGGTCAGATGTGGTCGACAGGCAAAAACCTTTTAGGCGCCGCGTGGCCTTTGCTGCTGTCTGAGGGATGGGCCGGTCTAGGGGAGTTCTGGGGTAAGGAAGGGCTGGGGGAGGAGTCCTGAGGGTGGGGAGCCACCTCGTGCTCCTGGATCTCCTCCATCTGAGGCAGCTGGCTGCTGAGCTCCTTCTTCCTTTCTGTTCCACTGTGGACAGAACCGAGACCGTGAGAGACTGGTTCTACAGAGTCCTGATGTATGAGCCAGACGGTGCAGGGCCTCTAGACTGGTTCCTACAGTGAGACCATGTGACCAAACCTACAGGTGGACTGGGTTATAAAGATGCTGCTATGGATCTGAAACTGGGCAGAAATTCAACAAAGCACAGACCTTCACATTCGTTCCAGACTCCGCCCACCGATCACACCTGCTTTTACCTCTTAGCAGCTGATGAAACCGTCTCCTTCCTGGTGACGGAGGCAGAGTCCCTCTTCCGTCCAGGTGTACCTCCATTGGTGATGCAGGACATGGAGTAAGCTTCACGGAGGGCACCTCCACCTGCAGGACGACACAGTCAGAACCGCAGCAGGTCCAGAACCGGACTTCCTTGGTGGAACAGACTTACCTTTTCCTCTCTGTTGCTGCTTAGTCGCGGCGGTGGCAGAATCCTCGGAGGCGGCGAGGCGACGAAGGACGTCAGCCAGAGCAGCCTTCATCACCATCAGCTCGTCCTCCTGCTGCTGCACGCGCAGCTCCAGCGCAGACAGACGGTCGTTGACGTCTGAGACGCTAGCAGCAGACATGCTGTCATCTGCAGATGCAGGTTAATCAGTGTCAACAGTAGTGCTGCCACAAACAAATTTATTAGTCGACTAAGATTATTTTTTCCGATTAGTTGACTAATCAGGTCATGCCCAAATTGGAAGTAAAGCACACATCTCAACCATCATTACCTTTAAACTAACAAAAAATGAGATACATACCATAATATAATGTTAGTGTGAATGCTGTAAGCTGATTTGGCCGCTGAAAGCGCTGAAATTGATAGCTGAAATCAATATCTGAAAACGCTGAAGCAGATAGCTAGCTAAAATATTAGTGAATTGCAAAATTAGCCTAAAAAAACAGGGAAAAAAAGCCTAAATTAGCCAAAACAGCTAGCATACAGCTGAAATATTAGCTAAATTCCAGCCCTATAAGGATGATTGAAATTGTTTTAATTTTATACCATTTGTATAGATCATTTTATTCTGTTCTTAACATAATACATTCTAAAAGATAATTTATATCAAACTTGTTTTTTTTATGTAAAAATCCTTTGGAACTAATTCACTCAACTTTGTGCTAATATTAACTCAGGAAATAAATAGTTAATTCTGCCAAATCCTGCAGACTCTCGCGTGGGTGGAGGCTAAATGAAACTTTGTTTTGCCTTCTTTGTGGGGGTCCATCACACTCCTAACCCTCTGGGGGGCGTTGTTATGGGGATGGTCCTGATGTGGTTTCAGTGACGCCCTTGTGGCAGCACCTTTTATTTTTCATTCGTTTATTTATTTATTTTTTTTTTAAGCATATTCGTTTAGAAACCGGAAGTAGAGATCTGAGTTTGTTTGTGGGGGGTGGCTTTGTTTGAATCTTCCTGAGTTATTTCAATTTGTTTTTAAAAGCCCCGTTTTAATTTGGAAGATTTTTTTTTTAACCGCCGTAGATTTCTGTTGTCTCAAATGTTTAAATAAAGTTTGATTTGAAGAACAGAGGTGGCAAACGACGGAAAGCAGGAGGGGAAAAAAGCCAACAGGAAACAAACAAACAAAAAAATCAGCGGGAAAATAAAATAAAAACATTAGCAACAAATTACATCGGTAATAAATGTATTCTTCACGATAGATCGGGAAACTAAAAATGAAAACCCTGATGTGGTGCTTATAAGGTCCAGAAGGTCTACGGGTCGAACCAGAGTTCGATGGATGGCTCGTGCTCGTTAGCTAAAATATCTACAAACATCCACCCTTAACGCTCTGAACAAGACTAAGCTATTTAGAACCGTTCGGGTTCTGATGGGTTCTTTTGGACCGTCAGACAGACGCGTGCCCCCCTCCCCATCTCCTCAAGAATGTGTTGGCTTTGTGGCCCCGCGACCGCCGGAGGGGCGGTGCGGTTTATTCGATGAAAACAGCAGTGACACGTGTAAAGCCCCCCGAGGCGCGCGCGGGTTCCACCAGTTTGCCGCCCTGCAGGCAAGCAACATGGAGGTCAGGGGGGAGCCGCGGCGGCGGGACTCACCTAGGCTGCCGGTGAATCCGTCCATTTTGCTGCGGAAACGCGGGAGTCCGGGCCGAAGGCCTGCGGGAGGCGGAGCGCACACTGCGGGCCTCCCTCGGAGTTTTCCACAGCGGAGGGGAGAAGCCTTCGGAACCGAGCCGAGTCGGGTCTGGTCCTGCCGCCGTACTCTTCCCGTGCTAAACCCCGAATCCGCCCGAAACGCAGCGAACTGAAGAGAACGCCGCTCCGGTGGTCCACGAGCCGAGACGGGAGCGAGCCGCGAGCGCGACGCTGTTGCACGGTTCCGACTCCGCCTGCTGGGGCGCGCGCTTCCTGAAGAGGAGGCGGCGGCTCGGGTTTCAGTCCGAGGAATCCCGAAACCGCAAGACTACAAAAACCCATTCCAGTCAAGGCGATGGACGAAACTGATTCAATTCATCAAAAATCTATCGATGATCGATAATAGCACAAGCACGCGGGAATTCATTCCTGCACAAAAGAGACCGTAACACCTGAGCTCAGTCCTGTGGATGGATGATGAATATTTTAGGAATTTATTGTGTTGAAATGTGTTAGAAACCTCTAAAAATGGTCATGAAAACAGAAAAAGTGCCACCAGATCAATGAAAATTCACCTTTAATAATATTGAATACAAAAAGATAAAATTTATTTTATACAAAAACATCCACTTCACATTAAAAGCTGTTCAGATATAAACATTTTAAATTACAAAAAGTTGTTGCGTTGAAAAAAAAACTTTATTAACTCCAACTGCACTTGAGTCATGTAGATCATGTGACCTGGACCTGCTGAGCACACATCACTATCAGGGACCAACATGGAGTGTCATTCTGCAAGGAAGTAAGAAAGGTAAGTAAGGTGCTCACACTGAAAATGAGATCTCCTTCATATATTCGATGGGAAACCCCCACAGTTTCAGGTGTTTTCCAGTGGCTGGACGATTGAGCCGTTCACAGAGGCACTTTTACCGGGGTTGGTTATTGGACATAAATCTCTGTCATGTGACACAGATGAGACCTGAGAAGACCATCTGAACTGACCCGATGGTGGCTGCCAGATGGGTTCCACTTGTTTAATAAGAAAGGCACCTGAACTGATGGAGAAGAAGTTAAGGCAGAAAGGTGAAGCTGTCCTGGTGCAGAGAACAGCGCCATCAAAACAAGAACAATTGAAAAACAACAAAAGGTGGATCTCCTTCAGAGAGCAAAACAAAATCATTACTCCGTCTGAGCAGCAGACATGGCTGCCCTTCAGTCAACAATGGAAACGTCCATTTCACAGGGAGGAGAAGAAGGCACATCTGAGAGCAGAAACCAGAACCATCTGGATTTGGCTCCTGCGGATGAAGATCTTAGTATCTGAATTTGACTTTTTGGATGTCTGAGATCAGAGTCTTGGCTAAGTAGATCCCCACCATCTGAAAACCAGACAGATCAGACCGGTAAACACAAGAGTGAACACGGTAAACAAACAGATAAGAAGAAGCTACTATACAAAAGATCAACCGTGATCACCACTAATCCTCTCTCTGAACCATTTGAGCCCAAACGATATCTTTGATAAACTCTTCTTGTTTACCTGCAGCAGGGAGATGACTACGAACACAAAGGCCACAATGTACAGGTTTCTTGGTAACCACTCCTCCAGGGCAGCAATACATCCTTTGGTGAAGATGAGACCGGTCCAGTCCTGTGCAGAACCAGAACAACATTTTCATTCCATCACTTTAAGGACCCAAGATGAAACGGCAAATATTTAAGACGGATCCACGGTCTTTACATAGATAAAACTAAACATGGTTTAAGACTTGTTTTCTTTGAGACACAGGTACGTTTTGAAAGTCTTTTTCAAAAAAATTTTTTGTTTTAAAACCAGACATGGAAGGATGGTTGTAACACCTCATTGATTAAACAACTTTATCAGTTTAACTCTCAAAGTTTGGTTGATTACATTTAGTATAACGTTGCACACATTTAGAGTCAACATTTAACACAATATTCAATACTAGGGGTGTGCATTGGCAAGAGTTTGGAGATGCATGTTGCGATACACATGGCACGATACGATACATATCGCGATATATCCCATGACGGTACGAGAGACGATATTTTCCCTTTTTAAAAAAATTGTAACTGAGAAAAAAGCACTTGAAATTGATACAAATATCGCCAAATGAATTATCGTGATATTTCACTGAATCGATATTACTTACACCTCTTTTCAATACATCATAAAAACATTGCGTGTAAATGCGTGTACTTGTGTAGGCCTTTTCTACCTTTACAGTCACACACACATTCACACACTGATGCTGAACACTGGCCCCAACCTTCCAGAGACGATGTGGGGTTCAGTGTCAAGGCGGGAATCGAACCGGCAATATTCCAATAAGAGGTCGACACCCTACCGCTGCACCACAGCCGCCCCAACAAATGGATAAAACATATTGTACCATTTTATTACAATTAATCAATATTCAGGTGGAGTTTTTTTTTCTTTCTAATTCATATACTTCAAAAAATAGTGAAAAAGTGTCACAGTCTTGGGATATATCACGATACGTATCGTGAGCTGGGCATTTCCATTCGTATCGTATCACCGGGCTCTTGCCAATACACACCCCTACACTGTGACTGGAAATGCTTGCCAGAATTAACTGGACCATACCGGACCGGACCACTCAGTGGAAACGAGGCTAAAGGTAAACCAACAAAAGGTCAGTGGACGTCGTAGACCGGCTGGGTGCGATATTGGTCCCGGCTTTAGAACTAGGATGTTTACTTTGGTAATTATCTGGTCAAAGCATCATTTCATAACCTTAACTGAAGGTTTGGAGGAGAACTGAGAGAGCAGATTTTCTGTGGATGTTATTCTGAAGCCAGCTCATCACTATTGGGTCATGGACCGAGGATTCTCCTGACAGTCCCCTCACCTTTTTACTCCTCACATCGTAGCCACACTGAGTATTTATCACCAAGTCCTGAAAAACATAGAGAGTGAGGCAGAAGATTCCCGGGTTAGTTCGAATCCCTTCTGATCCGAACGGATCAATAGCGATCGGTCGACACACTCACAGTGGGGTCGGGGATGCAGCACGAGAACGGGACGCCGCACTTCTCTCTGCTACGATTGGTCACGTTGCAGTTGAAGTAGAGGTTCTGGTTCCAGTCGTCCGGTTCCTGAGCGCCGCAGCACTGGTTCTGTGGAAGAAGTAGAGGTTTGGACTCTTAAAGACGCAGATTAAGGCCTTCGAGGCCAGCCGACGGTTCCTATGGCGATACAGTTCACAGCTACCGCTCAGCATGGCTCCAACTTCCTTCAGTTTCTCCTCTTTTCTCCCCCCAGCTGCACATTCAGCACATGAGTGCTAATGCTGGTCCGTCTGCAGACACTTAGCCCCCCCATCCTCAGCAGACAGAAAGACATTTGTGGCATGTTGACCTGATAGTCCCTCATTCCATGTTTAGATCTGAACATCTCCTCCTGCTCAGACAGCTCTGCTCTAATGTTTTTCCATCCATC
>NC_050526.1:16419699-16420696 GCF_002922805.2 Oryzias melastigma | reverse complement strand
GGCATGTTGACCTGATAGTCCCTCATCCCACGTTTAGATCAGAATATCTCCTCCTGCTTAGACAGCTCTGCTCTAATGTTTCTCCATCCATCCTCTTTAAGCTGTAGTCCAGCTTCCTTCAAACTTTTGTTTCCTTAAATCAGCACGTAAAATTACAACTATTTCAGCAAATCAAGACTTCAAACTAGTTTCTGAAAACTATTTCTGTGGCGGTCTGCTTTTACGTCTGTTCAAACGTGGTTACCATTTTCTGCAGCGAGTCGATGAGGTTCTGCAGGTCGATGTCGTCTCTGTACGCTCTGATGTTCTGCAGGAAGAAGTCGTTGATCCACTCCCGGAGCTGACTCTGGAACACCACCGCCAGCACGGCCGCCGTCAGCTCCAGGAAGAAGATCAGGCCGATGACGCCGGAGAACTGCGGAGAACGGCTGGTTTTAATGTGGGGACGACTGCAGTCATGCAGAAACGATTATGTAGCAGATCCTGGGAATAATGTGGGAATTCTCACCAGAATTTAGGAGCGTTTGGTCACAGAAAACTCAGATTTCTTTATCATTTAAAGGTCATTGAAATGACAGCTTGGCCAGAACATCTTTCTTATTCAAGAGGTCCATTTATTTTGGGGGTTTTTTACGTATAGGTCAGCGGTCTGCAACCTTCAACACTCTTCAGGTCCAGACTACAATCCAGAAGCAGCCGCAAAGTCTAACCTCCAGAAAAATCAGATGCTGATTTATTTTTGTTATTGCCCTTTTGGTAAATATACTGTTTTTGGCAGAACTAATTGCTAATTTTTAATTGATATTTTTTGCATATTTCTATGCGGTCAAATCAGGATCTGCTTAACCCTGTAACCCTGGAGCTCCAGTGTTCATGTTCTTTGATTTGCTGTAACTATTAACACGATCGATATGATTCCAGCAGATTATGAAGGAGAAAAGCGGCGCGAGTATGTGAAAGATTTTGTGTTTAACCGTCTCCGGTGACACCTCAGGTG
>NC_050526.1:16417369-16419327 GCF_002922805.2 Oryzias melastigma | reverse complement strand
CCACAGTGGAGATACAGGACTATATTAAGGCTTTAAACGTACAAACTTCAGCAGACAGATGTTCTCTCTCAGGGCTCCCACGCAGCCAGCAAAGCCGAGGGTAAACGTGACCCCGCCGACCACCAGGACCAGCCAGACCGGGTCGAAGCCATGCAGCCGGGTCACCTGGGTCAGGTCCAACAAGATTCCCTGCGCCCACATGTGGAACAGATACGTGGTTATAGAGCCGACCGCTGAGGGTAGAATCCGTCTGAACCGAGCTCCCTCACCTTCTCACTCCAGGCCCAGAACCCGATGGCGATGAAGGCAGCTCCGGCCAGCTGCAACACAAAACACGGTCAAATCTGGACCACAATTCTGAGAGTCAGCCTGCTCTTTGGCCCCTCCCACAGCAGACATCACTTTCTGTGTCGTAAAACAGGAAGCAAGGTTTCCTGTCTGTAAACCACGGAAGACTCGCAAACACACTGCAGGTGTTCTTAGCTGAACCTCAACCAGGAGCCCAGAAATCCACCACAGCAGCAACAAGAATGTGTGTGCTTCGTGGTTCCATTTTTCTTTATTTCTTTATTACTGCTACTATTATTTTTCTTCCACATGTTTTTTTTTTTGTCTATAGCTCATTCAGCTCTTTTTATGCTAGCTTTGTCCACTGCTTTGGCAGTTACTGAGGATTTCTAGGTTATTTTGGGGTTTAGCTAGAATTTTAGCCTCAGGCTAGCTGTTATGGCTAATTTAGTCTTTTTTCTGCTATTCAGGCTAATTTTGAGTTTAGCTAATATTTCAACTACTTACTAGCGGTTTTACTTAATTTAGAATTTGTTGAGATTTTTAGGCTAATTTGGCTCTTCACTAATATTTTAGGTAGCTATAAGTTTCAGCTTTTTCAGCTTCAGTGTTTTAAGCTATCAATTTCAGCATCTTCAGCGGCCACATCAGCTTGTAGCATCCACACAAGCATCATCACAAATAATGCTGTTTATCTAATTTTTATAATGTTTTTGTTTTTTTTCTATGATTGTATAAAATAATTATTTAAAATTTGGCTATGTGTGGCTTTCTGGAAAACCACCTCTTTTTACATTTAGGGTGTGATTGTTATAATTTTTTTGTTAGCCTACAAACCGACCCCAGCCCCCCATCAGAGAAGAAAACAGTTATGTGGCCCTCCACATAACTGCACATTTGGGGACCCCTGAGTCACAGGAAGACTGGGGTACAATAACAACACGCTGACAGATTTAATAAATTATCATGTTTATTTTTAGTTAGCATTTAGCTTAAACACTTCAAGTTCAACACTAATGATGGTTAAGATGTGTGTTTTACATCCAGTTCACGCATGACTCGATTAGTCGACTATTAAAATAATCATTTGTGCAGCTCTAGTGTGCGTTTGTGTGTAAGTGACTCACCCAGAAGACGATGTTGTAGCTGAACATCAGGTACTTAAAACAGCAGCTGACCTCAGGATTCTCATAGCGATAGTAGTACATCTGAAAAGGAGGACGTGCCGATAAAGATACTTAAAAAAAAAAAGTGCAACAGCTAATCCTGTCATTTGATATTAAAGAACTTATTCGTATACTTTTGCAGAAAATAAGTATTTAGCCCCAGAAAACAAACAAGAATCTCTTCTATCCTCCACTCTGCTAATGACACCTTACAGTCAGACTGTAACCCTCTCCACCATGACCAAAGAGCTGTCAAAGGATACCAGGGACAGGATCATACTAGTATGAACCAATAAACAAGCTGCTAGAAGAGAAGAGATAATTCCCACTGTGAAGCACGGTGGTAGGAAATCATGATGTGTGAAGCGAAGCATAAATGCAGTCACGTTTAGGTCAGATTTAAGACAAAAACTTCCTTCCATCAGGGAGACCATTGAGGCCAGATCATCCATCAGGACAATGATCCCAAACGGGTTCGAAGTGAAAAACGCTGCCGTGTTCTGT
>NC_050526.1:16415714-16417360 GCF_002922805.2 Oryzias melastigma | reverse complement strand
GTGCAACAGCTAATCCTGTTATTTGATGTTAAAGAACTTATTTGTATACTTTTGCAGAAAATAAGTATTTAGCCTCAAAAAACAGACAAGAATCTTTTCTATCCTCCACTCTGCTAATGACACTTTACAGTCAGACTGTAACCCTCTCCACCATGACCAAAGAGCTGTTGAAGTACACCAGGGACAGGGTCATACTAGTATGAACCAATAAACACGCAGCTAGAAGAGAAGAGATAATTCCCACTGTGAAGCATGGTGGTAGGAATTCATGATGTGTGAAGCGAAGCATAAATGCAGTCACGTTTAGGTCAGATTTAAGACAAAAACTTCCTTCAATCAGGGAGACCATTGAGGCCAGATCATCCATCAGGACAATGATCCCAAACGGGTTCGAAGTGAAAAACGCTGCCGTGTTCTGTCGTTTTTAGAGTGGAATTAAAACATGTTTTTTTTTTTAGTTATTTGGGAGATGGGAAGAATTCCCAAAGAAAACATGAAAAATACACACAAAAAAAGTTCACAGGTGGGATTTGAACTGAACCACTGCACCACCTTACAGCCAAGCAGAGAATTCTAGAGGCAGAAGTGAAACCTAAAGTTGGAGTGACTCAAGAGCAGATTTCAAAATCAGTGTCAGAAAAAGTCAAGTTCAAAGCTTTGAAAGGCCCCCTCACCTGCTAAAAATAAAAACATGAACAATGTCGAACTTTAAATAAACAAAGTCAAATTAACTAAAAGATAAATTCGCTTAGTGTTGTAAAAAGTCTAAAAAGGTGTATGATGCCAAAATGCTTTTATTTATTATTACCCAAAAGATAACTGGGAGTGGCTTTGTTTTGAAAAGCCCGCCCCCAGCGGACTCCACAGGAACTGCAACAGCAGCCACTGCCCGGTTCACGTCGGTTTCGATTAAAAAAAAAAAGTTGGTTCTGACCCAAAGAAACTTCTGTGAACTGCCAGTCTATGAAGTCAGAACCAGTCTATCGCTCCTTAAGGTTGGCACGCGCCCACAGTCCCCGAGCACTGACCGAGGAATCAGTTATCAATAACCGGAAATGACGCTAATTCCCAAATCTCCTTCATACCGAAACCCAGTCTGTGTTGAGTTAAGTGTAATCTTTGTAGATTGCTTGTTGATTAAAAGTGAAATATCAAAATCCAAAACTTTTTTTGATCGATCTGGTCTGTCATCGATCAACCGGAAGTTCCTGATTCGAACGCTAACAAAAGACGGAAAGGTTCCTGGCGAAAACAAAACGGAAGAACGGGTTTAAAAAAGGATCCAACTCACCTCAAGTCGATTCAATCGATAAGCTCGTCTTTCCTTTGGTTATTTTATCGATCAAACAGCGTCAGCTGAAGACCAGCGCTCTTCTTCAGCGATTTCCAACAGGCGGCTTTCTTCTTCGTTTGTCGTCCGTGGACAGGCGTGCCCCCCGCTGGTCTGTGGCGGGACTGCACGAGATTTATATATATTTTTTTCATAAACAAACAAAAAAAAATCCTATTTTTTTTTCCACATCCCCTCTTTTTAAAAACCAAAAACAGAATCAAGCTTAAAGTTAAATCAACCTTTAAAGGAAAAATAAAATCTTAGATCTTCCATTGTAAATTATTTTATTTTATTGTTGGAAGGAGAATAAGAA
>NC_050526.1:16414354-16414972 GCF_002922805.2 Oryzias melastigma | reverse complement strand
CCAGCGCTCTTCTTCAGCGATTTCCAACGGGCGGCTTTCTTCTTCGTTTGTCGTCCGTGGACAGGCGCGCCCCCCGCTGATCTGTGGCGGGACTGCATGAGATTTTTATTTTTCATAAACAAAAAAACTCCTATTTTCTTCACATTCCCTCTTTTTAAAAACCAAAAACAGATTTAAGCTTAAAGATCAATTAGCCTTTTAAGGAAAAATAAAATCTTAGATTTTCCATTGCAAATTATTTTATTTTATTGTTGGAAGGAGAATAAGAACACAGGAGAACATGGAGAACTTTTGAAACATTATTAATTACTGAAAAAAACAACTGGAATATCATAAAGATGTAAAGGCAAATATTTTTTAATTTAAGAGTGCAAGTGTTTTAAAGAAAAAAAAATAGATTTTTTTTTTTTAGTTTTCAGACTTTTGAGTGTCTGTTATTGGTGGAGAAATCCTCTTGAGTCTTGGAATTACCATATAATATAATGTATGTATGTATAATCATAATATATGTCTATGGTAATTACAGATATCATGATAGAAGAGATGATCCCTGCACTATTGTTAGTGTTTATTTTCCTGTTTTTATGTATATTTTTGCAAACTGTACATCCTGCAGTG
>NC_050526.1:16408963-16414263 GCF_002922805.2 Oryzias melastigma | reverse complement strand
TTATTATAATGTTGGAACAAACCAAAGGAAACCTGCAGGGTTTTTAAGGTCAACGGGTCCTGACAGAACGTCTGATCTTCTGCATTTCCTTTCATGGCCTCACGGTGGCAGTCTCACACTTTGGTTGTGTCGCTTTCAAAGACGACCATGATGGAAAAACTCAAACTTAAACATTTTGGGGATTTCTACGGATTAGAGAGCAGCTCCAGCGTCTCATGTTTATGGAGCTAACGTCCCTCTAATCTAGGAGTGTCAAACTCGATAACCTAAAGGGCCAAAATCCAAAACACACCTTAGATCGCGGGCCGAACAAGATAAACACAACATTTTTAAAACTTTAAAACCACAACTTTTTAACATAATTATGAACTAGATATATATCATTACCTGTGATAACGCTAGTGTGAATGATATAAGCTGAATTTGACAATTTTTTAGACAAATTTAGAATTTATCTGATATTGTAAATATGCTGGCTGTTTTTTGGCTAATTTAGAATTCTTTTTAATTTTTTTAGGCAATTTTAGAGTTTTGCTAAAAATTTAGAACTATGTTTTGGCTAATTTAGACATTTTCCTATTTTTTACACAAAGTATGAGTTTAGCTAATATTTTAGAATTATGCTAGCAGTTCTGGCTACTTTAGACACTTCACTTTTTTTAGGCTACTTGAGAGTTTAGCTAATATTTTAACAATCTGCTAGCTGTTTTGGCAAAAGTAAAATTTTTTTCAAGGTTTTTTTTAGGATAATTTGGAGTTTAGCTAATATTTTAGCATTATGCTAGACATTTTGGCTCATTTGAAAATTTTCCAGTTTTTCTAAATATAAATCAGGGGGTTAGCTAATATTGTAGTATTATGCTAGCTAGGTATTTTAGCTACTTTAGACATTTTCTACTACTGCTACTTTAGAGTTTAGCAAATATTTTAACAATATAATAGCTGTTTTGGCAAAACTTGACATTCTTTCCAGTTTTCTTTTTTTTTTCTTTTAGGATAATTTGGAGTTCAGCTAATAGCATTATGCTAGCTGTTTTTGGCTAAGTTAGACATTTTTCCAGTTTTGTTTTGTTTTTGTTTGTTTTTTTAGGCTAATTTGGCATGTAGTTAGCATTTAAGCAAGATTTTGGTATGAGCATTTTCAGCTCTCAGCTTCAACACCTTTAGTGGCCGCATTCAGCTTACAGCATTCACAGCATTATCTATCGCAGGTAAAGTCGTATAACTAGTTCAAATTGTTGTGAACCAGGAAGAGATTAAAAAATGTTGTAGGAAAAAGTATGTAGTTATGATGGATCTAAACTGTACGACTGGACAGCTCCGATGTTTCTCCTCATTCCTGTTTTCTGCTGAATTGGGGGCGTGAGGGGCTGTCAGCTCGTTGGAGAGAGTGTAGACCAAGGGATGATGGGAAGTAGTGGCAGGCTTACAGTTCTGCACACAACTCAGAGGCACAGCAGCAACAATCAGGCTCCTGCAACACAATATGGTCTGGATCAGTGTCATCTCAATCATCTGCAGCTCAGGAAAAGGAGAAAACGACCACATCAGCCTCGGGTAAGAAGATGTGTCTGAATGAAACTAACTTTGACAGGAGATGTAAGAAGAAACAATCCAGTCTGAGAACAAATTAAACTTCTCGACTCATCGCCAGCTGCTGTTACCACGGCAACGCTTCAAATGGATTCTAGGTCAAAGTGAGATCAGCTGCAGTTTTTACAAACAAATGAACCCACACGTGCACGCACACATGCACACACACCAGATGATGACGATGGCACGGACATCCACAGGAGCGGCCACACCACCAAACCGCAGCGTTCACGCCGTTAACGTCGACCAACGCCAGGAGGTGAACTTTGACCCAGGCGAGAAGCCGGCTTCACTCCCGTGAAAAAGTGTGTGTGTGTGTGTGATACCGTGACATCTCGCCTCCAGAATCTGGTAATGGTTGCCATGGTAACAGAGGCTCTGATGTGACACGCTCCCCAGCTTGGATCGTCACGTCTCCTCTGAGCGTGTCAGAACCTCTCTAAGTATCAGAACCGGTTCCATCTGCCAACGCCGACTTCCTCTGACTTCAGTGTGTTCTGATCCAGAGATTCTCCTGGAGGAACATCGTCTCCATTCTTCTAAAGATCTAAGAGTTTCTGCTGTCAGCTGATTCTGTCAAACAGGAAAAAGTTTTCGATTCTCATTATGATGACATCACTGACCTTTCTCCAGGGATATTTACTAAGTCATGGTTAATACAAATGATCCAATTTTGATACATTTATTAATAAACATATTCAAATTTCTAGGCTAATTTACAGGTTAGCTAATATTTTAACAGCATGCTAGCTATTTTGGCTAATTATGACATTTTTCCAGCTTTTTTAACTATTTTTTATAGTTTAGCTAATATTTTAACAATATGTTAGCTGTTTAGTCTAATTTAAACATTTTTTTTTAGTTTATTGAAGTATAATTTAGATTTAAGCTAATATTTTAAATGTTAGCTCCTTTAGCAAAATGTAGACATTTTTTCATTTTTTCTGCTAATTAAAAGTTTAGCTAATATTTTAACTATATACCAGCTGTTTTGGCTAATTATGACATTTTTCCAGCTTTTTTAAGCACACTTTAGCGTCTAGCTAATATTTTAATCATATGGTAGCTCTTTTGGCAAAATTAGACATTTATCCTTTTTTTGGCATTTATCTAGTATTTTAGCAAGTTTTTGGCACAAAAAAAACAAAAATTTCAGTGTCAAATGTTTTTTTTCACTTTGAACTTTTCAAAAGTTTTGGCCCCGTTGTGGAGCGTTGGGGCGGAGCTTACACAAAGGACCAATCAAAATTGATGAGGGTGGTAACTTCAGTCCCGGTTCATTCACTGACTCTGAGAACTTGAATAATTACGGTCAGAAAATGACTGTTTAGTCTTTAATATCATAGTCTGAAGTTTTCCCAAGACGAGTGTAAAAAGCAGAGTTTTATCGCATCAAACCGCGTGTCCAAAACGCCGTTCTAACCTGTTCAAAGCGCCATCGTATTGTGCTACAGACAGGCATCAAAAACATCCCTAGAAATTGTCGAAAACATTAAAAGCGTCCTCTTTAATCTCCTTTTTAACGTCCTCAAAACATCATGTCAGTCATGTTAGAATCACCACTTCCATGAATTAAAAAGAAAACCAGCCTGACATCACCACCAAATCTGAGTCCCTGATTGGTCAAAGTTTAACCTGGTTCACTTTGACATGTGCATTCAGTGCCTGTGCGTCTTGTACATAGAGTCTGAAAACGATCGTAGAAACTTGTCAGCAGTGCGTAAATGTTTTGAACACAGAGGCTCAAATATTCACATTTATATCGACTTTTCACTGGAAGTTTAGAGGACGGTGAGAATGTAGCCGAACAAAAACACACAAAAAACTTCCACAGACCAGAAAGAGTTTTTTATTGAAACCTCAACTGACCACAATTTAAATAAAAAATAAGAAGTAGATGCACAATTTCTGAGAACGGAACATTTTCCCCCATGTGAGCATCAAAATAATCAAGAGAACGGGGAGAACATGAGCTCTGAAACGCTCAACCATGAAACATGTCGTGTGTGTTGTTCTCCAAAGACAACATGAAATGTTTTAAGATGATGAAATAATGAATGATGTCTGTGGATATCTCTCTTACAATGAATGGAAGACACACATGATGTCGATCAACAGGTTGATTTATTGTGAAGTGTTCTACTTAAACATTAATAATTATGTCTCCATGTTTGAGTTTATATGATTATTGTTAAAGATTTTCCCGCTACAGGGGTACAGCCACTTCCCCGGTGTTTCTGTGTCTCTGTGGCTGATCTTGAAGGCTCTCTGTCTCGTATTAACCCGAGGGGGAAAAATAAAACCACGTTTGGTGTGAATGCACCTTTAGAGTCTAAAGGGGGAGGTAGTGGTTCATCTAATAGCTACGATCAGTACAGAAGGATTTACACACATCAGACTAAACACTAGGACTTATCAGTGTTTTGGAAAGTACTTTGAACATGTTGTCATCCAGAGATGGATCCGTGGTTCCTCAGCACCAAGACTCCTTGTTTCAACAGCAGAGAGAGAACTGAGGATGAAATGTAACCAACCAGTTCCAGAGCAGCAGCTCAAACAAATCCACATCCAGAGACGTTTTCAAGAGCGCCGAAGTCATCTGAAACACAGCAACTACAGAAAAAAGAGCGTTCAACTGCGTCTGCATCCGTTTGCTGAGAAAAAAGTGGTTCATTTGGTCCTCTTCACTGTCCACATGAAGTTACTGAAGAAACATCAAGAGGATGAAGACAAACCTTCAGTTTGTGAAACCGTTTCCTCTGAATTCCCTAAATCCCAGAGAGAAAGGATCTAGCAGCATTTGTGTCCTCTGACAGTAACAAACCCAGTCAGAACCGCCAGGTGGGCCAATAATGGAGTAAAAGTGGCAGAAAATGTGGGTCTAGTTTGGGTTAATCTGCAGTTTCTGTGGTGCCCACCTGTGTTTATACCCACATTAGCTTAAGTAGACACTCCGTGGGTAGGCACGCTACACTAGCCAGCCGCCCAATGGAAAATGGATCGCTACAGCGGCGCTTGCTAGCTTGATACAGTGACGCTCGCTAGCTTGATACAGTGACACTAGCTACACTCTACAGTGCAGCTCACCAGCTTGCTTCAGAGGACTTCGCTAGCTCGCTACAATGTAGTTTGCTGCAGGAGAGTTCGCTAGATTGACACAGCAGAGCTCGCTAGCATGCTATACCGTCCACTGGGAGGCTGGATACCATAGCGAGCTAACCCACTGAATACCCACTTAAGCTAACGTGGTCAAACACATTTGGAACCTCTTGGCCTTCTTGGCTGGACAAAGTTCTCTCCTGTCGTTCTTTGAGCTGAAGGATTGAATCACTGGAGCTGAGATGAAATAAAGAGTTCATCATTTAAACCCGCATCACCGTCTTAACAGAGACTTTTCCTCCAATGGATCCGCTTTTCCCGCCTTTTTATTCCTTCTATGTGAATTTAATTGTTGCTCCTCTTTTCTTCAGAGTTCCAAAACAATATTTTATGTTAAAAATGTTAATAAAAAATCTGAGACTTTATGGCCAGTTTTAGAGTATCAGGTAAAATCTATTCTGCCTTGATGGACTGGAAGCCCCTCCAACAACCCTAACCCATGTCAGGAACATGACTCTAAAAACTCCATAAATCTTCCCTCTGAGAAGGATTTTTACCTCCGATCTCCCAGATCTTGGTCTCTCTCTGAGTTGGCTGTGATTGTGACT
>NC_050526.1:16403792-16408915 GCF_002922805.2 Oryzias melastigma | reverse complement strand
GTCGCTCTGACCTCACCAGACACAAACTCTCTCCACTAGGTGGCGCTACAGGAGCAAATCCGTCTTGAGATGGGAGGAAGTTCAGCGCTTGTTGACAGGAAGCAGAAATATTTATTTATTCGTCGTGAAGTGAGGATGAGGACGCTTCTGGTGAGTCGCCGGCGTGAGCGGGGTCGGCCGAAGCCTCGCCGTCCTCATCCTCAGATGTTAGCATCGGTCGACAGCTGCGAGCCGAGAGGACCTTCAGCTCGTGGTAGCACTGGACGAAGCTGTGGTAGATGAAGGTTATCGGGAGTGCCAGCAGGACGATGCCACTCACGACGCACACGCCGCCCAGAACACGGCCCGCCACCGTCACCGGGTACATGTCACCATAGCCGACGGTCGTCATGGAGATCACCACCCACCAGCAGGCGGCGGGGATGCTGGCATAGTCCTGGTTTCCCGTCTCCATGTCCAAGCCGTGCTCCAGCAGCTGGGCCAGCGCGCTGAAGATCGCCATGGCAACGCAAATGAAGACCAGGAGCATGACCATCTCCCGGTAGCAGCGGCGCAGCGTCAGGCCCAGAGTCTGGAGGCCCAGGAAGTGACGAGCCAGCTTGATGACCCAGAAGATCCGCATCATGCGGAGGACCCGCAGCGCCACCCCGGCCCGCTGCAGCTGGGAGTTCTCCCCCGTCAGCATCGTCATGGTGACGGAAATGTAGTAGGGCATGATGGCCAGCAGGTCGATGATGTTCAGAGGCCGGAGGACGTACTCGCATTTGTCCCGGGACACGAGGAAACGGACCAGGCACTCCGCCGTGAACCAGCCGATGCAGACCGCCTCGACGATCCTCCGGAGGACAGCCAATCAGAAGAGAGGAGGGAACAGAGAGGGACAGCCAATCAGAAGAGAGGAGGGAACAGAGAGGGACAGCCAATCAGAAGAGAGGAGAGAACAGAGAGGGACAGCCAATTAGAAGAGAGGAGAGAACAGACAGGGACAGCCAATCAGAGAAACAAGGACACATCTGTGTGGAACTAAAACGATCACTGAGTGTTATTCTCACAACAAGAAGACTTAAAGCTGCAGTTCAATGAGCGGAGAACTCATGTGAACCCACATTTCATCCAATCAGCTTCAAGAAGTCTTTTGTAAGTGACTATTTGTCTATTTTTAATGATGTGAGGAAACACGTCATGGAGTGTTAGGCTCCATCTGTGAGATTTTGGACCCTCATCTCTGTGATTCAACTGAATTATTGATCATCCTTCATGTTGTCGTCTTCTTCACTTTGGTTTTGTTTGGGCTGCGACATGCAGGGAACTCTAGACTTTACTCTGAGGGTCTAATCTCACCCAGAGGACAAAACCTTGGGATTATGGTAACAGGAACATCAGCGAGGATAGAGTCTAGAGTGATCAGAACCATCAGAATCCTGTGGGGAACACTTGAAACATCAGAACCATCTACTGCAGCTCGATCCAGGATTCAAAGTCATCTATTGATCTATTGTCAAATCAAGTGGTTTTTAAAATTATGATTATTTTGTTATTAGGCAAAAATCAAAAACCAGTGCAGAGCGGCAGTAAGGGCTCAGAATACGGCCTTAAATCAGAGCTGTCGAACTCAAAAGCACAAGACGCCAAAATCCAAAACACACCTGAGATCGCGGGCTGAAAAGGGTTAAAAATTTATTGAACACTCTAAAACTACTTTTTTAAAACTTTAAAACTGTAAATTTCTAACGTAATTATGAAATAGATATATAGAACTACTTGTGATGATGCTGGTGTGAATGCTGGAAGCTGAATTTGACTGATAAAAGATGCTGAAATTGATAGCTAAAAATGCTGAAGCTGAAAGCAGCTAAAATATTTGCTAACTGCCAGATGAGGCTAAAAAAAATTTAAAAAGGCTACATTAGCCAAAACAGCCAGTGTGTTAATAATAGCTCCAAAACAGACCAAAAAAAAAACTTAAAAAAGACTAAATTAGCCAAAACAGCTAACATGTAGCTGAAATATTAGCTAAACTGTAAAGTAGATTAATTAAGTTAATTTGGAGTGTTTTGGCTAAATTAAAATTTATTTTCAGTTTTTAGGCTAATTTGGCATCGAGCTAACATTTCAGCTATATGCTAGCTGTTTTTGCTAATTTAGCCCTTTTTTTTTTAGTTTTTTAGGCTAATTTGCACTACGATTATATGTTAGCTAGCTATCAGCTTCAGCATCTTCAGCTTACAGCGTTCACACTAGCATTATCACAGTTAATGTTATATATCTATAGTTTTTAAAATGTTTTAGTGTTCTTTTTTTCTATGAAGATTACTGAAATGAATTATTTAAAAATTGTTTATGTGTGGCTTTCTGGGAAACCACAAATGTTTGCGTTTAGGCGGTGATTGTTACAGTTTTTCTGTTAGCCTACAAACCGACCCCGGTCCCCATCAGAGAGGTTATGTGGCCCTCACAAGAACAAGTTTGTGGACCCCTGAACTAAAAGAACTTAAAGGGCCCAGAACACTTAGAACAGTTTTTGATTTTAACTTTGAAGCAGATCAAATTCCAAAGATGATCCTGGCAAAGAAACAAAATAATCTCAAAGCTTTCCACTTAATAGTAAATAAGTTATGTCTAACATCACTGTCGTCATGAGAATGTAATGGTCTTACTGGTGCTGGTCCAGACTCTCTGCAGCCTTCCAGCTGGGTAAGGTGCTGGCACACAGCATCACTATGGAGATGACCACAAACACCACAGACACAGAGGCCAAGATCTGTGCCGCCAGCGACGACGTGGGCTCCTCAAAGGTCCTCCTCATCCTGTCCAGCCAGCGTCTCCCGGGCTCCTCCGGGCCCTGGGGCTCCTCTTCGGGGAAGAAGTGGACGAAGCAGTCTGACATGCGCTGGTCGAGGCGGCGCTGGCAGCACAGCTGCAGGTCGGAGCTCTCCAGGCCCCAGTACAGCATCTCGTTGTAGAAGGACAGCTCACACATGTGCGGCACGAAGCGCAGCTTCCCGTGCTGCACGTACAGCATGATGAAGCTGAAGGCGTCCGAGTGGCGGTCGAAGAAGAACTCGTTCCTGTCTCGGTCGTAGTCGTCGCAGAGCTCCAGCAGCTCGCTCTCAGACAGACCGCTGTGCAGCCGGCTGAGCCGGCTCAGGGGCAGCCGCTTCATCAGCTCCACCGGGAAGGAGAACCGGCGACCGCCGACGTTCAGGGTGCAGAGTCGGCCTCCCAGCTTCATCCTGAGCAGATCCAAAGGTCCAGACTCTCAGTGACACCAGCAGCTGCTCTGCATCTCCAAGCCTGAAAACACGGAGCTTCATGCTGGGAAGGTCTTCAACTTCATGTCATGACAGTCCTCATTCTGAGCTCAAATATCTGATTCTTTTTGACTCAAACTGACGTGTTTGGTTTAAGATTTGACAGAAGAACCTTCCAGAGGAACACACAGCTGCATTCAGACAGAACAGCAGTAAACAGTTGATGTGTTTCCTAATAACGTATCTCTATTGTATCGTATGGTATCTTATCTTCTTGTATTTTAAATTATCTTATAGTGTCATATCTTCTTAATTATTTATTTAATTCTCAAGAATTAAATAATAATCACCTAATTTCTTTTTAGTATAACAAATCTCTTCGCTAGCTTGGACGCAAACCCTCAACCTCAGCAATAGCAGGCGACCGCCCTAGCCACATTTGGTGGGTCAGCATGGTTGATCTTCTAACAGCTATCTCCAGTCTTTGAGGTTTTAAGGCGTAAAAATTCTGTTATAAAGGTTTTTAAAAATGGGAAAGAAAAAGAAAACTAGATCGCCAGTTAAATTCTTCTTTTCTGACAAAAAAAACAAACAAAAAAAAGAGTATTTCTTTACCGAAATAAGGGGGGTTTCAAGCAATTGAATGTAAGTAACCCAGACAAAAATCTGTGCTTTGAGTCTGTTTTCTTCCTCCTCTTCCTTTGTTTTTTGTCCCTTAAAGCTCTCCCTGAGGGCTTGTTTTGCTGCTTCTTTATTCTTAAAGTTTTAAAGAAGCTCTAACAGAAAACACCCCCCCCCCAACCCCCCCAACCCCCGTCTAGCTCCAACAGGGTTTAGGTCAGGTAAGGAATTATTGATTCTTTATTATTGAATAAGAATCACTTTTTGAATTATTGAAACGTTTGAGTTATTTTATTCATGGTTTTAATTATAACCTTTTTTTTAATTTTCACACAAAATGAATGGCGTGTTAAACAGTAAAAAAAAATCAAGCAGATGGTGACCTAGGCGGCTGCCTAGCTTGCCTATGCCCAGGGCCGGGCCTGGTGGTATCGTAACTTCTCGTATCTTCTTGTAACATACCGTCTCATATTTTATTGTGTCTCATCGTATCTTATTGTATTGTATCTATTTGAACTTTATTATATCGTATCTTATCGCTTCTTTTTGTAACTTTTTATGTTGTATCTTCTCATATGTTATCATTTCATTCCTTATTGTATCATATCTTTTTGTTTTTTTATCTTATCATTTATTATCTTTTTGTATCTTATCGTATCGTATCATTTATCTTATTGTTTATTATCTTATTTTTTATTACCTTAACATTTAATATCTTATCGTATCTCCTCATATATTATCGTTTCGTATCTTATCCTATCGCATCATGTTGGATCTTGTCACATCTTCTAGTATCGTATCTTTTCGTATCTCGTCTCATTTTTAGAAAGTTTATCACACAGGCTGAATTCATTCAGGTGTTTCTGTCTTTAACGTTGGTGATTAGAATGTACAGAAGACACATAGAAACAAAACTTATGAGCTTTTCAACGTACTGTAATCATGAAGTTAAATCTACAATTTCTGGTTCTGTAAATCTTCTGTCAGTTTGATAAACACCTTCAAAAGTTGAACCAGACGAACCAAAAGTGTCTTACCTGGACTAGAGATTGCTGTTCTGTTCTCTGAAGTCTAGATTTTAAGGAAGTTTTAACTGCAGGAGGTCCAGAGTCAAATTTCTGAGGAGATCATCTGATGTCTGTCAGCGTTTTAGGATCAGTGAAGCTGCTGCAGGATCATCCTGGAGCTCACCGGACCTCCAGAGATCCACAGATCCACAGATCTCCAGATCCACAGATCCTCAGATCCTCA
>NC_050526.1:16403282-16403730 GCF_002922805.2 Oryzias melastigma | reverse complement strand
GATCCACAGATCCTCAAATCCTCAGATCCACAAATCCTCAGATCCACAGATCCACAGATCCTCAGATCCACAGATCCACAGATCCACAGATCCTCAGATCCACAGATCCACAGATCCTCAGATCCACAGATCCACAGATCCACAGATCCTCAGATCCACAGATCCTCAGATCCTCAGATCCACAAATCCTCAGATCCTCAGATCCACAGATCCTCAGATCCCCAGACAGCTGCATCAGAGATGCATGAGACCCCACGCCGAGACACGTGTTTGGTAAATTATTTGGCGACTTTGATCTTCTGCAATATTTTCATCAGATTTCCTGAACTTTTGTGATCCGTGGACCTTCAACAGAGACGTGTTCCCGTCATGTAAATGAATCCGTTCAACAATCGGAGCTTAAAAACAGAATTCATGAAAAAAATGACAGATTTTCTGATGCGCTGCT
>NC_050526.1:16400754-16402283 GCF_002922805.2 Oryzias melastigma | reverse complement strand
CTCGTAAATTTACAATTTTTTTCTAGTTAATTTGCATTATTTTTTCTCTAAAATTGATCACTTCAGATCTAAAAAAATGTATGATTTTTTTTACTTGTTGATTTATGATTTTTTAATTATAAATTTATGACTATCTTCTTGTAAATGTATTAGTTTTTCCTCGTTAATTTACAACTTTTTTCTCATAAATTTACTGCTTTACTCTTGTTAGATTAACAACTTTTTTCTCATAAATTTATGAAAAAAGTTACAAATGTAGCCTATTACTTTTGAAGTAAAAAAATTATGACTTTATTTTCATAATTTTACAGTTTTCTTTTACAGGATGAAAGTTGTAAAAAAAAAAATGGGTGTGCATTTACTGGTCCTGAAAATCTTTATAACTTGAATAGTTTGCAACAAAGAAAAAATATTTAAAAAGTATAGAATGATCAGAATGGCTTTTTTATTTTCTATAGAAGTCTATTTTGGCTTCATGGAGCCAGCACGTATATTTCCTGTTGGAACGCTAAGGGGGAGGAGTCACTCAGCCTAGTACCCAATCAATGATCCCCGCCCACATGTTTATATTTATGTTTCATCTTCTTTTAAATATACTATATATGTTTCCATCACACCAACATTCTGACAACTCATCACAATGAACAGATGACGATTAAGCCCCAATTAGAAGGTCATTATGACCATAGTTAGCTCCTCCCACTTCAATAATATTCTAAAAGTTGCTGCCAAAATAAAGTCAATTTTCTGTTGAGTCCACCCCATTGACTGTATAAGAGAACTGGAGTGTCACTCAGTTTTTTCTACATAAAGAACTCACCAGCATGGAGCCAGACAATCTCAGTAAATTAACGTTTCTATGACAACCAATCAGGAGTGAGCTTCTTGGAAGGCCACTTGAATCAGTCAAAGGTTTTTAAATATTCAAGGTGAGACCATATATTTTATTGAAGTATCTAATTGGTCAGTTTATAACTTGAATAACTTGCGATAAATATCAAGAAAAAATTGGAACCGAAAGAATGTTTGTTCTGACCAATAGAATGACTGACAGCTGTTTCTGTGGGATTTTGGCTTCTGGGAGCCAGAAGGTACTTCCTGTTTGGAATACAAGGGGGAGGAGTCACTCAGTCCAGTTCTTTTATACAGTCAATGATCCACCCGCCTGCCATTAAAAACAACACAGTTCTGTTAATGAACATATTTAAGATCTAATTAAGAAAACTAATCACACAAATCCTACAGTTGTCATAAATAGAAAATAAAAATGAAAAGCGTCAGAAACCAGAACATAAATGTCTTCATTTGTGGTTTAAGATCTGACATTTTATCCATTTGATCACCTGTCAAAGTCAAGGCCCGGGGGCCGGATCCGGCCCTCCAGATTTTTTTTAATTGTTATTAATGGTCCGATGTTATCTTGCATTTATTTATAACTTGTATCATTTTGACAAAATGTATTTTTATAGAAAGTAAAATATTAGAAGTTATTTAAGGTTTAAGTTGATTTATTCTGGAATAATATTCCT
>NC_050526.1:16399883-16400668 GCF_002922805.2 Oryzias melastigma | reverse complement strand
GAAAAATATTCCTGCCTTTTTATTATTCAGAATTATGTTAAAAAGACACAGTTTTAAAGTTTTAAAAAATGTCATTCTGCTAGATTTTTTAGGCTATTTTCAAGTTGAGCTATTTTTTCAGCTACATGCTGTTTTGAGAAACTAAAGTTTTTTTCAAGTTTTTTAGGCTAATTTGGCATTAAGATAATATTTTAGCTGGAAATCAGCTTCACGTTTTTAGCAATCAATTTCAGCATCTTCAGCGGCCAAATTCATCTTCAGCATTCACACTAGCATCATCACAGGTAATCCTATATATCTAGTTCATAATTATGTTAAAAAGTTACAGTTTTAAAGTTTAAAAATGTATTTTTAGAGTGTTCAATAAATATTTATCCTGTTCGGCCTGCGACCTCAGGTGTGTTTTGGATTTTAGCCTCCTGAGGGATTGAGTTTGACTCTGGTTTATCAATTTCAAATAACATTTTATTAATATATCAGGACATATTAATCAGATTGAATGTAAACATTTGGATTCGGAGGGAAAACATCTTCAAACAATCGAGCTGAAAATCAGACGTTCAGGAAGACATAGCTGGAGTTGGTGCAGAGCTCCGCCTCTTCCTTCCTTTTGCTTTCACTGTCTTCTGCCAACCAGCAAAAGGTAGAATAGTCACATGACAGCTTAAGAGGACTTAAAGAGGAAATCCTCTTCAGTCTCACCTTAATCTTAGACCTCTGGCTCCACATCTTCATGTAGGATCACCTCCTCATCGTCACCAAAAATGAGCAGATTTGGGGGGAAA
>NC_050526.1:16398204-16399779 GCF_002922805.2 Oryzias melastigma | reverse complement strand
ATGTGTTTCCACGGCAACTGAACAGCTGCTGCTCAAACATTAGGCAACAACACAACAAAAAATAGACACAAAAATGAGCAACAAATGTGTTAAATCGACAAGGAAAAACACAAAAGAGACAGAAGTAACACAAAACCTCGTAAAATACGGCAAAACATCAGGGTCGTCCCAGGTAACATCAAGGCCGCTCCAGGTAACATCAAGGTCGCTCCAGGTAACATCAAGGTCGCTCCAGGTAACCGGATCCTTGTAGCGTCGATGATTTGAAGCCGAATGAGGAAAATGATGAAACGTTTGCAGCTTGAATAAGGAACAGGTGCTAGAAGATGAGTTTGGTTCTTTTGAAGAGACCCGTCTCTGAAGCGGGTCGAGGTTTCAGAAAGAGACTCCGTCACAGCTTGACCTACTTTTAGAAATCAGGATCACCACTAAAAAACTAATTTCTTCGTGTATTTATGTTGAATATTTTGAAGAAAACTTTGTTTAGGTCATGATATCATTTAAAAGGTCTTCAGGAATTTAAACCATGAGGAGGAGCATCAACACCAAAGGAACCCTAACGCCTCGTTTACACCGAGCGGTCTGGACCGAACCAGCTGATAGACAGCTAAAATATTAGCTAAATGAAAATTAGCCTAAAAATCTTAAAAAAACAAAATAGGTTAGCCAAAACAGCTAGCATGTAAATATTAGCCAAACTCCAAAAAAGAGTAACAGTTTTTAGTAAATAAATAGTCCATAAAGCTCACAGAATACTAATTTTTACAACTTTAAAACTGTAACTTTTTAACATAAAAATCAATAATAAAAAGGCAGGAATATTATTCTAGAATAAATCAACTTAAACCTTAAATAACTTTTAATATTTTTCTCTACATAAAAATATATTTTGTCAAAATTATACAAGTTAGAAATGAGTGCAAGATAATATCTGGCCATTTATAACAATAAAATAAAATTATCTGGAGATAGAATTAGCTAGAGGGCCGGATCCGGCCCCCGGGCCTTGACTTTGACACGCCCTTTACACCAATCAATGGTCGTGTGACGACAGAAGCTCCGCCCTAACGGGTCCATTCCATTTTTCTTGGGTCCTACAACCAACGGAGGACCAGAAATGGTTCCAGTCGGTCCTGTTTAACGGATCCACTTTGTAATGGAAACTCTAAAAAGTCCAATCTGGCCCGGTCCAGATCAGACTGGCCCGGTCCAGTCCGATCTGGCCCGGTCCAGTCCGATCTGGACCGCTCAGTGGAAACGAGGCATTAGAGTTTAGCTAATATTGTGCTATGCTAGCAGTTTTGGCAAAATTAGACATTTTGTCCAGATTTTTTTTCTTTTTTTGAAACTTTGGAGTTTAGCTAATATTTTAGCATTTTTCTAGCTGTGTCGGCTAATTTAAACTTTTTTCAGTTTATTGAGCTAATTTAGAGTTTAGCTAATATTTTAACAATATACTAGTGGTTTGGGCAAAATTAGACATTTTTTCCCTTTTTTCCTGTGATCTTTGGCTGACGACCATTTACGTACAACAAGAGCTATGTCAGTATTTGCTCCCCACTGAGAAAAACTCAC
>NC_050526.1:16394057-16397842 GCF_002922805.2 Oryzias melastigma | reverse complement strand
AATTTAGACATTTTTTCAGTCTATAGAGCTAATTTAGAGTTTAGCTAATATTTTAACAATATACTAGTGGTTTGGGCAAAATGAGACGTTTTTCCATTCTTTCTTGTGATCTTTGGCAGACGACCATTTACGTACAACAAAAGCTTTGTCAGTATTCCCTCACTACTGATTTCACCAAAAACTCACTAAATACGAGTATTTTATAGACTATTTATGAATCTGTTGTGTTCTGATATACAGGATATTTTATTAGAAATAATTAAATTCTTTTGACTGAAATGGCTAAACGCAGTTTGAACAATCAAGTGCACATCAATGCATGCTGGTTTTTCGCAGAGAATTCTGGGAAATTTCTAGGGCACTGGAGTTTAGGATTATAGATTTGACTACAAAATGCCGGTAAATCCCGAATTAGTGAAGGAATTTGCACAACCAAAGTCTCACCTTCCTGGGATGGCGCTTCACTCACCCGCCGCTCTCTGTGGTCGTTTGGCTCCAAACTTTTGTTTCTTAGAGGGAGAAACTCAGCAGTTTGGTTTAGAAAAGAAAACTCAAACGGTTTGATGTCACAAATTCCCTTTTATAGTTTCTGAGCATCTACAAGTTCAAACAACAAACAGCACAACAAAAGGAAGAGCTGCGAATGATTCTGACTGTACGGCTACTGATCCGATCTAGACCCGAGAACCGTCGATGCGGCCGCCGCTCGCCAGCATCCGTCAGAGTCTTTGGTTCTGCAACATCAGTGGGAGCATGTGAGCGTGCACGTGCATGTTCACGTGAGAATCAGTCCAGCTGCGGCTGAGACTGAGTAAACCTGGCTAAGCTGTGTTTTCATGTGAACAAACGGCGCCGTCACAGAAACCATCAGTCATTCAACATTTATTTTCCTTGTTTACCTGAGTGTAACACACCTGTTTACTCACTAGTTCAGGTCCACACCTCACACCACGACTGCTTTGTACCGGATTACGTTCTCTCCTAACTCCACACCGCCCGGAGTTTGATCCTGAGCTAGCTTATTTTTTGTGTCGTCGACTAACTCGTAGCACCTATGTCACATTTGGTTTTTGGCTGCTAAACGGAACAGAAGGTGGCGCTGTGCTGATCCAAAAGCACCGTTTACACTAGACAGGATCTCTACCGTCGCTGAAGGTGGGAATCTTCCTCCAACCATAGACTGTATATGAGAACTGGACCGAGCGAGTGTTGGGGTACTTTTGGTTCCAAGGAAACTGTCATTTCAGTTGCCATTTTCTCACAATACGGGCGTGGCCATGTTGGAGCCAGAATCTGTCATTACGCAGTGATTGGTCCATGTCTACGTTTCTATGGTAACCACTCTCTCCAATCAGGAGTGAGCATGTCAGACGACCACACCCCTGCCGCCAAAAGGAGGCTCGGGAGAATCTGTCCAACTCTCCATGAAAGACCAGACACTTTTATCGAGGCTTCTGATTGGTCAGATTGAATAACTTGAACCACAGAAGAAAAAAAACAAAGAGGTGTGAATGTTATGAATCATAAAGAATTAACGTGTTAATATTTATAAACACAAATTAATTACATTTCATAAAGAAACGGTCCTTAGATTCTCCTCGGTGGTTCAGGCTTCCATGTCTGCATAAAACTGTCAGGTATTATCTCACTTATCCTATGATCGCTTACAAAATAAATAAACATTCAACTGGTTTTCATGGAGTAAAACTCAAAACAAAGTCTTTAGAGTTCTGCTCATCTTACCGCTGATGTGTTTTGTACATGTTGTCATATGAAATGTTCCTAGTAACATGTAAAATCACGATTAATCTCGATTAATCACGATTAATCGCAACACAAAAGTGGGATTAATCAGATTTTTTTTAATAGATTGAGAGCCCTAACTACAGATAAACGTTCTTAATGTTCAGCTTGTGATTATTCGCAGAGAATAAGTGGTGGCCAAATACTGCAACCAAAATTATATTAATCGCAATTATTTTTTCCCAGGTTTGCGATTAACTAGTTAAATTGTTTTAATCGATTCCTGGGCCTAAAAAACTATTAAAACATTAGGATTAAAATTAATAAAAAAGAGCAAAATGTTTATTCTGACCAATAAAATGACAGGAATTGTAGTTTATTTCTCTATACAAGTCTATAGGAACACGAGGAGGGAGGGGCCACTCAGTCCAGTTCTCATATACTGCCAATGGATAAACCCATTATTAAAATACATTCATAATTTGGTTGTTTGGCTTCATTGGAATGACTAGAACTGCATCGGACTATCATAATCTCAGATTATTAAAGATTAAATTTTACTGCAAACAACTAGAAATTGGCTTTATTTTGTTTTTTTTATTGTTTTTGAGCTGACCGATTGTTTGTCTGGAGCTTGTAGGAACACAGGCTGTCACTGACTTTTAAGAAATAAACTGAATTTAAAAAAAAAACAACCAAATGTATGTTTTATTTCCAAGTGGTCCTGTGATGGACCGGCTGACTCCAGATCCCCGTGATCCCAAACGGGAATACGGGTGAGGAAAGAGAACGGAATTTAAAATTAACCTCAACAAAAAGTTTACCTGTAACTTCTATTATTGTCTTTTAATCCAGAACACCTCATAGAGTGACAGCTGTCTTCTGTAGGACCGCCTCCTCTGTGATAGCACGCCGTTTGTTAGCAACAGCGCTAACGGGTTCACTTGTGTTGCAGTCATGCAGTAAATGAAGCTTTGAGGCGACTCGGCCCCACTGTGTGTGTATGTGTGTGTTTAACAATGTGTGTGTATATGTGTGTGTTTACCAATGTGTGTGCGTTTGTTTGTGTTTTCATGTTACTCTTGAAGTAATCTGCACTTTAACCACCTAAATGAGGTCGTTTGGTTTCCATGCCAACCAATCCTGAGCGGCTAGAGCGTGACGGCGCCCCTCTGAGGTCTGACTCAGAGCGCTAAAGTCAGCTCTGGCGTTTGAGAGGTCGTTGAGGGCGAGAAAGTTATTTCTGTTCATCCTGTTAAAAAAACAAAGTCTGTTTAACATCTGTGTTGCATATTTACAAAATGAAAAAAAGGTGAGAGTGATCATCCCGTCACGTGAAGAGACGTGTGACCTCTCCTCCGCGGATCCGAGGAGAAGCGCTCAGTCTGCTGTGGAGGGGGGAGGAGCATCAGGTGGCGGCCTCAGGTGCGTCTCCTCCCTCCTCCACCTGGTTGGCCCTCCCCAGGGTTTTCAGCTTGCCGATCATCTCGACAAAAGTCTCTTTCACGCCCTTCTCCAGCAGCCAGCCTTCACTCTCGCACTCCGGGTTCTCGGGGTCGGTCATGGTCTCCAGAGCCGTGCTCAGATACTTCAGCCCCGCCATGTCTGCCATCTGACACACAAACACAGAATCGCACAGCTGAGCGCTCCGTTCTGATGAAGATCTGAGCTTGTAAATCTGAGATAATGCAGGAGAAGGTCCACTCTGGTTCAACTCTGCAGGTTGAGATGTCCCATTGTTGGATTTTTCCCCCATTTGGGATCAACAACCCAAAAGAAGACCAAACTGGATATTTAATATTCGTCTCCACACTTTACACCACCTGTGACCTCAAACATCTCCATGAATTTCTCTGGGATCACCTGAGGACCTTCATCTGTAGAGTCTAGAAGATCAGGAGTCTGCAACCTTTAGCAGTAAAAGAGCCGTTTGGGCTCCTTCTCTACTGATCCAAACCCACAAGGAGCGGCATGATCTTACTTTAGCCTTTAAGAAAGTTGGATTTGCATTCAAGACCTTCTTTTTAAAAAATAAATATGAA
>NC_050526.1:16388043-16393504 GCF_002922805.2 Oryzias melastigma | reverse complement strand
ACTAATCAGCAGGAAGCTGGTCAGGGAGAACTAGAAAACAGGCAGGGTTGAGGCTCCTGAGGACCAGGGTTGGCCACCCCTGATCTATGTGAACCTCAGTTTATAAGTTGAACTAATATAAATTAAATAAATGCTAATTAGGTCATCCTTACTTTAAAAAGAAAGGCGATTATATTTTTCTTTGATTTATTTTTGTTCTTTTTCCCTCTTTGTCCTCAGCAGTCTTACACTGCTGGGTTTAGTTATTTTAGTTTGGGGTTTGGTAGTCTCAGTTTTTGGGATTGTTTTCTTTAGGTAGTTTTGTTTTGGATGAGCTGCTGACTCTGACGGTCGACATGGCTGGGTCAGGAGTCTCCATGAATTATGTTCTGTTTGTCCGAGGAGCCTCCATGGAGAGATAAAGATCCACATGTGGATCTGGAGCTGCAGGTCGCCGACCTCTGGATTAGGGATTCGTTCCCTGCAGGCGGAGCCACATCGTTCCAAAAGTGTAACATGGATCATAGTGGTGTGTAAGAGTCTGGTGATACGATACGCGTCTCATGATACAATACATACCGCGGTACGTAAATCCCAAGACTGTACCAGAACTATTGTTTACCTTTTTTAAAGAGTATGACTTAAAAACAAAAACTTAATATTAAAACGTCTTTGGCTCAGCGTGCGGCCAGCGAGAGGTCGGGGTTCAGGTGGAAAACAAAAGTAAGACACTGAATGTCAGAACTACAAGTCTTTTAGTGCTGGAGAGCTGTGGTGCAGAGGATCAACCTCTGCTAAGAGGATCTCAGGAGCGTCTCTACCACCCACAGGTGGAAGTGTCCTTGACACGAAGCCACTGAACCCACATTGTTCCCGGGGGGGCCGATAAATGTCGGTGCATGGAGGTGGTGTCCCTGTCGAAGTGTGAAAGTGTGCGATTGATTAGAGTTACTACATTTATTCAATATTCTGTCATAAAATCAGAAAAGTGTGAGAGGAGATGGGTTCTACGGAACCACCAGGGGTCCGGTTCCTCTCGTAGAACACTTTTGATCCAACTAAATGAAGCAAATGTAACTTTTTGACTTTTATTCTCAAACTTAAAAAAGTGCTGCAAAACACTGGATAAATGTTGACAAAGAACGTTAACACATTTGTTAAGCTTGTATGCAGTGATTAATATGACCTTCGTAGACAATGGTCTCACTTTAGATGATTAAAATTCTTACTAACTACGTTAATAAACTTATAGCACAAATAAATGTCTCACTAACACCTTATAAACACATGAATAAAGTTTAATAATGTGCTAATAAAGCTTGTTAAGGACTCTTATTATAAAGTGTTACCAGAAAACAACCATGCACACGCACACTTTCTGGCAAGGCCAAAAGGGGGCGGAGCTTCTCAGGAAGTTTCTTTTTAAGCTTTTCAGGTCAAACTTGTTGTTCTGACCCTCATGAGGATCTGCTCGTCAGGAAGTGGCCCTTCTCACTTTTTCCCAGAATGCATCCCGCTGCTGCAGAAGATTACCATCCCAGAATAGTCTCCGATTTCCATGAGCCTTGCTCCTCCCAGATTAGCGTTCGCCTCTTCAGCCGAGTCAAAGCATCAGGAGTCACGCACACACCGCCGCTCAGTGAGATGTTTGTGACTTTGCTCGTGCACTCGGCCTCGGCGCTGTCGTGACGAGGAAGCCGACAGCCTGGAGGATCAGAGCTCAGCTCCAAAGCTCATTAATTACGCCTTTAACCTGCTGCTGGTCAGGCCACCTGAGCTCTGCCAGCACAGGTGTTCTCACCGATGATCTTGTTTTAAATGAAGGGATTAGGAATTCAGCTCATCCCCCACGGACCAGTGTGCTTTAAAGCAAAGAAGGAAAATGAAGGAAAGTGAGCTGATGTCTCAGAATCGAGAGCAGAAGAAGCTTATCGGAGATCAGGGTTTCTGATCTCGAACTGCTGCAGCCGCCATCGGGTCTTCAGGCGGCGAGGAAAGTGTTGATGATCAACGTCACCACTCAGAGAGGTGATAGGACCGCTTATGAAATGTAAAAAAAGAGAAGGAATGTGTGAGAGAATAACTTATTTAGTCTTTGAAGCTCATTCTGATAGTTGTTAAAACAGCTGCTAGAAAACCAAAAACCAGATGAGAACAAAGAGGGAAAACGGAGCCTTTGACTCCCAAACAGTGAATTCTCTTAGACTTAAGATGCTGTAATGTTTGTTCAGACCAGGGTTGGAAATGAGTGTTTGAACAACCACTATCAACGAGGAGTCTATGGCCAAATGTGAATTCTTCCTTTACCCTACGGCTCCTTCCAACCCCACAGTTACCCTCCAAACGGAGAGTTATGGAAAACTAGCGTCTTCAAGTTCAGACGTTAGGGAGGAATTTGGATTCAGCCCATATGGGTATATGTCCGTTTGGGACTTCTACATTCAAAACATCTATTGAAAGTAAAACCAGTTGAACCAATCAGGAACTCTGGTTTTGTCGTGGTGTACGGGTTCAAAACACAGAAGGTTTGTGTCCGGACGGAAACATACGACACCGAGGCCGAATCGGAATCCTTCCCCTACCCCTCACAGGGGCATTTGAAGGGAAAGGGGGTCCAACATAGTTTTCTTTAACCCTCGTGGTACCTGATGGGGTCCAGATGACCCCACCCTTACATTGAGGTGTTAGCCCATCCATGACAAAGGTGGACAAGACTCCATGTCTGTCATTGGACACCAGTGAAGATTGCCAATCATTAAAAAGAATGATGACCCCTCTTTTAATGTAAACGAGCCTAGGAGAGCTAAAGGGGTTTAACCCTTGTGGTACCTGATGGGTCCAAATGACCCCATCCTTACATTGAGTGGTATCTATCCCATGACAAATGTGGATCAAGGTGGACAGGATTTAATGTCTGCCGCAGAAACCAATAAAAAAACTCAAAAATCTTTAAAAGAAAAAAAAAGTCTTGTGGGGTCCAGATGACCCCACTCCCAACATCAACACACCCAGGATAGCACACGGGTTTAATGTAAGTTTTGACTTTTTAAAGGTAACCAAACCCTAAATCAACTTTTTTGTCTGTTGATCTCTATAAATGGGCTTTAAAAGTGCTGTCTGTCAGTTATAGTCAAAAACCGCCTGTGTTCTGCCCCCTACAGGTCGAATTGAGGTATTACAGCTGAATTTTGTGATTGGTCAAACCAGGTACGTTTCAGAAGTCTGACGTCATGATCTGCAGCTCCAGTAATAACAGTCAATTCAGTTCAATTCAATTTTATTTATATAGCCCAAAATCACAAAGGAATTTGCCTCATTGGGCTTAAAAATATGAACAATAGTTAAAAACTAAGACTAAATAAAACCGGTTATCCCTGCCTTTAGACCCTCCCTCCCGGTAAGGAAAAACTCCTAAAAAAACCTGAGTCAGGAGTGAGTCCTGCCCCCAAGCCCCGCCCCTCTGACTGGATTTTCACATTCAGATGTGGGTGGAGTCAGCCTCCAACTTCCCTGTTTGGTTACCCTTTGAAGTTATAAAACAGATTTGTATTTTCCAAGCACTACGTGCAAACATAGATAACATAGATTACTGATGATGTCATCGAGCGTTGGTGCCGTCTGAATTCTAAGACACTCGTTTTCGATAACTCTCCGTTTGGAGGGTGAATGTAGGGAGAAGTCGTTATTATTATTCAGATTCGGTCTTTCATATATTGGAATAGAGCTGTGAAAAAAAGCCTGGAGTGAGATTCACCAGATTTGGACTGTTTTGATATTTTGAACAAAGTTTCTTCCAACCTGGAGTCCAAGCACTACAGTATCAGGGAGCACCAGTCCAGTGTGAACACCTTCATCCTAAAAGTGCGTTTGAGAACCCGCGTTCATCACTGTGTACCCAATGTGTACGTAGCATTAAATGGGACACCGGCAGCAGCCAATCAGACTACTCCATCTTCCCGAGGTCACGTCTTACATATGCCAATCAGAAAGTGGTTTCATAGTAAACTAAAATGCTAAGATGGGAACATAAATTACAAATTCTTAATGCTTTGATTCATGTAAACATGTTTTTATTGGCTGAGGAGCATCAACTTCACTCTCCTCACGTTATTTGTTAAAATAACGACGGATGGGTGATATACCCGTGCTAGTATTGGGCAGTATTTGGATAATTTGAGATTATCTATATCGAACAAATACTAATAAAAAAAATCCACCAATACTGTTCTGTCTGTTTTCAGATAAACGTTTGACATGGAGACTTGTTCCTAATATATCCTTGAACTGGGAAGTTTCTGTTTACAGTCATTGTCAGAACTTGTTCTGTTTACATGTATATTTTATATTTGACACGTTTTGTTCCTAATAGATTCATGGCAATGAGAATCCGATGATTTACAGACATGTCTATGATCGATGGACTGAATATTTTCAGATTTTGAAGTTTTAAAGTGATACTTGTTCCTGTGAGACCTCTTGGTGGATGTTAAAAATGTCAAGTATAATGTGATTGTATAGTTTAGAATAGTTGTACATTTAGAATAGTTGTACATTTCTAATACAGAAACAGAGGAAATCTAAACTTTGTGTTTTTGTAGACACTAAATATCGACTATCGGCTACAGTTGCGGGGGAAGTATCATTATCAGTGTCGTTTGATGTAAAGCTCATCTTTTGGAGAACCGAGCAGCAGTTTGGCCGACCTGAGGCGTGTTTGAGGTCTTACCTCCAGGAGGATGACCACGATGACGATGACTCCGGTGCCGCTCATGATACTGCTGTAGTAGGAGAACACCGCCTCCCGGCAGCCACGCGTCCAGATGTTGAGCTCCTCGATGCGGTGGTCGTAGTCATAGTGGGCGGAGTTATTGGTCAGGTGGTGCTGGATGCAGGGCCGCGGGGACCCGGGGTTGCAGCAGCTGAACGGGACGCTGTCCATGAGGTACTTACCCTCCACGTTGCTGAGGACACGGCTGAGGGACAAAGACATTCTGGAGTCAGACGGAGCGTCCAGCAAGAGGGAAGAGACTAAAACCTTCAAACTTTATAGCTAAAAACATTATGTTGGTACTCAAATAATAGTACTTTCTAAAAAAACTTTAGTGCTCAATCAACTGCAGAACAAAACATAAAAGTTACAGTTTGGGATATGAGTAATAATGACTTCTTTTCATGGGTGATGGTGACGGTGGCTTTGGATCACATGTGTTAGAGTCACGGCCCGGGGGCCGGATTCGGCCCTCCAGGTGATTCTATCCAGCCCTTCAGTTCATTTTATTTAACTGTTATTAATGAGCTGATGTTATATTCTGCTTGTTTCTAACTTGTATATTTTGACTAAATATATTTTTATGGAAAGTTAAATATTGAAAATTATTTAAGGTTTAGCTAGCTGTTTTGGCTAATTTAGGCTTTTCTCAGCTTTTTAAGCTATTTTGAAGTTTAGCTATTTTTTCATGTAACAGGTTCAGCTAGCTGTTTT
>NC_050526.1:16385813-16387912 GCF_002922805.2 Oryzias melastigma | reverse complement strand
TATTTACACGCTAGCTGTTTTGGCTAATTTAGGCTTTTCTCAGCTTTTTAAGCTATTTTGAAGTTTAGCTATTTTTTCATCTAACAGGTTCAGCTAGCTGTTTTGGCTAACTTGAGTTTTTTAGGCTAGTTTGACATTTATCTAATTTTAGCTGGCTATCAGCTTCAGCGTTTTTAGCATCTTCAGTGGCCAAATTCAGCTTACTGCATTCACACTAGCATTATCGTAGGTAATGTTAGTTCATAATTATGTTAAGAATTAGGGTTTTAAAGTCCAAAAAACCTAATTTTAGTTTGTTGAATAAATGTTTTTCGTGTTCGTCCTGCGACCTCAGCTGTGTTTTGAATTTTGGCCTCTTGTGTGATCGACTTTGACTCTCCTGATCTAGACTCTGTATCGCCTCTTAATAATGACATCAGGTGTGTTGATCTCATTTAATGGATTTTAAATATTTTGAAGAGTTTGTTGTTTAATGCCGTCAAATCTAAAATCCAATCTTGTTAAACTAATTACAGCTCTTGAACCATCTACTCATAAAAGTGTTCTTCAGGTCTATCTTTAAATTCCCAGTTATGATTCTCCCATCTATGGTGTGTTTTGGTGGGAAATTATGTTAGACCATTGGGGTTGTCCTCTAGAGTTGTTCTATACTGAGTTATTAATAAAAACCTTCAGTGTCTCGTCAATGTTAAAGTTTTACTCTTCCAGTATTCATGTGTAGCACACATGAATACTGGAAGTCGAGGGCGTCGAGGGGATCTATCCATGTCATCCACAGGTCGTCTGGTCTTCAAGTGACTCTTCTATTCATCTGTAATGTTGTTCAGGGATACATTTCAATCTCTTCCTGGTCAACAATCATGTTTTGATCCTCAACTGGCAGATATTTCTATGATGTTCAGAGGCAGGAGTGGATGGTAGTTGAAAGTTCCCTTCAGTATCAGGAGTCTGTCCTAAAGTAGCCCGTTTTGATCGTCTGTCTCTGGGACGGTCACTAGGGCTGTGCCAAAATACCCATAATGTGATCTATCGCGACATTTAGTCCTGCGATCGATTCTCTCCAAGTATCGATCTGTTATTTTCATCTGAAGAGGCTGTAAAACGATTTGTTGGTGAGACGTTCCTTTGGAGGTCGATAGGGGGCGCTGGTTGACTGTCTGTCGCGGCACCAATGTGTCCGACAGATACTTGAATGACTTTTGTTCTGTTTACAACAACTTTACACTACGTAGTGGTGCTGCTGTTCATGTTCACTGTTGATAACACTGAAATTAACAGATAATTCTGATTAAATTGGTGTCAATGTTTGTCAAAGTTTTAGTGATTTACACTAAAGTGTCTATTATTTGTTGAACAAAATAAGACCCAAGTTGTTTGTTAGGATTGTGTTAAAGCTGAAAAAATAAATGGAGATATATATTTCGTATCGTGAGGTTCCCACTGATCGGTACCAAATCTATGAATTTGGAGATTCTCTTTCTCCACCAACGTGTCCACCTGGTTGTCCACCTGGTTGTCCACCTGGTTGTCCACCTGGTTGTCCACCTGGTTGTCCACCTGGTTGTCCACCTGGTTGTCCACCTGGTTGTCCACCTGGTTGTCCACCTGGTCGACCTTTAATGTAGTATTTGTACTAATTCTCTAGTTAGAAAAGCATCTTCTTGCTTCTTCCTACCGTAAATGTTTGATCTGACTCTGGATGTTGGTAACTAGAATTCCGACTTCTTCTTCATTTAACCAACACTCAGAATCAGGTCCTGTTTCCCAGAACCTGTTCAAGCCTTTGTAGTTTGGGCAACAACAACAATCGGATTTCATCTTTTAGACGTCGTGTTCATGACAAAAACAGACAAAACCCTTTTTGGAAGTTTGTCTCATCGAGGATTCAAACCTGAGAGAAGCGATCAGATTTATAGAAATGAAATTATACTGCGGACATTATAATGATGTCTAATGTTTTTACATTAGAGCAGCATTTTATATGATACAGTTTAGACTATTTGAGTATTTGGTGAAGTCTTTAGTGAAATCTGGTCATTTATAGGGAATTTAGAAAGTTTGTTTTCATAATAAGTGAAGTTAGAATGTCTTTAGTAAAT
>NC_050526.1:16377587-16385548 GCF_002922805.2 Oryzias melastigma | reverse complement strand
GGATATTATAATGATGTTTAATGTTTGTACATTAGAGCAACATTTGATTTGATACAGTTTAGACTATTTCAGTGCTTAGTGAAGTCTTTAGTGAAATCTGGTCATTTATAGGGAATTTAGAAAGTTTGTTTTCATAATTAGTGAAGTTAGAATGTCTTTAGTAAATCAAAATCAGAGTTTATACCAACTAAACATTTGTAGTGAATTCTCAACGTCTTTCGTGAGTTTACATCTCAGTTTAGATGTTTTCAGGAACGGTCGAAAATGATTGTAAAGTTCAGAATATTCTGTTGAATGTTGTCCGTCTTCAGGAAATTCCAAACTTTAATATTCAAGTTTTGGTCAATAAAAGGGAAGTTGTGAAGTTTACAGTAGATTTTCTATCACTGCAGTGAACTTTTGACGAGTGTAGAGAAGAATGTTCAGAATTCATGGTAAGTTGAGTGAAAACAATTAATATAACATTTTTACAAAGAGTTTGCACAAAGTTGCTGATCTTTTTATTTAAAAAATAAATCAAGCAGGGATCTTAAAGCTGCTGGAAGAGCTTCACTGTTGGAAGAGCTCCACGCTCTGCTCTGCACCACCAGACACAAGTAAAGTTCATATTCAAGCATGTTTGCACACTTTTATGATATTTTGATAATGCATATTTCATAAATTTGAGAGAAAAACTGAAATAATAGACGCTGGCCGAGCAGAGGAGACACGACTGCAGCTCATGAAGATCATGAAGATCATGTGATCTTGTGGTTCCTCCTTCAGGGGTTCTTCTCCCACAACAATGATCTCCTCACGTTAATCTCTTCCAGGCTCCCTTTCATTAAGACGTGTCTCTGTAATCCATCCGTTGAGCTGAGCACCCAGGTGGGCATAATTCGGACCAATCAGGAGTCAGGAGCGACCGTTGGCCTGTGGCTGAACCGCTGATGTTAGACCGAGTTATGATGCAAGACTAAAGATATTTAACCTGTAAGAGAATTTACCAGATCAACTAAAACATCAGGAGGTTTTTTTATGATGCAGAGTTTAAGGTTTTATCTGGCAGCTGAATAACTCCTTTAGGTTGAACCGTCAACATCACTGCTGTCATTGGACCCAAAACACAATCAAGAAGACAAAAACTACCATCGTCTTCAGGTATCATTCTGGAGACTCCATGAACAGCAGAGTTTATGTTATCATCAGCTGATAAATCGGCTCCACCTCCACCTGAACGTCAGGCTTCTACAGGTGACACACTTGAGGAAATGGGGACAGAAAACCAGAGCAAAAGTAGGGAGGAGCTAAAAAGAATTGTGAAACTCATTTGTGTTTTTTCTGCATCAAGCAACAGAAGCTGAACTGGAGAACATTTTCTTCTTCATGGTCCACAGAGACGCGTTTCCCGGATAGGATGTTTACTCCTGTTTGTGTGAAGTTTTCTATTTTATGTAACATTTTTCTAAATGTGAAGCACCAAAACACAATAAAATGTCACAATGAACCGCAAAATGATACAATTATTTGCTTAAATTATTAATAATAAAATTATTTGACTTTCTTTTTTATGAATTGAAGATTTTATTTTAGGAGATTTATTGATTTTTATACCATTGCTGATGCTAAATTATTCTTTATTATAATAGAAATGAAAATAGAAATCTTTAAAAAAAATACATGAAAAAACTCTGCACCTGTGATATATATTTAACTTTATCATATTTAAACTATTAGTTGATCAAATAAAAATGTATTTTCAAACTGACCATATATGTGTTTATGAATATTTATCTATTTTATTATTAATCCACAATATATTTTGTTTTGATTTTTTATTGTGGCCTTATCATTTTTTAATTTAATTGAATAAAATTATCCTGCACTGTCCCTTCAGAAAAGAGAAAAAAATAAAATAAAACACCTCCAAAACAAGGGTAAGAAATAAATGAATGAAAATAAAATAAAAAAGAGAAAAAAAATACCCTTCTTCAAAAACAATAGTAAAAATAAATAAATGGGGAACAAATATTTTTTAAAAAATATAGAAAAAGGCCCTACTTCAAAAGCAATAGTAATATGTTTTTTTTAAACCGGTTTTGTCTTGGATACCAGGGGAGTTTACCAGATAAACTCCTTCTTGACCTTCCAGCTCACACAGTCAGGGGTCTCCTCAGCCAATCAGCTTTCACTGGTTTGCTCAGGTGTTTTTTTTTTCGGCCCTTCCTGACTCAACCCTGTATTTACCCGAGCTAGGGACCGGCTCAGGAGACCCAGATTTGGGCTGTAAACAACAGAATCCAGACTCAGTCTGTCACAGAGAGACTCTCAGGTTCTGCTGGACAAACATGGAGGAAGAAAATAATAAAAATAATTCTCTTATCTAAAGTCAAGCTAAGGTCAAAGGTCAATATCTGACTGGACTAAATGAGGGTCAAATCTCGTCAGAGGTTGTGAGTTGAAATCCCCGTTTCGAGTTGAGGCCGAGCGTGCAGGTGAGGGCGCCGCCCCTCACCACAGGCGTACTCACTCTTTGACCACGTCGTTGCTCATGTCCAGGTACCGGTTGCTGATCCACTGCACCTCGAACCAGTCCCGGAAGTTGTTGTTGCCGCAGCAGCGGAACTCGATCTGGGTCATGTCCAGCGTCCTCTTCATGTAGCAGCGGCCCGGCGTGTCCGTGTCCTTGTAGAAGCGCAGCGCGAACTGCAGGCCCTCGGCCAGCGTCAGGTACACGGAGAACTGCATGAGCGCGCACAGCAGCAGCTGCAGCAGCAGCAGCGCCACCAGCCCGCAGCTCAGCGCCAGGAAGGGCTTCAGCGCCGGCTTCATCTTGGAGAACTTCTGCGGGTCCAGCGAGTCGTGGCACATCTTCCCGCCGAACGCGTTGATGCCGCACGCCAGCAGGCTCAGCAGGATGAGCAGGTTCGGCACCAGGTGGCTCTCACTGTTGTTCATGATCTCGCTCCTCTTCCTCAGCTCGATCTTGAAGAAGATGCCGAGGCTGAAGAGCACGATCCCCGCCAGAACCGAGGTCCAGTAGAGCATCCACACGCCCTGAGCCAGCCGGACCCGCTTCTGCAGGTCGAACTTCACCACCATGAACGGCATTTTGCTCCTGCGAAGAACCCAAACCAACAGAACGACAAGTTCGGCACCGAGAGCAGAGCGGCTTCAGAGGCGTGACCCGGTCCAGTAAGAGGCGGGGGAAGGAGCCAGAGCCGGGGTGCGGGGCTGCAGGTCCATTTTGGGGGAAGAACCGGACCCGAACCTTCCTGCAGCCGCGTGGAGGTGCGAATGTGAGCGCGCTGCGGCGCCTCATCCTAAAGCCCTCGCGCACTTCTGATCCCATTAACAGCTGATCACCGACCTCCTAATCCCCCTCCCCTCCCCCGCACTCACGGACACCATTAAACTCCACCCACAAACACCTCCCCCTGCTGCCCAGGGCTCACCTGTGCAGGTGAGACATGCGTTCTGATGTGGTTACCATAGCAACGGGTTACTGAAGATTTATGATGCAGCACAGCAAACATTTCCATTCATGCTGTGAGTCTGCAGGATGTTGAGGAATCTATGGAGCTAAACTGGAGTCAAAGTTATGTGGAACCATAATAATAATGAAAAAAAATTAAATTGATTTTGGCCCCAAAAAATGTGAAATGTCTGAAACTTTTTGTCAGTCTAAAAAAACTAAATTATTTTCAGCTTTAAATGGTCCATTTTTCAGGTTTCAAAACTCAAAATGTCACAAAACTTTTTTTTCCAATTCAATCTTTTTTTTACCTTTAACTCTTTTTTTGTTTAAATATTGAAATTTTCAGATTTAACAGTGAAAACAAATTGAAACTGGAAAAAAATGTATTTTTGAGTCTTAAAACAGAAAAACAAAACTTTTGAAGCTCAAAAAATAATTCAGTTTATTTTTAGAATAGCAAAAAGTTTTTGTCATTTAATTTTTTTTTTTTTGCCAGGCAGCAATATTTTTTCAATTTGTTTTATTTTTATTTCAAATAATATTGGCCCCAATTTAGCTCCACTCAAGTGTAATTATTATGCATGCAGCACACTTTCATTGGTGTTATAAGTCCGCAGGATGTTGAGGAATCTATGGAGCTAAATTGAGGTCAATATTTTTTGAAACCCAAATAAAACAAAAAAATGTTTTTGGTAAAAAAAAAAAAAAAAAAAAAGTAAAATGTCTGAAACTTTCTGCTATTCTAATAAAAACGTTATTTTATTTCAGCCTCAAATTTTTAAGTTTTAAAACTCAAATTTTCAATTACAAAACCTTTATTTCAGTTTCAAATGTTTTCACACTCAAACTTTCTTTTGCTTTCAATTTTGAAGTGCTCAGATGAAAAAAAATTAAGCTTTGAAACCTAGAAACACAGAACACTTGAAGCTGAAAATAATTCAGTTTATTTTAAAATAGCAAAAAGTTTTGGACATTTGAAAGTTTTTGGGCCAAACACCAATTTTTCTTTATATGGGTTTCAAATAACAATTTAGCTACAGTGTTTGGCCACAAAAAAAAACATAAAAAAATTTTTTTGCTATTCTAAAATAAACTTAATTATTTTCTGTTTAAAGTGCTGTTTTTCTAGGTTTCAACACTAAAAAATGTCCATTTCTAAACTTGCTTTTTAGTTTCAAATCTTTTTTATTTTTATTTCAAAATTTAAAAACTGGAAAACTGGAAAAAAAAGTTTTTTAATTGACATTTTGAGTTTTGAAACCTAAAAATTGAACATTTGATGGTGAAAATAAGTGTTTTTTTGGTTGAGAATGGCAAACAAATTCCCTCCCACCCCCTCTTTGAAACTGTGGACACACTGAGAAGCAGCTTCAGCTGTGTATATTAAGGCCGGATCTAGGCATGGGCAAGGTGGGGCAATGCCCCCCCAAATTTCAGGACTGCCCCCCCAAACATGACGCCATCCAAACCAGAAAAACAGAGCGCTCTCTGCTCTCTCTGGCTCCCATTCAAAGTAGCTGCTAGTGCTGATTGGTAGATCCAAGGGAGGGCGTGGCCTCTCACTTCACTCGGGTCCTCCTCTCTCACTCTGTCGCTCATGCGCACACAGCGGCAGAGACACGCGGTTCTCAGCTGCAGAGCTATTTGAAGTTTCCGTCTGCTGTTTGTCGCTGAAAGGACTCGATTAAACGTCATTTGAACTCCTTCTTGTCTGTTGCTCTCTTTCTTGTAGTTTGGAGGAAAAAGCGAGACTTGACAATGTTCAGGTTTCTGGTTTCTAAAGCTAACGCTGTTTGTAGCAGTGAAGCTAACAGTACCGGAGCATTGATGACTACAAAAAATCTATTTTTTACAACCCACTCTCAGTAAAATGCGTTCCACGACTCTACACTCTGAAATACTGTGTATAAAATACGGCAAACACGCTTTTTGCGTGCATATGATACGCAATGGTAGAGGATGGGTTGCGCCGGCGTACAATATACACGACTTTTTAGGTTTCATTTTGATCACGTGGTCAGAAATCCTCCGGCTCTTTTCTAAATGACGTCGTTCCCGGTTAAGGTTAGGATTACAGTTATGGTTAGAAAAGCAAATTGATCATTTGCGGGGCTGTCTGTGATGCTCACGCCTCCACCAGGGGACGTGTCAAACGTGGAAAACACATTTTAACACGTTTAGGACCGCGCGTATTATATGCACGCAAAAACCGGTTTTGGCGTATATTATACGCGGTATTTCCCAAATCGTGGCATATGTACGCATTTTACTGAGACTGGGCTGATTTTTATCATCTTCTACAAAGAAAGCATGTTGGCTGTTTTAATAATTTAAACAGTATAGTATTTATAAACTACATTTAAATAAGATAAGTGACAAAAATACACATAAAAAATAAATCATTAAAAGACAAAAAACCCAAAGATAATAAATAGCTAAATAGAAGATTAAAATAAATAAATATAAACTTTAAATAAAATAAATAAAAATGACTCAAAATAAGTAATAAATAAATAAATAAATAACATATTCTAAAAAAGACCAAAAAGAGACGGATAAGCAGACATATTTTCTGATCCGGATGTCAGCTGGACGAGGAAGTGAAGATCTTCATGGACAGAACTTCCTCCAAAATCCTGATTCTTTCTCCTTCCAGTTCACCAAAGACTCTTTTAGCTAATTCTCCAATGTTTATTGACTGTGATCAATACATTCAATCATTGGTTTCTCAGAGTTCTTGATAAAATAATCAAAGCTAACATCAAAATGCTCTTTCATTGATTTACAATCCTTTCCAACTGCGGTCAAATGTCAGTGTCACTGGTTGGAGAGGACTGGAAAACCATTTTTGGTGTGAACTGACCATAAAAACCTTGAGTATGTTTGGACTGCCAAACGCCTGAACCTTCGCCAGGTGGGGCTTGTTCTTTGACAGGTTTGCCTTCACCCATTCATACCGTCCAGGAAGTAAGAACATCAAACCGGATGCTCTTTCATGTCAGTTCCAACAAGAAGAGAGAGAGGGTTCCGCAAGAGCTGCAGACATCGTACCGTCCCCTCTCATGCTGGGAGCTTCAGGTTAGTCCCTGGAATGCAGGATTAAAGCATCAGTTCATGATGCCGCTAGTGTTCCTGCCGGCCGCTTATTTGTGCCTGCCTCTCTTCGTTCTGGAGTGGGGTTACTCATCCCGCTTGGCGTGCCATCCAGGATTTATGAGACCTGGTTTCCTGGTGGCTCAAAGGTTTTGGTGGCCTGCCATGTCCTCAGGCATAAGGGCATTTGTCTCTTCGTGGGTGTAAAGACCCCCAGAACTGCTCCCGCAGGTCTCCTATAGCCTCTACCTGTCCACTCAGAAAGACCTTACACAACCTTCAGTGAGAATGTACAATGTAAATAGTCATGAAAATAAAGAAACCCATTGAATGAGAAAGTGTGTCCAAACCTTTGGCCTGTACTGTCCCGAGGGCCTCCTGGTAGGAGCTCCTAATCAAAGGGCCCTTACATCTCCTTCATTGCTAAGGCCTCCTGGTCTGGGGTCATAATCAGATGACCTTTTAGGTCAGGGGAGTCAAACTTTAGGCCTAGAGGGCCAGTGTCTCACATGTTTTCCAACCAACCTGCCATTGAAGCTCCTTATTGGTCAAATACACCTGATCTGGGTAATCAGCAGCAGATAAGGCAGAGTTTCTGGATGACAGACCTCAGAGGCCTGGAGATCGACACCCCTGCTTTAAGGGAATATACCTCTCATATAGTATAGGCCCCTTAGTGGGGGCTCATAATCAGATTGCCCTTCAGGAAAGCGCCCCCCTCTTGCCTGGGGTGGTGTTGATGAGGGGGTGACAATCACCAGACGCCTTGGTGATACAATCGTTTTTTAATATAACCTACTAATAAAGAAATTCTGAACCGCTCTTAGTCCGGCTCTTCACCTAGGATCTGTCTGCCATGGGATACCCCAGACAGGACTAGGAGAACTAGAGCCCTCAAACCCCTCCACCACGGTAAGGTGGCAGTTCATGGAGGGGAAAAACTTTTTTTTTGTTCTTTAGTATTTTTTATGCTCTTCTTACAACCTACTATTTCAGCATAAACCTATTTTAAGTTGCAATTATAATTATAACTATAATATACTATTTTAACTAAAACGTATTATTTCACAGTTTAAGCTAAATCCTACAATTCTAAAGTGCAATTAAACATGAAATCCTATCATGTTGCCAGCGAAGTTTTTTTTTTATTTGATTTGAAATTCTAATTGGAACAAAGTATTTTATACTATAGTTTGCCTTGAAATATTCAAATTTTTTTAACTAAAGTTCCCTACAAACATTCTTTTTTGTTTGTAAGTTTTTTTGTTTTTATTAAATTCTCCTACAAACATTCTATTCTTTTTTTTTTTTGGTATTACTAAAGTTTCCTACAAACATTCTAATTGTGGGAACAAAGTTTTTTTTTAACTAATGTTCCCTACAAACATTCTATTTTTTATTTTTTATTTTT
>NC_050526.1:16371886-16372952 GCF_002922805.2 Oryzias melastigma | reverse complement strand
CTCGCCGTCCACCTCCACCTGACAGCAGTAGCTCTGAGAACACAACATGGCGCCGCAGACCAAGCACAGAGTGGGAGCGCGAGACTTGTCCCCTCCTGAGCGCGGACACCTGGGGAGGGGGCAGTCCACAGGTGAAAACGCAGCACACGACAAAAACAAACAAAACAACAAGTTTTGTTCCAAATACAAAAGGAGTTTCTACAAATATACTCCGTCCTGACTTAAAGGAGAACATTAAGTAATAAAAGAGTCAGAGATAAAGTCATCAACCAGTCGGGATTTATTCGCCGTGTTCACAGGAACTCCAGAACACGCTACACGTTAGCATCATTAGCCGTGTTAGCGTACTCACAATACCTGTTCTCCCAACTTTGTTTCCAACACGTACCAGACTGATAACGGGAGAACAAACGTCACTGTGACTACGCTAACTTGTTAGGAACCTGACAAAATAAAAGTCCAACAACGCTAAACGTTAGCTCTGTTAGCGTGTTCATAAAAACTGAACGTTGTTAGAGAATCATAAAAATAAACAGTCTAATGCCGCTACATGTTCACTGAGTTATAGTATTCACTATAAACTCTGTCCCATAATGCAACACGTAGCTGAGTTAGCATAGTAACAGTATCAACACAACTTTGATTGTAACATAAAAAAACACAATCCAATACCGCTACACGTTAGAGAGAATTTTATAAGTAACACGCAAACAAAAAACAAAACATGGTCTAATACCGCTAGCTGCATTAGCGTAATCACAATGACATCCAACCTTGTTAGCAACAAGTAAAAAAAAAAATAAACAGTCCAATACTGCTACATGCTAGCTGCATTAGAATAATCACAACAACACCCAACCTTGTTAGTAATACATACAAAAATAACAAAAACACAGTCCGATACTGCTAAATGCTAGTCGGATTAGTTTATCTGCAATAACACTCAACTTTGTCAGGAACAAGTTGGAAAAAACAAAACAAAACAAAACAAAAAAAGAAAAACGGTCTGATACGCTATGCTAGCTGAGTTAGACCTGCTAGCTGCGGCATAGCGTAATCACAATAA
>NC_050526.1:16368630-16371750 GCF_002922805.2 Oryzias melastigma | reverse complement strand
AAAAACACAGTCCGATACCGCTACATGCTAGTCGGATTAGTTTATCTGCAATAACACTCAACTTTGTCAGGAACAAGTTGGAAAAAACAAAACAAAAAAAAAGAAAAACGGTCTGATACGCTATGCTAGCTGCGTTAGACCTGCTAGCTGCTGCATAGCGTAATCACAATAACACCCACAAAGTCCAATACCGCTACGTTAGCTGCCACAGTCTGATACTGCTACATGCTAGCTGCATTAGCATAATCACAATCACACTCAACCAAGTATTTTGAGGATCGTCTCAAAACTGCTCTGACATCACTAAACACAAACTGGATTATTAGACGCTCTGTGGTTTGTGGATAAAAATGAAGGTTTTCAGGTTTGCCTTAAAGTACTGAAATATGATCCTGGGCAGGAAATAAACCAAAGGTCAAGGTCAAGCTAAGACTCACGTGAAGCTGGAGGCCTGATTGATGAGGACGCTGTAATCCTCCGGCAGATCGATCAGTCTGTTCGACTCTCGGGGGAATCTGATGAAGTCTCCGCCCCCCTGAAGGGTGTGTTTCAGGGCCGGATGGTGACACCACCTGTAGCGACACAAACACCTCGTTTCACCTGTGTCCACAAAGCATCGTTTGGTGTGTGTGGTTCGCGGGTCACCTGTGTATTAGCGGGTCCAGCAGTGAGTGATGGCTTTGGTAGAGCAGCAGCAGGTTGGAGGGCAGACTGAGGTAGCTGCAGAGCACCTCCCACTGACCGGGACCTGACCCTGCCGCCGCCACACAAACCGTCAAAAAACCTCACAAACGCACCTGCTGACACCTGCTGAGGAACACTCACCCATCAAGTCTGTGGGCGGCACAGAGGAGTTCAGGTAGTGGAAGAAGAGCGCGGCGGCTCGGAGGAACGGCAGGAGGCCCACTTTGAGGCGGTGCAGCAGCTGCCACCCCGAGGACACGTCAGGTAACACGCTAAGCCACACAGAGGGGGTCAGACTAAGAGAGGGCACACCTGAACCGCAGGGATAACCACCAATCACAGGTAACTTAAGGAAAAATTAAACCTGAAGCAATATGTAAAAAATAAAAAAAATGTGTGATACTGCTACATGCTAGCTGTGTTACCGTAATCACAATAACAACCAACCATGTTAGCAATACGTAAAAAAAAACAGACTAGTAGCCCAACAACAACTCCCAATCTTGTAAGAATCACGTAAAAAACAAAACAGTCCAATAGGGTTACACGTTAGCTGCATTAGTGTCATTACATTAATAACAACCTTGTTATTAATAACTAAAAAAAACACTCCAGCACCACTAAAACTTAAGGATCGTCATCTTTGGTTTGCTGAAGTAAAAAGCATCGAATCACAGATGACTCAGTGGCGCCCTCACCTGCCCAGGTGTTTCCTCAGAGTGCTGTAGAGCTGACAGGTGAGCTCCTCCTCCTCGGTTGCTCCACTGTCTTGATCCATGGCCGCCTCCTCTGGAAAACGAGAATTTGTTCAGCAACAAGCACAGATTTGGTTGAATGAGAAGAAGACGATTTACATTCCAACTCTTCAGTCCTCTAAAGAACATCATTTCATAGAACATTAATCATTAAATTATTGCATTTTAAAGCTTCTTGTTTGCAGGCAGCTGAGAAAAAACATTCAATTTACTGCCGTATTATAACTGGTGATTAACAGATTATTTTTAAGATTTATAACTAAATCACGATCCAACTAAAAAGCAATCACAGGTTATTTATAGTTACAGCGATAAACGAGGAACGCTGCAGCAGTCTCACCTGTGACAGAGGTGAGCAGGATCTGAACCATGTGAGCCACGGTGATCAGGTGAAGCAGGTGGACATGACTGGAGTCCACAGACGGTCCCGACGGCTCCGTGCTGTGGAGGGAGTTGTAGGACAGCACGGCGTACACCTGCGGAGACACTCAGTCACCTGGCTGCCCGCACTCAAACAGGTGGGCGGAGCAAAGACCCTCACCAGCAGGTGGAACATGTCCACGTGGAGGATGCACGGCGCGTTTTCCACCGGCGGGTCCGGGAGCAGAACTGCAGCACAGAACATGCATGACTGTCAGAGGGGAGCGCTGGCGTGGGGCGTCGCGTCTGTGTGGCGTGTACCTGTGAGGAGTCGGCTCAGGTGAGCGTGAACGGTTCTCAGTGGCACGGAGGCCCAGCAGGCTGAGCTGAAGCGGGTCAGAGCGCTCAGACAGTCGTCCTGCAGGACAAACACACAAACGTCGTCAAACCAAGACCATCATTGTTGAAAGGCCACGCCCCCAACTGCACGAGGCTTTGATCTCAAAATGTTTAACTGGAAAACTGTAAAGTGGATTTTCTGAGATGATCGGGCGGGTTCTAGTTCCACAAAAGAAAAAGATTCACTTTTTAAAATATTTGGATGCAGAAACAAACAGGATCCAACAAAAAGAGCTTGAATCATAAAAAACATGAGATCAAAATGATAAAAACAGCTTTTAATGTCAGCTGAGTTGTTCATCTAATTTAAAATTCTGATGTGAAATGAGTCAAAGATTTCTCACAGCCCAGTTGAAGGTCAGTGGGAGTGGCCAACAAGCCCCATTACAAGTATCCAGGAGATTAAATTAATCCAAAATGAATATTATTTCTCTTTTAGTTTTAGTCATGTCCGGGTTCAGCTCTAACTGCCCCTCACAGGTTCAAATCTGAACATGTCTGAAAATCTATGAAAAGACAGGAAGCAACAAGTCAAAATGAATCTGAGATGAAGGAAATGCCAACAGAAAGAGCCCAGAGAGGAGCCCTGAGGAGCTCCAAAATTAAAGTAAAAAAGGTTTGATATAAAGAAAAGCCTCTTCAAGACTCATGGTCCAGATATGGTTGAAAATGTTTCCAGTCAAAGACTGAAAAGTGAGAATAAAGTGTCCTGAAATCATGGATTTGGGATTTGGTTCAGACTGAGATTTCTCTGTGCGGCTCCACATTTCACAAACAGGCTCGTAAGTTTGAATAAAAATAGAAATTCTGAGATGTTTGACCATCAAAGTAGAAGAGTCGACAGCTGGACCTTAACCGGGGGACAAACTGCAGTTTATTATGATTCAGTCACAAATAAAACGATATGGAGGCATCAGCAGAA
>NC_050526.1:16363005-16368573 GCF_002922805.2 Oryzias melastigma | reverse complement strand
GAGGGACAAACTGCAGTTTATTATGATTCAGTCACAAATAAAACGATATGGAGCCATCAGCAGAATATTTCGTGCCGCCAACCAATTAAAAATAAATAAGAAATGTTCATGAATGTGGACAGCAGGTCTCAGGTGTGAAGAATGGACCGCTCTTCATAAACTCCTAGACTAGCAGGAAACCGTGGAACTTGATGTGGACGCCACTGTTTACAGATATTTACAAATTTATATATAATTGATTTATTTAACCTTTATTAAGAATCTGTTCTTATTTACAATAATGACCAGTGAAAGGGTAGAAATACAGAGGTAGATAAAAACACATCACAATAAATACAACGATTTACATCAAGTAAACTATTCAGTCAAAATAATCGTCCAATAAGAGCTGTGGTCGTCCAGCAGTCACCCGATTTCATAATGGCGTCCTCGCCGTCTGCCACTGAACTGCCACCGCGATACCTCTAAAAGGGCGACCGCTGACCGATGTCAACTTTAGATTTTTAACTCTTTCATAATACTTTTTCTTAAAATCTTTTTCTAAAAACCTTAAAAACTTTTTAATAAATCCTTAAAATATTTTTCTTAAAACTTTTTCTTAAAACCTTAAAAACGTTTTAAAATCTTTTTCTTAAATCCATAAAATCTTTTTCTTAAATCCATAAAAACTTTCTTGAAGGGCTGCACGGTGGCGCAGTGGTTAGCGCTCTTGCCTCACAGCGAGAAGGCCCCGGTTCGAATCCCGGCTGGGACCTTTCTGTGTGGAGTTTGCATGTTCTCCCCGTGCATGCGTGGGTTTTCACCGGGGACTCCGGCTTCCTCCCACCGTCCAAAAACATGCTTCATAGGTTAATTGGTGACTCTAAATTGCCCCTAGGTGTGAATGTGAGAGTGACTGGGTGTGATTGGGGCCCTGAGACAGACTGGAGACCTGTCCGGGGTGTACCCCGCCTTCGCCCATCAGTAGCCGGGATAGGCTCCGGCACCCCGCGACCCCGAAAGGGAAGAAGCGGTCAAGAAGATGGATGGATGGATGGATCTTTCTTGAACCTTAACCTTTTTTTTTCTTAAATCCTTAAAATGTTTTTCTTAAAACCTTAAAAACTTTTTAATAAATCCTTAAAATATTTTTCTTAAAACTTTTTCTTAAAACCTTAAAAACGTTTTAAAATCTTTTTCTTCAAACGCTCTGCCGCTGTCCGGCGTTCTAAACTGCGACTGCTGTCTCCTGATTCCAAACGCCGCCGTGCGACCACCAGCTGAATAAAACCTGCATTTAGGTCACTGCGCAGTGGAATTTGGGGAGATGTGACGTCATCTAAAGGTCCAACCCAACCAGCCACCGTCTCCATGCATCCGGTTCGCTTTGCCAGTAAAAAACTTTACGAACAAAGACAGAAAACGAGCAGGCCTGCGGCCCTCCAGGACTGGGGTTTGACACCTGTGATCATCTCCACAACAGTTCGTGACGGATCTTCAGTCACACAGACGTCAAAGAGGATTCTGAGTTAGAAAATAAACAGTGGAAACACCTTTGACAGGTGTGCCCCCCCCATCCCGCTCTTCTCCTGCCTCACCTGTCTGCAAGGTAAACTTCCAAACAGCGGCTTGTCTTCATCCATCAGGAGACGCTCTGCAAAACAGAAACACTAAATCTGAGACGGCTCTTCGTGAATCGACTCGATAGAGTCTGAATGTGACTTTTGTGGGATCCCGACCGAGATTCTGTTGAGCGGAGGACGGAACGCCCTGAACAGGTCACCGTAAAAACTGAATCTCATTTGGTTCCCTACAGAGCCGGGAATCGATTAAAAAAATTAACTAATTAATCGCAAACCTGGAAAAAAATTAATCGCGATTAATCGCTTTTATTTTTTAGTATTTGTCAACCACTTGTTATCTGCAAATAATGACAATCTGAAATCAAACGCAAAATTGTACATTTAAAACGTTTATTTTTAACCCATTAAGGGTCTTAAACTCTGTTTTTGTCTTCTTATGAATTTATCTCTGTATTTTCAATTTAAAAGACTACCTGCTTGCTTACCTGGTCTCACCTGTGTGACACTAACTTTATTTTGTCGTTTTTTTCATGTTGTATTCACTCACTCGATATAAAAATAAAAAAACAGAAAATTCCAGCAGGAAAAAAGTGTTGAGATTTGCTGTGGAAAACTCCAAAAATGTTCAACCGTTTTTACAACATAGAAGAAAAGTGTTCTGTAAAAAAATATCAAGAACAACATTTAAAAATAACTAATTTACACATTTCTGAATGAAAATAGATGAAAAACCTTCAGGAGTTTTCCTTGTGCCACATATCTAATGTGACCTTTCAGCCACACAGACGGTAACCGTGGTTGTGTGTCTTCAGCTAACAGGTTGTGTGTCTTCAGCTAACGGGTTGTGTGTCTTCAGCTAACGGGTTGTGTGTCTTCAGCTAACGGGTTGTGTGTCTTCAGCTAACAGGTTGTGAGTCTTCAGCTAACAGTCTGATCGACGTTCATCTTCCGCCTCGTTTGTTAAAATAAAAGATCATGTTTGTCCAGAAACTACAAATTATTGTCATTTTCTCTTTCATTCAATAAAATCTCAATCACAGAATATTAAAATAAGTTTACTTTAGAGAAGTTTTATTACGCGTACCTGACAGCGGCTCAGCGCCGTCAGGCACCCGTCGGTTCCAAAGAGCTAAAGTTATAAACTAATGTTGTGGATTTTCCGAGCGCTAGAAGCTACATGCTAACATGGATGATGTCATCGACTTCTGAAGTATTTCTCCTTAACTCTAAATGGAGAGAGAAGCTGCAGGAGAGGAAATCAGACTCACACCTGGTCTTCTACCTTTACCTGACACGCCAGGTAACCAGCACTTGTGACATCCACGCACACGTTCTAAGCAACACCTGTGAGGCTCGCTCAGGTGAGTTCTCACCGATGCTCTGGATGGTGTAGGCGCAGGTGGACCAGCTCAGCACCGGCACGCGGTGGTCCTGCTCGTTGGGGTTCGTCTTCAGTCCCACCTTGTAGACAGACATGCTGAAGGTGATGATCATCTCGCAGATGCTGATGGAGAACGGGCTCCTGGGGGAGATAACAGTGAAACATCATGACCACGCCCCCTCCACCTGTAATTGTGCATCAGTTCAAACTCACGGCGTCGTGAGGCTGACGTCAGGAGACTCCGCCCCCTCTGCACCTGGAACGAGCACAGAGGTAGCCTGAATGTCGTCTGGACTCACGGCTGCACTGACCCCGCCCATCATCAAACAGGAGACTCACCTTCAGACTGTTTTCTGGGGGCGGAGTTTAACGACTCTACCTGCTGACTGGTTTTCTTCAACCACGCCTCCAAACTGAGATGATCGGCACTGAGGAGACAGCAGCTGTCATAGCTGTGTGGTCATGAGGACGGCGTCCTCCGGTCAGGTGAGCGTACCTGTGATCGGGGAGAGGCGTGTGCGGCAGCAGAGGGATGACGGTGTTGCTCAGACACTCGCACAGCGGACACAGGAACTCGCCGTTTTCCACGTCGTAGCTGTTGTGACCCCTGAGGCGCTGCTGCCGCCGCTGCTCCTTCAGCTGCACCGCCTCGAAGTACCTGGACGAGCAGAGGGAGCGCGCTCAGGTGTGCTCAGGTGTGTCCGATGAGCAGCGAAGGTGCAGTGCCTCACCTCTGCCAGCAGCTGGCGTGCATGACGTGGCCACAGCTGGCGGTGTGGATGCCCAGGGAGAGGTTGGCGTGCATGAACAGCGGGTCGTGATGCTCTGCAAACACAAAGTCGGCGTCAGCCTGTCACGCGGAGGGTCACGCCCTCAGGTCATCCCGGGTCAGTCACCTGGGTCCGGCAGGCTGCAGTGCCGGTTTCTGGACAGGACCGTGGACCTCTGAACGAACGCCGCCAGCACCATGGCTTGGCCAACCCCCGTCACCTCCTGCTCCTCCTGACAGAGGATGCAGATCACCTGCTGGCGACGCTCGGACCCGCCCACTCTTCTGGGACCCACGCACACCTGAGAGGCACAGGTGAGCTCCAGACTGGGAAAACTGGAAGACACAAAGATGAGTGAGACCTGACTGTGATTACACATGTAACAACTGCAGGGGTGTCAAAGTCAATCGCACAGAGGGCGGGGCAAAATCCAAAACACACCTTAAGGTGCGGGGCAAACAGGATAAAGATTTATTCAACACTCTAAAACTAAATTTTTAAAACTATAGAACTGTAACTTTTTAACATAATTATGAAAAATAATTATAACATTACCTGTGGTAATGCTAGTGTGAATGCTGTAATTTGGAAGCTGAAGATGCTGAAAATTGAAAGCTAAAAATGCTGAAGCTGATAGACATCTGAAATATATCAGCTAAATAACAAATTATCCTAAAAAACAAAAAAAAAACGACTTAAACTAACCAAAACAGCTAGCATATAGCAGAAAAAAATATCTAAATTCCAAAAAGTCCAAAAAAACTGAAGAAAGCCTAATTTAGCCAAAACAGCTAACATGTAGCTGAAATATTAACTAAACTCCAAAACAGCCTAAAAATCTTAGTAAAAGCAAAAATAGTCCATAAAGCTGCAGAATGCCAATTTTAAACATTTAAAACAGTAACCTTTTAAGATAATTCTGAATAATAAAAATGCAGGAATATTATTCCAGAATAAATCAACTTAAACCTTAAATAACTTTCAATATTTTACTCTCCATAAAAATATATTTTGTCAAAATTATACAAGTTAGAAATAAGAGCAAGATAACATCAGGCCGTTAATAACAATAAAATAAAAAGATTTGGAGGGCCGGATTCGGCCCCCGGGCCTCGACTTTGACACGTCATCTACTGCATTTACACATTCATTCGCATTAATTTATGTTAAGATTGTAGAATCAGATTCTCCTGGAGATCCATTGGTGCTAAAAGTTCTGCAGAGATCGTTCAGCTTTCATTTCAAAAGGAGGACGAGTTTAATACAGTAATGATTTATTAACTAAGATAAATATTTACAGATATGGTATTACGCTTTATGTCGACAAATAGAAAACCAGCAAAAATCCCTCATTTCAAATTTAGTGTTTACATTACCAAAAGCTTTGTTGCAATTTTTTAAAATCATTTTATTTGAATTTTAAAAATACCAGCATTTAAAGAACAAATTTAACTTTAAATTCACCTTTTGCACAACTTTTAAACTCAACTACAAACATATTTAAGCTGTTAATACGTATGTAGTAGTTTCCCCGTTTACTTTAACTCACTTTTACTCTTTATAGTAACCCAGCATTTACTTTAGAGTCTGTGTGAGTATTTTAGTCAAACTGCTTGTTGTTGTCCAGCTGATTGGTGCTGGTGGTTTAAGATCTTTACACTCTTCCTGACACAACCCTGTAGGTTATCTGCCCCCTGGTGGCCGCGTAGTTCAGCAGCAGCATGAGGAGTCGACCTTAAGGTCGTGTCACACAGCCACTGCACGGATGGAAACCGCTCTGACATAAATACACGTGGAAAAAGGTTTAAAAGTTGTGGTCTATATGAAATTGTCACAGATTTATCACAAATGAACC
>NC_050526.1:16361968-16362755 GCF_002922805.2 Oryzias melastigma | reverse complement strand
CAGCTTTCATTTCAAAAGAAGGACGAGTTTAATACAGTAATGATTTATTAACTAAAATAAATATTTACACATATGGTATTACGCTTTATGTCTACAAATAGAAAACCAGCAAAAATCCCTCATTTCAAATTTAGTGTTTACATTACCAAAAGCTTTGTTGCAATTTTTTAAAATCATTTTATTTGAATTTTAAAAATACCAGCATTTAAAGAACAAATTTAACTTTAAATTCACCTTTTGCACTACTTTTAAACTCAACTACAAACATATTTAAGCTGTTAATACGTGTGTAGTAGTTTCCCCGTTTACTTTAACTCACTTTTACTCTTTATAGTAACCCAGCATTTACTTTAGAGTCTGTGCGAGTATTTTGGTCAAACTGCTTGTTGTTGTCCAGCTGATTGGTGCTGGTGGTTTAAGATCTTTACACTCTTCCTCACACGACCCTGTAGGTTATCTGCCCCCTGGTGGCCGCGTAGTTCAGCAGCAGCATGAGGAGTCGACCTTAAGGTCGTGTCGCACAGCCACTGCACGGATGGAAACCGCTCTGACATAAATACACGTGGAAAAAGGTTTAAAAGTTGTGTTCTATATGAAATTGTCACAGATTTATCAACGAATGAACCACAAAACCTCATTGAATTTCTTCAATCTGACATTCAAAAGTGCTGAGCAGAAATCACATCGCTTCAGCACCATGGACAGCAGCCGCCACAGGCTCCCATGATGCTTTGCTTTAATGAAACAGTTGGATTCCCCTGATCCACACCAGCTCAGTCCAACATGT
>NC_050526.1:16352109-16361935 GCF_002922805.2 Oryzias melastigma | reverse complement strand
TGTGAATGAATAATGGATACACAATGTAAGCGCTTTGAGTGTCCTGAAAAGCGCCGATAAATCTAATCCATTATTATTATTATTATTAACCAAACAACTTTTTTTCTTTTTTTTAATCTTCAGTTTTTTTATTGAGCCCCAAAGTAAATTTAGAAAAAAAAAAGTTTTCTTCTATTTTTTTTTGTTTATTTTGATGTCCCTTTATGGGTTCAGTACCAGGGCAATAAGCAGCAGAATAAACATTTTATTATATGGTGTCAGAGTTTGGTAAAGATTAACAAAGTTGTGTGTTCAGCTACAAAAAAAATCTTTTTTTTAAATATTTAAGTCAGTGAGACCAAAACTCTCTTTAGAGAGAAATAGTTCCTTCTTTCAGATGCTGATCTCATTAGATTTCATCTTGTTTTAATACCAGAAATTGATGGACAGAAGCTGAACGATTCATTAAACGTTAATTTTCTTTATTTGTAGTTAAAAAGCTAACTAGCAACTATTAAATAATTGTTTGTAGCAGCTCTAGTCCGTACCCGGCGCCTTCCCATGACCCATTTACTACGAGTGCGGAGAGACCCGACCCCCCGATGAGCCGGACTGGGGGAGCGGGAAACCTGTCATGCCAACTGTACGTGAACCGTCCGTGATTACTGTGTTGTTCTTATGCAATTCAACAGTGATTCATGGATCAGTTACGTCATTTTAATGTGATATGTGCGCCGTCTAAGAGATATAAAACTGATCATTTGGTGGGTCAAGCATGAAAAGTCTTTTAGACATCCGTAACTATATGTGGAAATCCACAAGTATGTCCAAACACCTTGCAAAAATCACAATTGTGTAGGATTTACATTTGCATATAAATATGCATAAACCAAAAGATAAAAAATATTTGAACAGCTCAAAAACAAATTCACGAGAAGACCTTGTATGTGCTTTAACGCTTGTATGAGTGGTAGAACGCATGTTTTAATGAGCCTACATGAGCTTAAAGATGCCTCCGTATGTATGGAACACCTTCATTTTCTTGTTTTAGCACGCCTGCATGTGTTTTGGAGTTTTGGTCCCGTCACAGTCTCATCCAGGTGTTACCTGTGCTCCACGGTGGACACGCCCATCTCCTCCCCGCTCTGCTGGAACATCTCCTTGTTCTCGTTGATGAAGTTCTTCTGCATCTCAGACATCTGCGCCATGATCTTCTCTCTACGCAGCCGCGCCATCTCCGCCTTCCTCTTCCTCTCTGCTTTTTCCTTTTCTCTCATGAGCTGCAGAGACAGAACCGCACACCGTCAGCCTCTGGTGCTGGTCAGGGAGCTTCACGTGAGCCGAGAAGAGAGTCCGACCTCGTGACCTCCGGGGCTGACGGGGATGCTGGAGGCTGAAGATGTTCGCTCTCGGATCATCTTGATATTTCTGATCATCTGTGGATCACAAAGAGGAAACGTCTTTCTGTCTCTGTGTGAGAGACACCTGGGTGATGAATGAGCGTCAGCACTCACCTTGAGGATCCAGGTGATCATGTCTTTGTGGACTTCCAGGTGAGGGGCGTTCTGAAGCGTCTCTAGCAGAGCCAGGATACTTCCTGAAGAAGTGGGAGCTTCTCCTGGACCTGAACACAGCACAGTCACACTCATGCATGCTCACGTGCACATATGTGGACAAATATGACACGGAAACGCTGCTGCCAGTTTGCAAATAAAAGAAATGCTGCAAAAAAAAAAAGGAAACACTGCTGAAAATATACAAATACTTAAAAAAAACAGCTACAAATAAAGAAACAGCTGCAAAAAAACATACTTGCAAATACTAAAAAAGCACTCCTGCGTACAAAAAAAAATCATCTGCAAATAATAAAAAACACTGCTGTAAACAAAAACAGAAACCGCCGCTGCAAAGAAAAGCGATGGAGCCCCTGTAGGCACATGACAGTGGCCTGAACGACGACGTGATGATGGTCTAATGGTATTTAATTTGATGTCTGTCAAACTTCTTAAGCAGCCTGGCGAGTGTCGGGTCACCTCTCTTCAGGTGAGCTTTCACACCTGTCATACTGAGAGCAGCATTGTGTGTGCACAGCTGCCTACATGTAATCCTGCTGGTGTAGTTGAAGGTCACATGGTCTTCTCCGCTGCTGTTCTCCAGCTGCTGCTGCTCCTCCAGGAGAGCCATGCCCACCAGGTGGAGCACCTGTACACACATCACAGGTATAAACATTAGGGCTGGGTTGAAAAAAATCAATTGATCGATTTAATCGATTTAAGCTTAATAGATCAATAATCGATTCACAAAAGATATAAATCGATTTAGCACACAAAGCTAAAGTCTGCTAGCTTGATGCTAACATTCCTTAGAATTTCCCATAGGACGGCTAATGCTAACGTTTGGTTGACCAAACAAATACATTAATGACTAAATGAACGTCTTTATTTACCTACAGGCATTAATTCTCCAAACTCTTTTAAGGAAATAATTGTTAAAGTAACTATTTGTGGTCTAAAACTTTGGTTTTTCTCTCATACTGTCGTCTTCTTCTTGAATAAAGTGTAATTTTATAGCGTGATCACCACCTAGCGGCCAAACTGAAAAGTCCTCCAGGAGAAGCAGAACAATGTTTACAATGTTTGGAACATTTTTGGTAGAACTTCTGCTTTAGAGAATCCATGTAACTCTGTATGGTATTAACAATCTCATTATTTCACTGATACATTTTACAATATGTGAACTGGATCAGATTAATATAAATATAGTAAAATTAAACAATAGATTTTTAATGTACTTCTAAACAAATGTGTATAAATTTGTAAACTTAAAATCGAAAGAATTGGAAAAAAATCTGAATCAAATTGATTCAGGTTCTTGTGAATCGAATCACTTCTGGAAGTTATAACCGATACCCAGCCCTACTAAACTCGTGTTCCTTCTGGGTTTTTAATAGTAACGATCACAAAAGACAGTCTCTACTTTCAACTTCCTTGCTGACTCACCCGCTGCAGCATCGACTCGGTCCAGCCTCCTCCGCCTGGTTCCATGGCCCACTGGAGGACGGCGCTCTCCACGGCCAGCAGCACGTCACACTGCAGCAGGTTCACCAGGCTGCCGAACAGCGGACAGAGGGGTGGGGGGAGCGGCGGCGGCAGGGCTACCGCAGGATCACGGGATAAGTCACTGACGGCAAAGCTGCTCACATCACCAGAGGGACGGTTCACTCACCTGCGTCATCACCTCGCTGCCTCCTCAGCTTCTTCTGAGCCTCCTCGGCCTGAAACGTAAAACACTGTTACCATGGCAACCGCGCACTCACAGCCGTCAGAGGCTCCGCCCCCGTACCTTTGACTGGTCCGCTCTACTGTAGTGATGGAAGTACAGGTTGAAGTGTTTGAAGCTCTCGGGCCGCAGCTCGTACAGGCCCCGCCCCGTCACGCCCGGCTTCCTGCAGACAGATCAGTATCAGAGCCACGCCCTCCAGTCCAAACAAGATGGTTCACAGGAAGTTCACGTCCCATCTTTCCTTGTTTTGGTTGAAAAACTTTTTTTTTTTAGCAAAATAGAACAATTAAACTGGTGACCGCAACAGTTAGGAGGTTTTAGGTTTTCAGCCGTAACTCCTCGTGCGATTAAGGTGAAGCTAACACTTCAAAGCAGCTTTTTACAGATATGCAACACATCACTGATATAAAGAGTTCAAACCGGAGAGAAGCTGTTTCTCTCTGCCACAGAACAATCTGATTCAAGTTGATTACATTATGGTTTCTGGATTCTGGCAGATCAAAGCAGATCTGCAGGTCGTTCCACCTTTGAACCTACAGTTTTGTCTTTGGAGGAGGAGCCACATGTCCTCATACGACTGTATTTTTACTTCTGGTGCTAATGATCTACAAACTAACTCCACATCCAACTGATAGCAGGTCTGTGAGAAGACCCGACTTTCACACTGTTGTTAAGGGGGAACCAGCAGGACGACTGACTTGAACAACGCCACGCTGTCGATGACCCTCTCCAGACCCGTCTCCTTGTTCCCCTGGAAGACAGACGACAGCGTGAGACAGACTGACGAAGCGGCTCGGCAGACAGACGGTGGAGGTCTCACGTTCTCGGGCAGAGCTTTCACCAGCTCGCTGTGAGCCATGGGTCTGATGGACAGCTGGTGGATGATCTCTCTGCGCACCTCCTCCAGCGGCTCCACCTGGCCCACACCTGCCACGTAGCGCTCACCTGCATCACACAGACCGAGGTTTTGGTTATGAAGACGACAGGAGACCGACCCTCAGGACCTGGACTCTGAACAGTCTACGTGGAAATGTGTTTTTGGGCTTCCACGTTCAAAAGTCTCACCCATCTTTAAGGGCTCTCCGTACAAAAACATGCAGCCATAGAGCGCACGTCTGAAGTTAAACCAGGTTAAACTTTGACCAATCAAAGACTCATATGACAGACTTGGTGTCAAATCTATCAGAATAGAGCTGTGAAAGAAAAAGTCTCAAGAGATTTACAAAACACTGAGACATTTCAAACCAAACCTCTTCCAACTGTAGGTGGCGGACGTGCGCTGAACAACAGCAAAATAATAAATATGTTTCATAACAAATAATAAATAAATATTAGGACTTTAAAAAACTGGTCCTGACATAAACTAGTAAAATAAGACAATTAAGTATAAGTTCTGCAAAGTGTAGATGACATGTTTTAACTGCGGGGGAGATTAAAGTCAGATTTTCTTCTTTTCGTCTACTGTGGCTGAGAACTGGCATCGCAACAAAAAAGGTAAGTGAACAGACACACAAAAAAAGCAAATAAAAGAACTGCTGCCAAAAATTTAAATATGTTGTTGCAAAAAAAATAATAAAGTTGCAACTAAAACAAATGATGTTGCAAACGAAGAAATTCTGCTGCCAATAAAAAATAAATGATGTTCCAACTAAAAGAAACACTGCTGCAAATAAAAAAAAAAAACAAAATGTGGCTGCAAACAAAGAATATTGATGAAAATAAAAAGCAGAAGTAGATTATTAGCTGCACCAGGAGTGGAACGTTGTAACTGTCAGTTATTTCTGATTAGTGGTGGGCGATTTGACGATATAAAATCGTCTTACGATCTCCAAAGCTGACGATCTGTCGTTTTTTAGATTATTTTATCACAATCTTCTACGAAAAGCTGCAGGAGCGAGAAGGCAAACGCTTGTTGACAGCCGTGAGTTTAAATCCCATCTGCTCCTCCTCTGTGTTTTTTCTTTCAGTACATTTGAAATAAAATTTAAATAAATATACACATTTGTTCAAATGTGTTTAATTATTTCAGCTAAAATCATTGTAATTCCTTTTTTGTCAATCTGAATTTATTTTAAAGAAATTGTGAAAAAAAAAAATCGAAATCGTGAAATAAAGTTGAAAAAAATCCATGATTTTCTTTCTTTTCTTATCTCCCAGCCTGAACTCTGATGTGTTTTCTCTCAGTAACTGTTGTAAGTCGTGTTTATCTGGAGGAGACACACCTCCAGAGACTGTGGTTCATCGAATTGTGTTTGGCTCCATATTGGAGAAAAGCCACAGAACTCGACTCTCCTCTCATGATGGTCTCTGTGCACACGAGTTTTTACATGTTGGCATCAATGAAACGAGTTTCATCTTTTGTGTAAATCTTTAGTAAAAGATGAAAAAAAAGAGTAACTTTTAAATTGTCAGTTTACCTTGACTGACCGTACCCTTTAATTTATGGATAATCTTAGTTGGGTTTTTTTTACAGATTGATGCCTTTAGATTTAATTTAAATTTCTGAGTAAAGTTAGATTCTTTTTCATTTTTATTTATATTTATTACAGACATTTTAGTTTATGTTGTTAATTTGTTAATCTGAGGCTATACTCAAACCAAATGACACATTGAACACTTTCATCTTCATTTAATTTCTCGTTCGTTTATAAATTCGTACTCCTGTTCTTTTGCGATACATCAGCAGAAACTCTCCCTAATAATCCACTTTTGTCATCACTTCATTATTTGCAGAGTTTATTGTTTGTTTGCACTTTTTTTCTTTTTTTGTTGCCATGGCGACAGTCACCGACTCACCTATGACCATGATGATGAGGTGCAGCATCTCCTCAATTAGGGTGTTCTGCTGGACGAAGTCCTGTGGAGCAGAGACAGAGACAGACCGGGTCGGCACAGAACAAAACTCTGTGAGGTAATCCAGAACCAGAACAGTCTGGACCCACCCTGTTGGCCTCTCTGAATCTCTTCCTGATGTCTGCAGAGCTGAAGATATGAAACAGCTCAAAGCGACTCAGAACCATCATCAGGAAGTGGTTTGGGTCCATCATGGACGCCCCCGCCTGTATACGAGCAGACAGCTGTCAGTGGAACCAGCAGAACCGGCAGAACCGGCAGGTGGACATACCTGGAGCATGATGATGTCCTTGTCGAACATCTCCATTCGGCACTTGACGTTGTGGTAGTAATAGATCTGAAAGAAGGAAGCAGACGTCCTCAGTGCGCCGTCCCAGACCACCACCTGCCTGGTTCACTCACCTGGTTGATCAGAGAGAAGCCGTTCCTCCTCCACATCCCAGCATGCACCTGGGCACAGAGCACCAGGCAGCGTAGAGGCAGCTCGATGAGGAGGTGGGGGCTCAGTTCACCCTGAGGACACATCAGAAGGTGAGAGGGTCAGAGCGAGGGCTGCCACGATTAGTCCACTAATTGACGACTAACCGACTGTTGAAATTGACTATATTTTAATACTTTATAGTATTTAAAAAAAAATTAGAGATCACTTAATATTTTAGCAACATGCTAACGTTTTTGGCTAAACTTCTATTTTAGCAACATGCTAACGTTTTTGGCTAAACTTCTATTTTAGCAACATGCTAACGTTTTTGGCTAATTAGTTATCTACAGGATTTTTTAATACTAATTTAAAGTTCAACTTCTTCTTTAGGAACAGACTAACATTTTTGGCTAATGTGTTACCTACTGAGGTTTTTATATGTTCATTTGGAGCTTAGCTAATAATTTAGCAACATGCTAACATCTTTGGCTAATTTAGTTTACTGAGGAATTTTAGGCTATTTTGGAGTTTAGCTAGAATTTACTAACATGTTAGCTTTTTTGGCTAATTTGGCATCTATTAAGGTCTTTTGGGCCAATTTGGAGTTTAGCTCATATTTAAGCAACACACTACATATTTTTGTTATGTATTAGGGATTTTTAAGCAATTTTACTACAAATGTTTCAGAAATTTAGGTCAACTTCTGCATTCTTTCATAGTTCTTTCATGAAATTTCCAGTCTTATAGCAAATTTAACATTTTTCTAATAACTTTTGCATCTTCAGTAAATTCCTTCAGTGATTAATACAAATCCTTTCAGCAAAAAACATTCACACTAGCATCATCACAGGTAATGCAACAATTCTAGTTATATTTGAGTCAGTGAGATCAAAACTTTATCTTCAGTGAAAAATAGTTTCTTGTTTCAGATGCCGACATCATTTGATTTAAACATGTTTAAAGAAGCTGCACAATTCATTAAAATTTAATAATCTATCATCTTCATATTCTTTATTTGTAGTTAGTTTAAAGCTAATGATGGTTAAGATGTGTGCTTTACATTCGCTTTGCGGATGACCCGATTAGTCGACTAATCTTAAAAAATAATCTGTGATTAGTTGATTATTAAAATAATCGTTTACGGCCGCACTAGTCTGAGCCAATCATCACTACTGATCACTGATTAATCTCTTGGAGCACGTTTTACATCACGACACCGACCAGAGGGAGCTGCTCCGGGAAACGGGACGCCACCTCCGTCCGGCTGAGGAGGACGTGGAGCCCTGTGGGGGGAGGAGACGTGTCACCATGAAATCAAACGACGTGCACGCTCACGTATCAGTCAGTGTCCGTGTTTTTACCTGCCAGCAGCCTGCAGACGGGCAAATGTATGGACACCTTGTCCTGCGACACCTGGTACCTGAAGGTCTCCACGCAGTGACCCGCCATGCTCAGGCTGACCGGCGGCTCGCCATCCAGGAGGCCGCCGTGGCACTGAGTGAGGGCGCTCAGACACTTCCTGTAGGCCTGGATCAGCACGCGCTCCTGCACACAGAGACGGCGTCTCATCTCCAAACTGGACACGCCTTAGATTCAGTCGGGGTCAGTCCACTCACGTCGGTGGAGCACCAGTCCTGGATCATGGAGATGATGTGAGTGAGCTTCATCTGCAGCGTGAACGCCGCCTCCCACTCCGGCTCCATCTCGATGTGCTGCCCCACCTGTCGGACCACGGGGTCCATGCCCTGAAACGCACACGACAGTTTATTAAAGAGTGAGTCAGGACAACACAGGGACTTCAATAATACGAGTTTTCCTTGTAAAAATAAGACATTGTATCATGTGACGTTTTGTTAAAACACGCATCTAAAAACGTAACAATGAACATTGCTTCTCTTATCTTATACTGTCACAGCGATCCTTAACAAAAAGCTTGTAAGCTGAAGTTGCAAAATTCCAAACAGTTGAAATCAAAAATCTGTTGGATTGTTTGTTAGCTAGAGCTGTCACGGAAAATGATTTTAATAGACGACTAATCACTGATTATTTTTTCAGATTAGTCGACTAATCGGGTTGTTCGCAAACTGGATGTAAAACACAAATCTTAACCGTCATTAACTTTAAACTAAAAAAAAGACGATTAAGATGATAGATTATTCAACTTTAAATGAATCGTGAATGCTTCTGTCCTTCATTAGTTTCTGGGATTAAAACAAGATCAAATCAAATGAGAGATCAGGAATATACTTTCAATCAAACTCATTTTAACAGGTGACATTTGACCCTACAGCATCCATCAAAATCATTTTGACAGCTGTCCCACCCCCAAGATGACATAATTGAATATAATTTTTATATGTAACAGGTGTATAGGGTCAAAGGTCACCTGTCAAAATGAGTTTGATGAGTTTATTCCTGATCTCTCTGATGAGGTCGAGGAACTATTTCTCACTAAAGATAAAGTTGACGTTGCAAAAGTGCATTTTTTGGTCCTGAACATTCACAACTTTGTTGAACTCTACTAAACTCTGACTCCATATAATATAAAGTAACGACTGATCAACTATTAAATTAGTCGTCGACTAATTTAATAGTTGATTGGTCGTCTAATCGTGGTTTAGATTTTTAATATAATTATTAAAGGGTCTCCAAATTTATTCAAATAAGTTTTGTTTCTTTTACATGAATATAAATAAGCTATTCTTTTTAAAGGAAGGAAATATAATATCAGTTTTAGCCACTGGTTTATGCTAGGTCTGTTTATATTCTTCCTGCCTGTGTGATAAAATCTTTAACCTTAAAAAGTTTATATCTATAAATATAGACTCTGTTTTTCCTAAAATTATACGTTACTGGATACATGGTCAATAGGAACAAGATAGGACTGAATATAAGTTGTTTTGAGATTATTTTTTCTTTTGTAAATTGAATTTCTTCCAAAAATGAAAAACAAATCCACATTTTAGACAAACATTTTGTTTTTTACAGTTTAAAATCTGGAGTTTTTGTTTTATGAAATGTAAAGCTGTTTTTTTTTACATATTTGTTGTGTTTTAGTTGTGATCTATAAAAGCTTTTCCGTCGAGGGATTTGTTGATGTGATTTGTCCATCAGGGCCACCGTATTAAACACAGGTTTTAACAGAGGTTGAGACGGTTTGTTCTGAGGTTACCTGCATACAGGTGAGGAGATCCAGCACAGCATCGAAACCCTCCAGAAACTTCACTCTGAGGGAGTCACTCCACTCTGAGGGGGCGCTTATGAGGACGTACCTGCAGACAGAGTCACAGG
>NC_050526.1:16324152-16351951 GCF_002922805.2 Oryzias melastigma | reverse complement strand
ACTCCACTCAGAGGGGGCGCTTATGAGGACGTACCTGCAGACAGAGTCACAGCTTGAACAGGCTGGACCTGGACACCTGAGAGTCACAGGTGTGTGAGGCTCACTTCAGATCTCCGATGAGGCTCTGGACGCGACCGAACTTAAAAGCCTGCTGCGCCGTGTAGCGGTCGAACTGGAAACGGCCGTGCACGTCTCTGTGGCGCAGGTGGTCCACGAAGGTTCTGATGATGGTGGTCATCAGGTTTTCCTCCACCATCAGCATCCGGCCCTGCAGACCAACGACCACAACCTCGTCAGAACCAAGGTCAGGACCGTCCAATCAACTCTTGACCTTAAAAGTCCAATTTAGATCAGATTTCACACAAACAGAACACTGTGAAACAGCAGCAGGAAGTTGAGGGATTCTCAGAGCCGGATTGGCTGACGCTCATCAACACCAGCAGAAGAAAACCTGTAAATCTATTCAAACCCGCGATGACATCATGAGACCGTCCACAGCCAGCCGTGATGTCATTAGAGGCGGGGCCGGCAGCGGGGACTCACCAGCGACGGGACGGTGAACATTTGCACCGACAGGTCTGTGATGGAGAACTCACGGTCGTGGTCGTCCTTCACGTAGTCGTTCTGCAGGTGCTCGTAGTTCTGGCATCAGGAGGGGGAGGGGGGACACAGAAAAAGAGGGAGGAGTGTGACGGGCCGGTACTCACCACGGTGGGCACGGTGAAGAGCTGGACCGACAGTGAGGTCACTGACACCACGCGCTCATGGTCATCCTCCAGAAAATCTGTCTGCAGGCTTCTGTAGTTCTGGAGGGGCGACATTTCACCCCCAGATCAGAAGCCTGCTGACAGCCTCACACTGTCAGAGGGTGGAGGGGGGGTCCAAAACGAGGACGATGACCGGAGCTTCAGTCATCAGCTTTTAACAGCTGCTCCTCTGAAGGACACGAGAACCGCTCCACCTCAAAGACTTCTGCTCGAGTCAGACTTCCATGTCAGTCGGCTTCAGTTTACCACAACAAAGATGTGTGTGTGTGGGGGGGGGGTCTTTCTGGCAACTGCCATTGACTGTATGTGAGAACTGGACTGCAATAATCATATTACCTCGGCAATCTATGATATTTAACTATTTTTAAAATAAAGATAGATTTTTATTTTCTTCAAAAACTTTTTTTGAACAATTTAAAACACAATCTGTTAATTTAATGCCCTCTCCATCGTTAAAATAAAATTAGCAACTGATATGAATGTCTTTACAATAATAAAAAAAAAATAAGGAAAAAAATAAACTAGTTGAGAACTAAAATGCAGACTATATCAAATGACCATCTCACTTCAAAGAACAAAAAATGTGGGAAAAAAATTATAATCACTTTACATTTTAGGTCAGTTAATTTATTATTATTGAGACATAATATTAATGTCCAGCCTGTTAATCTTTGTTTATTGTTCATTATGTTACAATACTGGTATCCATATTAATTTCCCTCCTTTTATTCAAATTTCTTGCACTTTTCTTTGATAATCAACACTTTAGTCACGTGCTTCACCTGTGTACTGTTAGCATACACACCTGTTGGATCAATAACGCCGCTAGACGTCTCATTTGGACGGTCAGACGCTACACGCCTCTCCGCTAGAACCTGGTGTATTTTAGCGCGGTGTTTGGACAGGTTACCGCTGTTATCACGCCTACAATCCGTGATTGTGTTACATTAGAAACAGCGAGCGCCGTCTGCGTCTACTTTAGAATAATACAGACACAGCTTGGACATGTTCGCTCGCAGCCGCTCTGCCGCCTGGTGGGAGCGCACGAGGAGCCCCGCCCCTCCCCTCTGCATATGGAAAAGCAGTGGCATGCACCCTGTGTTCACGCTGTAGCCGCATAGAAACATATCCGGGATTTAATGTCTAAAATTATTTAGGCTAAAAACGTATCTGTCCGGTAAAAATTGATGACGGTTTTGCAACAGCATCCTTACACTTACATTGTTGGGCTCACGAAAAGCGCCCCCTGGTGGACTTTTTTTTTGTATCATTTTAAGACATCGATTGAGGGAAAGGGAGGACCGGTAATCATTCGTGAGCTGAAATATCGTGATAGTTCACCATACCGATATTTTGTCCCAGCTCTAATCAGTATAACTCACCATCTCAATCAGATAATACCTCCTATTCAAATGTTGGCCCCCACCTCACTCTTTATAAGGGCTCCCCAGGGCTCAGTATTGGGGTCCATCAGTTTGTTTACTTGGGTTCTTCTGCCACTACTATGAAGGTGAAACTTAAAGGGTAACCAAACACCAAATCCACTTTTATTGGCTGTTGACCTCTATAAATGGAGCTTTAAAAGTACTGTCTGTTGGTCATTGCCAATTGTTTTTCTAATTAAAATAAACTTCTTTAATTCATGAAAATATGGTCTAAATCCATCTGTGTGCTGCCCCCTAAAAGTTGAAGTATTACAGTTGAATTTTGTGATTGGTCAACTGGTCTTAGTCCCAGAAGTTTGACATCTTCATGCTTTGCAGCTCCAGTATAAAAGCTCCACCCATCTTTGATTCTGTAGCGGTCGGTTGTTAGCTTTAGCATTAACTGTCAATCATAGATATAAGCCACAACTCCGCTGCTCAGTCCAGCTCCACTAGCCCCGCCCCCTTTTTAAAAAGAAAATTCAAATCTGGGCAGAGAATGGAGTCAGCCTCCAACTGACCTGTTTGGTTACCCTTTAAATATTCTGATGGTACTGCAGAACCAGAAATCAGACTTCCTCTCTGGCATTCTTTAATAATCAAACCTTCAACTTGGTTCTAAATACTTTACTTCTCACTAATCTGGAACTAAATTATATCAATGAAGATCATCAAACTTCCTTTAAGGTTCTGTTTCGATAGGACTTCTAGAAATTACCCTCAAGTATGCTGGCCACACACTCCTCTCAGGTAACTTACCTTGGCAAACTGGATGGCAAAGATCTTCTTGAACTTGAGGTCCATGAGGACGCTGTTCATGAGCAGCTGATGGTAGATGTTTCTCGCTCCTGCAGCGACAGAGATTACAGGAAAGCTTAGTGTGGGAGGGGCTTTCAGTGCAACAAAACTCTGACGAGGAAGCTCACCTTTCCACATCCTGGAGTCGTTGAGCATCAAGCGATCCACCAGCGAGGAGTTCTCGCCCTCTGGGCCTTGCTGCAGACCCACCTGGCAAAGAATCCTCCTGAGACCATCTGAAATACGACCGACAGTGACGAGAAGGCGGGCGGATCGAACGAAGGGCTAAAAACAGAGACGTACCGGAGTACTTGATGATCTGTCCCAACCACTTGAGAGTCTTCAGAGCGAAACACTGATGAGCCACAACCGACGAGTGCATCACCTGGACTCTCAGGGGTTTGGACTGCCGGCTTTTGTTCCTCTGAATCAGGGAGGCGGAGTCTCTCAATTTGCACAGATTTTAGATTAAATATGACGACAACAAATACTCACCACGATGACGGATTTGGCCTGCTCACAAAACTGAAAGTCTCCAAACCGAACCGACTTCCTGCCCTGAAACAGAACATCATGACCACACTGGTTTGATGCCGTTTGTTTCTGTGTTTTTAAGAGTTCGTGTGCAGTACTGACTTCTCTGTCGACGGCGGTGGCGAAGCTGAGCGCCTCCTTGTGGCTGCAGCTGACAGCCTTCTGCAGTGTGTAGATCACCTGCTCGTAGGTGTGGACCTCGTCGTTAAAGACCACGCAGAAGTAGGTGTCCGCTCGCTCCCTGCACACACAAAACTGATCCAATTAAAATCAGGTTGATTATGACGTATAATGACAAGCATAAGCTCAAAACTGCATTTCTGATTCAAATCCTTGTGAATCAAAAGTTTTATTTGAAAAATTAGCCTATTTGTGAAATAAAAAATACACTGAGGGGGCTACAAGCTCCCAGCTGTGAGCTGTGATTATCTTCACCAGAATATCAGGATTTTTTTTGCCGCTTCTGAGTCCGTTGATGCCGTTTCTCCATGCGGGGCATAGAGAAAGGAGAGGGGGCTGGTGTTGTGCCAAGATATGCATCATCTGCCAGAATTTGTTTCCACTGTCACAACACGACTTCAGGCATCATATTTTGCCCCAAAAAGTGTAAAAAGAAGGTAGATATTTATGATACAGCAGAAATAGCACATTTTCCATATTTCCTACACAACAAACGGGGGCACAGATTCTGTCAGCCCGCCAAAATCCCCAAAAATTTGCAGTAAAAGCAACAACTGGTTTTTAATTGTCCATTGTTAAATGCTTCCATAAAAAAGTCACTTTCACAAATAGTGTTTCATATTTTGAATTAGCCAAGCAAAGATTTTTTTTTTTAAACACAAAATCTGTCTGTTTTTGTAGAAATATGACAATAAACTCCCAAAAATCCCAGAATAAAGTATATTGTAAACATTATTTTTATGCTCTTTGGAACAAAATATGAGTGTTATGAAACAAATCAACGATTTGGTGCAACAGGGGGTTCAAAATCTGGCAGGGGATACATATTTAAGCACAACACTGGCATGCTTTTCATCTACACCGCAGCCCTCCTTCAGATGCAAAGGTTTCATACAAGCGTCTTGAGTTGTCGGACGAATCGAAGAAGTCACGAGACTGCAAGAAAAAATCTGTGAATACGTGAAACTGCGAATAAGCAGGGGAACGCTGTAATGGGACGCTGCGTTGACACCGATGTGATTCATGCATCAGTTTCAAAACTACAAAACCAGAGTTCTAAAATCAGGACTCTGGAGAGGACGACACGTCAACCAATCAGGGACATGGCGTCACGTGATAAATGACGCCGTCAGCAGGTGGAGTTCAAATCCAACACAAGGAGAATCTGATTGTTCTCCACTTGAATTTCTTATTTTCCTCAAGACAATAATAAAGACGATCCCCTAATTTTATTCTGATTTTTTTCCTTTCTCTAATTCGGAAGCCGTTCTCGCAGCAGGAGTGAAGCTCGCCGTACCAGGAGAGTCTCGGAATGATCCAGACATGGAGAGGCGTTTACAGATTATTTAAAAAAAAAATAAAAGTGAACCTGATCTCCCAATATCATACTTGTCATGGAAAATAAGATGTACACTGCTCCATGTAGCGATCAGACTAAAACTTATCACAGTAGCTCCTCCCACATTTGTCCTCGGAATCAAACTTTTGTTTTGGAAAGCAGCAAATTTGACAAGTGAACTGTGTTTGGTGTTAACCCAGAATTACAGTTTCAGTGAAAACGAACTAAAGCGGGGGTCCCCAACGACGGCCCACGGGCCGGATCTGGCCCTCCTCCATATTTGGCCCGGCCCCCCAAACTATTTTGGCTAAATTAGACATTTTTCAATTTTTAAGGCTATTTTTGAGTTTAGCCAACATTTCAGCAACATGCTAGCTGTTTTGGCTAATTTAGGCTTTTCTATTAGTTTTTTAAGCTGTTCTGGAGTTTAGCTAATAATTCAGTGAAATGCTAGCTCTTTTGGCTAACTTAGGTTTTTTTTTGTTTTTTTAGGCTATTTTTGAGTTTAGCTAATATTTGAGCTACATGCCAGCTGTTTCAGCTGATTTTGGCTGTTTTATATTTTTAGGCTAATTTGGTGTTTAGCTAACTTTTAGCTTTATGCTAGCTGTTTTAGCTAAATTAGAAAAGTTTCCATTTTTTGGGCTAATATGGCATTTAGCTAATATTTCAGCTACATGTAGCTGTTCTGGCTAATCTAGAATTTTTTGCCTAATCTAGCAATTTGCTAACATTTTAGCTAGCTATCAGCTTCAGCGTTTTCAGCCATCAGCTTTAATGTTTTAGCTATTAATTCAAGCATCTTCAGCTATTAATCTATCGCAGGTAATGTAATCTATACATCTAGTTTTTACATTTTTTTCTATGAAGATTACAGAAATGAATCATTTAAAATTTGGCTTTCTGGAAAACTGTAAATCTTTACGTTTAGGCTGTGATTGTTACACTTTTTCCATGGCCCCGGCCCCCCAAACAGAGAAGAAAACAGTTATGTGGCCCTCACAAGAACAAGCTTGGGGACCTCTGAACTAAAGAACCAAACGCATGAGAAGATGCTTCTCATGACCCCCCCAGCACATACGGTGGCTCCAGGCCTGCAGGAAGCTGATCCTCCTGCTCCCAGGTCAGCAGGTCCACAGCGTACTTCAGGATGATGAAGAAGACTCTGTAGGCCCGGGTAATCAGGTCGGGCGGCAGCTGAGCCACGGGGTCCTGAAAACACAGCGGTGGTTTCACAGGTCACCTCACTGTTCGCCATCCCAGCGCCGGCGGCAGCAGCTCACTTCCTCACCTCCTCTGTGTGTCCGTCCACACGAGCGTGCTTCTGACACCAGGGGGCGTTCTTCCAGGCTTCGGTGTCGCCGCAGTCGCAGAACCCGCCTCCTCCTGACGTGGTCATCTGCAGGACACAGTACAGGTTCTGACTCAGCTTTGAGTTCTCTCCAAAGGTGTTTATGCGGCAGCACTCACTCTGTATCGGTGCTGCCGGTGCGCGCTCTCCAGGAAACACTGCATGCACAGAACGCAGGTGGGGTCCGCCGCACACTCCCTGAAACACAAACGCACAAACTCACACCGGCGCCGCCGCCTCAGCGGGAACAACAGGTAACCCACTCACCTGCAGGAGTACGTCGGCTCCCCGACTTTGAAGACATGGCCGCACAGCGCCGATGGACAGTTGTTCTCCTGCAGCAGGGCCAGGCCGGACGCCGGGTCCTCCCCCAGCAGGAGCCACTCCAGAGGAGCCAGCAGGAGGAGCTGACAGGCAAGCTCCTCCTTCTGCTCCTCCCTGCTGTTGCCCTCGCCCCGCCCCAAAAAGATCCGGGGCACATAGGCGGCCAGGTGATGGTACAACTCCTGCTGCAGGTCGGCTGAAGCCCACCAGCACTGAGGAAGAGGAGGGAGGAGAGTTTGACTGACAGGAGACAACCAGACATTTATGTGAAAGAAAAAAAGACGGGTGAGTGACATCTTTATTGTATGATGTCATTTAAATTATATTATGGGATGTTTAGTGGGAGGAATCAAAAAGTTATGGATCCATTTGGAGTGAAACAATAAAAAAAGAATAGAAATTATATGCAGAAATTATGTCACTCTAGATCACGTGTCAAAGTCAAGGCCCGGGGGCCGGATCCGGCCCTGCGGATCGTTTTATTTTATTATTAATGACCCGATGTTATCTTGCGCTCATTTCCAACTTGTATAATTTTGACAAAATATATTTTTTTGGAGAGTAAAATACTGAAAGTTATTTAAGGTTTAAGTTGATTTATTCTGGAATAATATTCCTGCCTTTTTATTATTCATAATTACGTTCAAAAGTTACAGTTTAAAAGTTTTAAAATTTGGCATTCTGCTAGCTTTTTGGACTATTTTGGCATTTACTAAGATTTTTGGGGTATTTATTTTGGAGTTTAGTTAATATTTCAGCTACATGCTAGCTGTTTTGGCTAATTTAGACTTTTCTGTTTTTTAGGCTAATTTAGCATCTAGCTAATATTTTAGCTGGTTATCAGCTTCAGTGTTTTAATCTATCAATTTCAGCATCGGGCTGCACGGTGGCGCAGTGGTTAGCGCTCTTGCCTCACAGCGAGAAGGCCCCGGTTCGACTCCCGGCTGGGACCTTTCTGTGTGGAGTTTGCATGTTCTCCCCGTGCATGCGTGGGTTTTCACCGGGGACTCCGGCTTCCTCCCACCGTCCAAAAACATGCTTCATAGGTGAATTGGTGACTCTAAATTGCCCCTAGGTGTGACTGTGAGAGTGAATGTGTGTGCTTGAGGCCCTGCGACAGACTGGAGACCTGTCCAGGGTCAACCCCGCCTTCGCCCATCAGTAGCCGGGATAGGCTCCAGCACCCCCACGACCCCGAAAGGGACAAAGCGGTCAAGAAAATGGATGGATGAATTTCAGCATCTTCAGCAGTCAAATTCAGCTTCCAGCATTCACACAAGCATTATCACAGGTAATGCTATATATTTAGTTCATAATTATGTTAAAACGTTTCAGTTTTAAAAATGTAGTTTGTTGAATAAATGTTTTTCCTGTTCGGCCCGTGACCTGAGGTGTGTTTGGGATTTTGGCCCCCTGTGCGATTGAGTTTGACACTCCTGTTCTAGATGAAAAATTAATGAAACAATTAAGAAATTCTGAGTTAAAGTTACAAAAAACTTCATGCGAGGATAAATAAAGAACACCAGAGTGGGAGGAGTCACTCAGTCCAGGTGTTATATACAGTCGATGGCTCCCGTTCTTATATTTTTCATTTTAATATTGGCTCAACCAAACAACCATGACCATGCACACATCATAGGTTTTAGACACAAAAGATGTGATGCATTTTTAGGTTAAGTCTGCAGCCTTTAATGCTTAAAGAGCCATTTGGTCCAATTTCTTACAGACCAAAACCCAACGAGAGCCACTTTATTTACCAAATTATTCTTTTATTTATGTTTTTGTGACACTATTGCCATTTATTTTTTAAAATGTAGCTTTAAACTTTTACAATCGTTGAATTATAAAAGTGTTATATTCCTTTAATATTACAAATTTACTTATTTTGCTGGTGGCAGCATAAAAGTTCATTTTAAAATATAAAACACTATCAAATCAGATCCTCCTGCTGCAGCAGATTTACTTAAGCTAAGAATGAGAAAAAGTCAAAGATTAATTTTTTTATCATTGTGACTTTTTTCTTCATAAACAACATTGGTGTGAATTTCGGCTTTTTATCAAAAATGTATACATATAATTGCAATTAAATTATTTAAGAATCCCGTCTCTCAACAGCAACTAAGCACTGTTGAGCAGAAAGAAGACTGCAGATAAAAACATAACGAGACTTTAAGATCAGTACTTTGAGGCTAAATAAATCTTTTTTACAACTCCAAAATTAATTTAAATAATTACATTTTAAAAAATCAATTTAAAATAATAATACTAAAAAAATTTAGGCTCTAATTTAGTAAATTAAATATAGTTGAAAAAACAAATAACAGAACCATTTAAAAATGTTAGTTATAAGCTACCTGGTCAACACTAAGCTGCTAAAAGTCACCAGATCAGAGACAATAACTTCAGTGAACACCTGAAGATAACTAGCCTGGAAAGCAACAACCAAACCGGCATTAACTAACCTGGTCAGCAGTAACCATCTCAGTAACTTAGAGTTAGTCTTACATATCTCTAGCAATACCTTCAGGTATCACTAACCGATTAAGCTGTAACCTGGGTTGCACTAACCTGTGGTGGTTAGCAATTACTTGCTTAAACGTGAACTGGACAAAAGTAACGACATCAGCACTAACCTGGACAACAGTTACCTGGTCAACAGTAACCATAAAACACTACCTGACTGATGGCTAATCTAGTTTGAAGTTACATGGTCAACAGTAACCAGACACTTCTGGCTGAGGACTAACCTGGTTACGGTTATCAGGATCAACATTAACCTGGCCATCAGTAAAAGATACAAACTGAAGACTAACCTGGTTAGATCAATATCGCTCTGATTTAAACCTGGTAAACAATAACCAAATAAAAACTACCTGCCACAGGACTGACCTGTTTAGCTTTGTTGTGGTTAACAGTAACCAGGTCAACGATCTTCAAATTCAACACTACCTGGATAAGAACTAACCTGGTTAGCTCTGTTTTGGTCGAAATTAACCTAGTCCACTTTAACCAGAACAAAACTGGCTGAAGACTAACCTGGTTAGTGTTATTTGGGTCAGCATTTGGGTCAGCATTAACCAGATCAACACTACCTGGGTGAGAGTTAACCTGGTTAATGTTATTTGGTAACTAAATCGACACTACCTTGGTGAAAGCTAACCTTAGCTTAGCCTTAACTTAGTTTAACCACAGCGCCACCTGGGGGTGAACAGGTGATCGTAACAACAACCAGCTGCTGTTTTTGTACACAAGCCCGTCAGCCGCTTGACAGTCAGCTGTAATGAAACCGCTCGAGCTCCGGTGGAGCCGCGAAGGCTCGTCGCTCGCTCCTAAACCCGCTGTAACACGAAACGCGCCGTTGCGGGGCGAGCATTAGCTCGGAGCGCCTACATGTCCAGTCTGAGGGAGAAAAACGGCAGCCGACGGCCGACAACTGTGACGTCACAACGTTCCAGAACCGAGCCGGACCTGACCCGGTTCCACCCGGGGGCGGAGAGGAGCTCCAGCAGAGGCTTACCGCCGCCGTGTCCCGAGCAGAAAAGCTGACGAACTCGGAACACAGATCTTTCGGTGGTTCTTGATTTGTCTGGGCCACCGCCATCTTTCCCTTGAAGAGGAGCCCGGAAGCGGAAATGCTTAACCTGGGGGCGGGGCGGACAGGCTGCTGGACTCGTTTTAAGCCCTCGGGCTTTAAATAAATAAATACACTTTATTAAATAAATAATAATAATTAACAAATAAATAAAATTTACTAAAAATAAATAAATAAACTTTATTAATTTAAAACCTAATTTTGTGGCTCTAGCTTACAAACTGGGGGGTGTAATATTTTTGTAATATTTAATCAATTTAACTATATAAAATATATATATTTTTATAACATTTGATAGATATGTAATATAATATTATTTTGTTTTTGTCATAATAATTAATAAATAAATAACTCAATGAAACTGACTCAAGACTTCCTGCAAAAAATAATGAAACTAAAAAAGTTTTAAATTCTTTTTGCTGCCAAGGTTACTATTACAATTACTCATCCCAGAGGTATGATGTTCATTTCACACTAGTTGATGTTGTAATTATAAGATTTTGTTTTTTTTCTTTCCCAATCTTCTCTTATTGTACACTAAATCGGCCGAATGCTTGTGTATCTGTATCTTTCTTTTTTATTGATTGCTTTATTAATTGTTAAAAGGGGCAGACAAAATACGTTTACAACTCAAGTTTATATTGTATGCTTTTAATAATGAATAAAAATGAAAATAGAAAAAAAAGGTTTCCAAAATGGCTGCCTATTTGTTTTACTATTTTCTTTATACCCAACACAGACAGACATTCACTGTAAGTGATGGTAATGCTGACATAATTGGGGTTAAACGACTGATCAATTAATCGACTATTATCCTTACGATCCAGATCGATCTGTTTGAGGAAAGTTCTTATTTGAATTGACCTATAGCATTACTATCACACAACTGTTTCAAAATGAAATCAATCGATTATAATAAAAATTGTGAATTACCATTTGGACTGAGGAATTTAGAATGGGTGGTAGAAAAGTGTCAGGTGTGGATTTAATGGATTTGTCATTTATTCTTGTTTACTTGTTTGTTTGTTTGTTTGTTTGTTTGTTTGTTTGTTTCTTTGTACACATGTTTAATTTAGACTTGATTATCTTGCAAGAAATACAAGGAATCTGGAAAACTTCACCTGCACTGTTCAGTACCAGGTATTTATCTCTGAGTCACACTGGTTAAAGTTTTGGATGAAGATGTAGGTCAGTGAATCGGCGAGTTTCAAATGAACTGATGTCAAATAGGAATCATATCAGCAACGACAAACTATTATTTGAATCGAATCATTGTTTAAATGAATCGTTACAGACCTATGAAATACTTAAAGTGAGGAATGAAGGGCTACAGTGCAAAAGTGAGACACCACACTACTTAGACACAAATGTGATGCATGTTCTCTTCTTTAGAAGTCGTCACAGAGAATCCTCCTCCATCTGATTTGATCTTTCTCACACCAACCATCTTCATGTCGTTACAAGTCCATGAACCTCCTCTTTTGAATTCCTCTTGGTTTCTCTCCTGGTAACTCCTACTCTCACATCCTGTTACCAACATCATCATCATTGTTCCTCCTCTCAAACCATTCCCATCCTTATCTCCAAAACACCTCAAAGGAGTCAAACACATGTAATTATGAGTGCATCTATTTTTTTGTTTTGATATGTTAAACATAATGGAGGTTTCATTTCATGCAGATCCATAACTGTCTTTGTTTTCCTGGTCTGAGCTGGACTCTGGATCAGAACCGTACAGCTGGATAGCTCGGACATCGCTCGCCGTTATTGTTGCACCAGTAATGTTGGGTTGGGGGTGTGAGGGGCTGTAAGCTAGCAGGAGAATGTGTAAACAGAAATATAATAGAACATTTTTTATGAACTCATGCTGCTCTGCAGAAACTATGTCCTAGAAAATGACAGGTTTTTAGATTTTGGCTAAAAACTCCATTATCATAGCTAAAAGATCACTGAGAATCCTTTGAAGTTAGATCAAAGGATGATCAGAGGAAAACTTTAACCTTGTGCATTTCTGAAAAACTTGTCTTGACATTTGAAATATGCATCATTCTAATAACTTCTCCTGAATTACATTTTATTTAAGAAAAGTCTCTGTGGTCGTTGCTCTTTTGCAAAGCTGAAAAAATCAAAGCCTGGAACAAGGACACTTTGTTTTGTTGTAACAAAACTTCTATTAGCAAGAATTCTGATGGAACAAGTCTTATTTATAGGTCCAATAACAAGTACAGCTCACACTGAAGTCTTTTTGACCCTTCCAATCCCCCGTTTGAGCCTCCGTGGAATTAGAGGGGCACATAAGGGCAGCTGATTAAAGCAAAACCATCATCTAATCCAGCTCTCACTTTACCGGGATCTGGTCTTAGCTGCAGGGAGGTCCACATGTAAGCTTGTTGCCTCTTTTATGTTCATTTTACTGTTTAATGCGTGTAACATCATAAAATCCTGAGATAAACGACATTTTTCACAAGCCAACTTCTGAATCTCCTGCAGTTCACCAAAGAAATGTGAGCTGCACACAGTGAACCCTGGCTGTGCTTGAAATAAGTGACATCACACTTAACATTGTGGGAGGAGTCGGGAAGTGGAGCTTCTCATTAAGATTGTGATGCTTTCAAGCTTTTTCTGTTCCTGGTTGTTGATTTTGATTTAATTCCCAATGAAAGTGATAATTTCTCATCTAAAAACCATAACAGTTAGGGTTAGGATCCTGTTCCAGATACGAGTAATCACTCATTTAATAATATTTAGTATTTTGGGCAAAAAAACCTTCTCAAAATTTGACCCCGTGGAGGCGGGGTCATTCAGGCACAGGTCTGGAAGTCGATGACTCCGAGTCAAGTTTAATTTCTATGCAAAAAACGTGATATTTTTCAAACGGTAGTGTTCATCTGCTCCTGATTCTCAATGATTTAAATGAAGAAATACTCAGAAATGTAATTTTGAGCTTAATTTACTTTACATAAGTCCTCCATCATCAGAAAAAGACACAAAAACATGTTGGAAACACTAAAAACGTGGTTTCATGGAAGCGGCTCTTCATTCAAAGTCCGTCCTCTTCTGAACCAGGTTCTGCACCAACATCCGCAGTTCCTTCAGCTCTTCTCGGATGGCTTGAAGTTCTTGCTTGTGAAGCTTCTGGTTCTCCTCGTTCTGATCCATCAGCTCTTGTTGGGTCAGGTCCTGGCCCAGAATTTTTGGGTTCTGGTTGGGAAGTCTCTGGTTTTGCTGTTCCAACTGATCCCTGGTAGAGAAAGTCAACGTTACACAACTTTCTAACATTTCAAGTGGAACATTATGGATAGTCGGATCTCACCTCGAAGGTTCTGCTCCAGTGTCCCTCTTCAGAACCAGAATCTGGTCCAAAGTCTCCTACAAGACATAAATGCAGCATCTTAACATCAAGATCTCAAAGAAGAAGACGATAAGCCGTGCACACATACTTTGATCTGCGTCTTGATGTCTTTAGCTTCATAGTGATATCCAGAGACGGACGTGAGGCCGGCAGCCAATGGCGAGCAGTATTTGGAAATGTACTGTTCATCGTAGAAGCGACGGAGGAAAGTCATGGCGCCCACCTGCAGGACCACGGCGGCCTGCTGCATCACAGCGTTAGCCTGCGAGTTATCGTGCACCCTGACAAACACAAAGGTGAAGCTGATCAGCAGCTCTGAGGTTTGGTTGTAGGTGCAGCAGTGGACGATTATTTAAAGATGTAAAGCAAACAAAATACTCTTAAAATAAACTCTAATATTCACAGTCAGCCAGTAAAGAGTAGCCAGGATGGCGATGATGTGGTTCCTCCTTACAAGAACCCGAGCAGCACCGTTCTGGACCAGCTGAACAGATCTAAGTACGTTTCGGAAGAACTTTGCCAACCACGCCCACATTCCTAATATGGTCATATTCTGTTTCATATTGTTTTTCCAGCTCTAATCAGGGATCAACATATTACATTTTCACAATATTCCGTTAAAAAGTGTGCGAGTAATAGGAGAAAGCCACATTTGTGAGCTCACCACACTAACGCCGTTCAAAGTCTACAACTTCTAATTCCAACATTTTTGTCCTAATTGGTTCCCAATGATGCCCTAGAAGTTAGGAAATGATTGATGCAAATCCCTAAGATGAGTCTTCGTTTGTAGCTAGCACCAAAGGGGCTTTTTTCTTAAAATTCAAGATGGCGGGGTCTTCCTGAGGTCAAAGGTCAACAAAACTTCTGTGATGGTTGTAGACTTAAGCTGGTGGCATGTGTGCAAAATTTCGTGAAAATCATACAAACAAAAGTGTTGTTTTAACATTGTGTGAAAACGAGAAAATCTAAAAATTTCCCTCTTTGCCACAAAATGGCCGCCGAGCAGCCATCCCATAATAATTTCAAAACTTCTTTTGGATATCTCCAACACGGGTGTTTTGGTTTCGTTTCTGGATTTAGAATTTTTTTTCGGCTCCATTAGCATTATTTACGGTTTTGGTCGCCGTGATGTCATCGTCTTGAGGGGGGAGGGGCATTCACCTCGCCCAAAATTCATTTTCATCAGATACTAGGTGTGTGCAAATTTTGGTGAGTTTTTGCCCATCTGACAAGTATCAAATTTTACTCAGAAGTGGAGACATTTTCAAACAATCTGGTCATCACAGTCAGCGACCGCTGCGAACTGTAATAAAATAGAGTCTGTCAATCGTAAGGTCAATCGTCCGTCAATACGTCAGTCCAGGTCTTAGTCTATGAACCCGTCCAAGACCTGGTTCTGGTGTTGGTCTACGTGGTGATGTAGATCCGGATGTCTGACCTTTGAAATGTGTCTGTCAGTAGTGCAATCAGCAGGTTGACACACAGGATGGAGGAAGCAGCCAGGAACGTTCCGCACAGCAGAGGAGCCATAACGTCATCCACCGTTACCATGGCAGCGTACTCATACTCGTCCACCAGAGTGATCCGGTACAGGCTGAAGAGCAAGCCTGAAACCGTCTTCATGCTGGGAACTGAGGACGAGCCTGCGAAGAATGTGTTTAAAGCAATGCTAGTAACAGCAGCGTAACTGGTAAAAGTTCTCAGAAAGATGGAGGCTTCTGACCTCCGAATATGATCCAGAAGCTGCAGGCGTACGGGATGAAGATCTCCGCGTACAGGAACAGGAAACACATCACGTCCCCTATGATATTTCCCAACATGACGATGAAAGGTCCCATGAGCCTGGAGAACAGAACCAACAACCACGTGACGGAACAACAGTTGGAGCATCAGTCCAAGAAACCAGACCGTCGGACCAGCTGGTGGAGTTCATGGTGGATTCATCTGGTCCACCTTATTCAGGACCTACAGAACCTCTTACTGTAGTTTTGGAAATGATTGTCGACTTTATGTCAGAGGAACTTGAGTTTAAACTCCCCGACTGCCATCAAAAGACGAACGGCACAAATATTTCTAAAGAGTCCCAATAAACGAACGTCGTTAATCATTCTGGACCAGGTAGTTCTACATTTCCTGTAACAGGAAGAAACCAGAACCAGAACCTAAACCGGCCTTAAGTCCAAATGACTCTATATCGTTGTGTTTCAGAAATCTAACTTTGTGTCCGAACCTGAAGGCTCTGACGTGCTTCATGAGTCGCAGCCAGAGGAAAATGATGGACACGGCGAAGAGCCGCAGACTGAGCGCGTGCAGATGGTCGGAGGGGTGGAAAACGTCCGTCATGTGGACGCAGAAGGACGCCGCCAGCAGACAGTACACCAGCCAATCAAAGACGTTCCTGCAGAAGAAGTCCAGCGCTCACACATCACTAAACATGTCAGAGAGAGTAGAGCAGGATGTTGTCGTACCACACATCCCGGCTGTAACTTCCTCTCATCCTACGAACCTTCGTGATCTGATCCAGAAGGAAACATTTCTCCTGGATGGACACAGAAAACCTTTCAACAAAAGTAATCATCACAACTGCATTAAAAATGCTAACCTGAGTAAAATCCTTATTTGGCAATAGTTAATAGTCGATTAATCACCGATTATTCTTTCCGATTACTCAACAAAACAGGTCATGCACAAACTGGATGTAAAGCACACATCTTAACGTTTAACCATCTTCAAACTAGATATATAGCATTACCTGTGATAATAATAGTGTGAAGATGCTAGTGATGATAGCTGAACATGCTAAAAATGCTGACATTAATAGCTGAAAATGCTGAAGCTGATAGCTAGCTACATTGTTTGTTAAATGCCAAATTAGCCTAAAAAACGGAAAAAAAACTAAGTTAGACCAAATAGCTAGCATGCAGCCGATGCAGCCGAAATATTAGCTAAACTCCAAGATAGCCTAAACAACAAAAAAGCCTAAATTTCTCAAAAAAAAAGCTAGCATGTAGCTTAAATATTAGCTAAACTCCAAATTATCCCAAAAAACCTTAATAAATGTCAAAATAGTCCATAAAGATAGCAGAAGCTCATTATAACTTTTAACTTTACTACACTCTGACTACATATAATATAAAGTAACGACTAATCGACTATCAAATTAATCGTCAACTATTTTAATAGTCGATTTATCGTTGATTAGTCGACCAATTGTGGCGGCTCTATTTGGCAAATTACAGAGCAGTTTACAGAATTTCAAAATGACAGATTCACACCCAAAGCATCAATGAGACCTTCTGATCCGAGTTCTGGAGATTACATTCTTTCATAAAAGCCTTTATAATCATAAAAAGTTGTGAAAACCAAGAAAAAAATTATTGATTTTTATTTTATCAAAACAAAAGAGAGAAAATCGAGAAAAACTACTTTTAATTTTGAAAATGTGTTTGTTTTATTCAAAATAAATGTACTACAATTCTGTATTGTGTGACAATCAGAAATAATTTCTAAAAGTGAATCACATCAGACGTTGGTTTGAATCACATCACTGCTTTTCTTGCTGGAGTCACATGAATGCAGACACGCAGAACCATGAAACATGTGGTTTCATGGTTTTATTCCAAAATATTCTGCTGCCATTGCAAGCTGATGATTCAGGTACAAATGTGTTGTCTTTCAATGATAGTCTGGTCTTCGAACAGCCATAAAAAAGTTAAGAGGCCCAGAAGTTCAGTTACAACAGCGGTGCTGTCCAGGGTGCTGAAATAAACATCAGCAGCTTTGCCAATGTGTTGGAATAAAAACAATCAATAACTGTAAAGTTAATACAACTTTCAATATTTTACTCCATAAAATATATTTTGTCAAAATTATACAAGTTAGAAATAAGCTCAAGATAACATCGGACCATTAATAACAATAAAATAAAATGATCTGGAGGGCCGCATAGAATTACCCGGAGGGCCGGATCCGGCCCCCGGGCCTTGGCTTTGACACTACACTACTCTACATTAATTGATAACTGCTTCCTTTGGAGCCTCTGCACCTTTAGGATCTCTGGCATCCTCTCAGGTCAGGTGATAAGCTAAAGAGACAAGACTTTTTCTGTCTTTTCCTACAACATCTCACCTGTAACTCTTACCTGTGGCCACATAGGATGAGAACAGTCCAGGTCGTCCCCGAGGCGACGCTCCATCCAGCGCTGCCTGAGCTGCAGCCTCCTCCTGGAGCGCAGGATGTCCTGCACCTCCCTGAAGACCTCCTCCGCGGTCAGCAGGAGCGCCAGCGCCACCAGGAGAACACGCCACCAATCCTGAGACAAAAACAAAGACACGTGAGGGTCACCTAGACAGAGGAGGACAGTGGAGTCAGGTGAGAAGCACGAGGATACATACAGGTGAGTGGGGGGAAGGGACAGGTCACCTGGGGAAAGACGTAGCGGTCCGGCCCATCGCGGTGGACAGACACAGAGACGGCAGCTGTTGTCCAGGTGACGTTAAACAGGAAGTTTAGGATGAGTAGAAGCCACGCCCCAAACCTGAAAGGAGAGCAGGTGAGTCACACAGAAGGAGGAGGAGTTTTTAGGGATTGTGGGACATGAAGAAGAAAGGAGACAACTTGATGGAGAAGGATCTGTGTTAGCTTCAGTTTGGACGTGAACATGCAGGTTTAGAGTAAACTATTCCTAATGGAGGATTACCTTTGCAGCCTCCATTATTGCCTCCATTAAAACATGTTTACATTAAAACTAATGATCACACAGTTCTTAAGGCAAAGTTTTGCTTGTGAAATCTTCATCTTCAGGGAGTTATCGAAGTTATTTCCTTGATTTGATATTTTTAACCCCTAATTTTAATAGAAAAAATACAGAATTTTTTTTTTTATATAATTGCAAAACATTTAGGCATGACAGAGTTCTGCCCCGTCCATGTATGACCGAGTACACCACAACCAATCATTCTCCAGCACACTAACCATTGGAAAGTAAACAAATTCAACCAACCTGCCATAGAGTTTCCATTTGATCTGAATCAGCTTGATGAAAACTGGATTCATGATGAGGTCCAGCTTCCCTTCCTGAACCACCTCTTCCAGCTGTGGAGAAACACGTTCATGGTTTGACCATTTAGGGGTGTCTGTCTGCTGGTCCCTCAGTCTGTTTGTCTACGGGTTTGTCAACACATCAGTCTGTCTGGCTGTCTCTTTCTGATTCATTGACTGCATGTGGGAACTGGAACGAGTGAGTGTGACGTCATCCACAGAAAATGGCTCCAACTTAATGAAATGAATTCAGTCACCTTATGTACACTGCCATGTTGGAACCAGAAATTCTTAGAGAGAAGTCATTGGTCTCAGTCAGTCTGAGTCATTGACTGTATATCGAGAACTGGATGAAGTGAGTGTGACGTCATCTATAGACAATGGCTTCAACCCCAATTAAGTGAATCAAGTCACCTCACAGACTCTGCCATGTTGACTGTATATAGAGAACTGGACAGAGTGAGGGTGATGTCACCCATAGAAAAAGGCTCCAACCCGAAAGAAGTAAATTCAGTCACCTTACAGAGACCGCCAAGTTGTCAGTAGGCAGTGATTGATCCGAGTCGGTCTGAGTCATTGACTGTATATGGAGAACTGGACGAAGTGAGTGTGACGTCATCCATAGAAAATACATTTCCTCTGGCTCCAGCAAAATTAAGCCAATTCAGTCGCTGTTTAACCCCAATATGGTGCCCCCATTTGAAGTATGTCGACAGTGATTGGTCAGAGTCAGTCTGTGGCTTCTGATTGGTCAGTTTATAACTTGAACTACAGAAAAAAATACCCTTAAAAAAAGAGGATTATCAAGAAGATGTTAAATAAAACTTATCAGATCAAAAACGGTTCTTCTGACCAATAGAATGACTGAGTAATAGCTGTAGGTTTCTCTATAGAAGTCTATGGAATTTTGGCTTCTTGGAGCCACTTCCTGTTTAGAACGCCAGGGGGGCTCCTCAGTCCAGTTCTCATGTACAGTCAATGGTCTGAGTGGATATTAATGAGTCTTTTTGTGTATTTGTGTCTGTTGTTTCTCTAGATCTGTTTGTCTGTCTGTGACTGTCTACCTGTCTGTCTGTCTGTCTGTCTGTCTGTCTGTCTGCCTGACTTCCTGTCTATGAGCTGATTGTTCACACTTACTGCAGAAGGCGGCCCATAATTCCCGTCACCTGCAGCACACACAAGGAAAACACAATTGTTTCATTCTCAGTCCGGCTGTCAGCAGATCTGAAGATGGATTTGATGATCACTTTAATTCCCTTTTTTAAATAAAGTGTGATGAACAGAACCGATACCTTGCGGGTCGTCTTCGGGGAACTCTGGTTCTGGTTCCAGCAGGTTCAGGTAGAAATACTGCTGCCTGCTCACTTTGTCCGTCACGTGGAACTGCTGAAGCGCCAGATGAGCCTGAAACCCACACGCATGTGAATAAACCTCCACAGTTTACCTTCATGACCTGCTCGGAAGTGGGCGGGGTTTATTTACAACAGGACTCATTTGTCCAATCAGAGCGGTTATACAGAGCTGTCCGTCAGAGTCCTTCACTCCTGCCTCTGCTCCCAGCTCCAGCAGGACCCTCGCTGCCTCACTGCGCTCTGAAAGCAAAAAGACGTCAATCTTCACGCCGTGGAAGGGTCAGAGGTCAAGCGTTCACTAGGGATGTACCCATGTTTGCTGCCAGGTGTAAAGGAGTCCTGTTTTTGTAATCTGTGCAGCTGCTGGAGGCGCCGGCCTGCAGCAGCAGTCTGATGGCGCCGACGGCATCGTTCTTTGCGGCGTAGTGGAGCGGCGTTTGGCGGTCCAAAAGGGTCCGAGCGTCTACGTCAGCTGGAGGGGACAAACATGTCAACCAGTGAGTTTGGACCGCTTTCATGACTGATCTTATCTGATGAACTTTTGTCAAACATGAAGGCTAGGTGCTTCATGCTTGACCCCACTGACCTTTTCGGCTTATCAGGAACTGGACCATGTCCTGGTAGTCCAGAGCAGAGGCTACATGCAGAGCGGTGACTCCATACTGGTCAGAGCAGAGCAGGTCGGCGCCCCGGTCCAAAAAGAATCGCATCACGTCCACGCTCCACAACCTGCAAATCTGAAGCAGCACAGACGGCAGCTGGAGTCGGACTGTTCTGTCATAAAAGGCCGTGTCACAGAGCCGCTACACACAACTGGTTTTTCACAGAAGTGATTCAGATCTTTCGTGATTCATAAGAGTTCCTCGCATTTGTCATTCATCGATGTGCGCAGATGTCCGTCGAGGGTTTTGGTTTTCTAGCTTTTCAAAGTTTTTGGCCAGTTGAGAATTACATAATTTGTGTGAATTTTATGTAGTTTATTAGCAATTATTATCTTACGTAATGGTGTGTGAATCTTGAAGGATACATACGCAAATCTGTGGCTTTAATTACGGTGCCATGCATGTCTAACGCAGGAGTGTCAAACTGAATCACAAAAGGACCAAAATCCAAAACACACCTACGGTCGCGGGCCGAACAGGATAAACATTTATTAAACACTCTAAAACTACATTTTTAAAACATTAAAACTGTAACTTTTTAACATAATTGTGAACTAGATATATAACATTACCTGTGATAGTGCTAGTGTAAATGCTGTAAGATGAATTTGACTGCTGAAGATGCTGAAGCTGATAGTTAAAAATGCTGAAGTTGATAGCAAGCCAAAAAATTAGCTAGATGCCAAATTGGCCTAAAAAACAAAACGAAAAAAACAACACTTAGGTTAGCTCAAGCAGCTAGAATATAGATAAAGTAAATTGCTAAACTTCAAAATCGACCAAAAAATTGAAAAAAAGCCTTTAATTAGGCAAAACAGCTAGCATGTAGCTAAAATATAAGCCAAAGTCCAAAACATCTGAAAAAAAATGAAAAAAGCCTAAATTACCCAAAACAGCTAGCATCTAGCTGAAATATTAGCTAAGCTACAAAACATCCTAAAAAATGTTTAAAAAAAAAACTAAATTAGCCAAAGCATCATAAAACAAAGCATCCCGAGGGCCTACGACAGGAGCTGTCCATGGTGCTGACGCCATGTGACCTCTGCCCTGAGCTCCGATGTCAAAGTGAAGAAATTCAACGACGTGCGTGTTCTTGGCATGTTTTATTCGTACTTCTTCCAGGTTTTACGTGGTTCATTCGTGATACATCTGTGAAAATTGCACATAAAAAAAAAAAAAAAACGTTTCTCAAGTTTTCATATTTTTTCTCCGATCACCAATTTCCATCCATGCAATATGGGGAACATGTCCGTAGTCGCTGTGTGACACGGCCTTAAACAATCATGCATTGAAACAAACCGTTCTGACCTCATGTAGGACTGTCTGTCCGTATCTGTCTGAGCTGTTTGGGTCTGCACCATCTGAGATCAGTCCATCCAGGAACTGGAGATCAACCTGAGCACACAAACAAACACACAGACTCAAGGTTGTCTTCAGAGTCTCAACTTAACAGGAACAACACTTTAAAATGAGAACATCAGTCACTCACAAACTTTTAAGTGACGTTTTTGAACATGCATGTAAATAATAATCATAACTAGATCATTACCTGCGTTAATGCTAGTGTGAATGCGTACGCTGAATGTGGCTGCTGAAGATGTTGAAACTGATAGCTAGCTAAAAATTTTAAAGCTGATAACTGAAAATGTTTAAACCGATAGCAACTAAAAATGCTTATCCAAAAGCTTGCTAAAGCATTAGTAAATGCCAAATTAGCCGTGATTAACTGGGATAAAAATGCTATTTTTGCCAAAACAGCTAGCATAATGCTAAAATAATAGCTAAACTCTAAATTAGAATTAAAAAATTGAAAATTTTCTAATTTTGCCAGTATTTTAGCATTTTGTCTAAATTAGCCAAAACAGCTACCATGTTCCTGTAATAAAGGCTAAATTACCCTGAAACCCAGTAGATGCTGAACATTTTAAACTTCAAATGGTGTTTCTAGCTGAAAAGGTGCAGAAGTTCTCAAGTTTCAAAGTGCACGAAACTTTTGAAGGATTTGAGCAATTTTGTAATTTTTAACATGTTATTGTGGCATTTTTCTGATGATGGCGACATATAGAAATAAAATTGTTGGGAATCAGGAGCAGACAAAAAAAGCTTGTAGCTGTGATGTAGAAACTTCAATTGGCGGGCCTTGAGCTCCGCCCCATTCTTCACTTACAGACAAACAGATCCATGTTTTCCTCGTCTGAGCAGGAATCTGGATCAGAACTGTACGACTGGAAAGCTCCAGTATTGATCACCATTTTTGTTGAACCGGAGATGTCAGGTTGGGGTTGTGAAGGCCGTGTCACACTGTCGCTACGTAGGATCAGTGCATATCGCACCAATGAAACCGTATCATACAAATACGTGGGAGAAAAGTTATGGTCTTTTACGTGAAATTTTTCACAAGGTCCACGAGAAGGGTCCGGCGTGCGTCCAGACTCAGCCATCAAGGCTACGTGGGCCACATATGGTTTAAAGTGGGCAGAATATGTGGGCCCCAATTGGGTGTGTCTGCAAAATTGTGCACAGTGTTGGTGTGATACGGCCTTGAGGGGCTGTAAGCTGTATAAACAGATGGATGATGGGAAGTAGGGCCAGGCTTAATCTGCATCACAGTCTCGCCCACAACTCAGAGGTAAACTTCTAATGAACTCCTGCCGCTCTGCAGAAACTCATCATAATTAATAGACCATTGAGAACTATTCTAAAAAAGATCAAAAGATGACTGGAATGTGACTTTAAGCAGTCTCTACTGTCATGAGGTAAAAATGTTCTGTTGAACTATTCCGTGTGTTACCTAGTTAGGGTTACCTGGTCAGTGTCCTGGTTGGTAGCAGCGAGCTGTCTAAAATGGTCCAGCAGTGTTTTATTCAAAAACTGTTTTTTGTTGTTGGTGTCAATCTCATCTCTCTGCACTCCACCCCCCTCGTCTTCAGCCAGACCTCTGTATTTAGTCTCAACCTGAACTCCTGAAAAGTCGAGTCAATTAGAGGCCATTAAACAGGAAGGAAATGGGTCGATCAAAATGGTCAAATTATCTTTTAGTCACCTGCAAGCTTTCCCCTTTGCTTCCAGCGGCCTTGTGAGTACAATGTCCATTGAGATGTCCCTTCGGAGTCTTTGAATCTGGACTCTGAAGAACCGGGCTGGACCTGAGAGCAGTTGCAGACATTGATGGTCTTCCATGAGGATGTGAACACTAGACGAGTACCTTACTCAAAGACACTTCAGCATTGATGCTATGATACAACCATAGACCATGGACCATAGATCATAGATCATTTGCCATGGACCACAGACTATAGAACATAGACCCTCAGACATAGACCTGATGGTCTGTGTCCGTGAACCGGGTTGGACCTGAGAGCAGTTGCAGACCTTGATGGTCTTCCATGAGGATGTGAACACTAGATGAGTACCTTACTCATAGACACTTCAGCAGTGATGCTATGATAAAACCATAGACCATGGACCATAGTCTATAGACCATGGATTATAGACCGTGGACCACAGACCATAGACCACAGACCATAGACCACAGACCATAGACCGTGGACCACAGACCATAGACCATAGACCATAGACCATATACCTTCAGACATAGACCTGATGGTCCATGGCCATTCTACTCAGGCTTGTTGGAACGTCTCACCATGACACAACTGTTTGTTGATCAGAATCTATCAGACTCACCTGTGGTCTGTAGTTTTCTCTCCTCCTCAGTTCCAGTCCTGGATTAGGACTGACGGAGGTTCCTCTCTCCATCCTGGTCAGTCTCAGACGGGACCAGTTCTTTATTAGATTTGCAGAAACTTGCTGGTAAAGCCGAGGAGACAGAGCTTCTGCGACATGATTTGAACAAAACTAGTTATAAACACAGTCGTCAGCTGAAGCTCCTCGGCTCAAAGGTTGATGGCGTATCTTATCAGTGGGTGGGGGGTGGTGGTTCAGGTCAGGGTTGGTTTACATAAAGCACGAGACAAGAGCCTTTAATAATAAACAGTTTCTCCTAAGATTGTTTTCTTGAATTGTGAAGAAGTGATCTGGCTTTGAAAGTCAGACCCCCCATGGGTCAGGAGGTTACTGAACACCAGATAAGTACTTGAATCAGTCAATTAAATCTGACATTAATTATGTCTTTCAGGGGAAGACCCAGGACACGCTGGAGAGACTACGTCTCTTGGCTGGCCTGGGAACGCCTCGGGGTCCCCCCAGAGGAGCTGGAGGAAGTGGCCGGGGAGAGGGAAGATCTTTGCTTAGACTGCTGCCCCCACGACCCAGTCCCAGAAGAAGATGGATGGATAAACAGTTGTTGAGATTAGATCTGCTCCTTTCTAACCTAGAAGACCCGTGAGAACATCTGGGGGTACAGTCCAAAAGTGAACCTCCTGACTGATTCTGTTGTTTTTGATCATTCCTTTCAGGACGAGAAAATAAAGAAGCAGAACTTTCAGGAAGTCTTCCCAATAAGATTTGCCAAGAAAACATGTTTGAGTCTATAAAAACTGTTGGGTGACAGAGAACTGAGACTTCTTTCTTGACTGCATTTGGAACACACTGCTTATAAAACAAGAAAAAAATGTATACAATATGGTAAATATTGCTTAAAATAACAAAAATTATCTGCCACCAGAACAAGAAAATTTGTCTTGTCAAGACTTTTCAAAACAAGTGAAAATATCTTACCTCATAGGAATCAGAAATATTTTAGAATTAGTATATTTTTACTCATATCAAGCTCATTTTGACGAAGATAAATATAATTTTTATGATTAATTTTCTCAAACTGTTCAAACTTATTCTTTAATTAGGATTTTGCTAGGAAGGTTATCTTAGCATTACGCTAACCTAGGGATCTGTTTCTTGAAACCAGTTAAATGTACTAAAACAATAGTGCTTTTCTATTCTTCGAAAAGAATAAAAAACAGTTGTTAGCACTATTCTTTTCTCACTGTGCATTAAAATGTTCTTGAAATTCTTGATTTAAGGCAAAAGTCCTGTGATGATCTTGGCCAAACAAATCCCACAGGCTTGAATGAAGATAATGTTACTGTAGTAACTGTTGAGATTCTAGTTTCAAGTGTGTTTTCACTCATAATAGGTAATAAAATCTTAGTAACAAGCTTTAATATCTTATTGAGATAATTAAGTTCCAAAACTCTTAAAATAAGGGATATTATCTTATAAAATCTAGTAAGTGAGAAGAATGATCTTACCATTAAAAAATAAGCATGTATATTCTTGTTTTGAGATAATTTATCTCACTTAGATTCAACTTTTTGCAGTTTACTGAAAAGATCTTCTGTTTTATTCTCGAATGAACAAACCTCTGAGCAGAAATCCGATTCCAGCAAAATTCTTGTGTTGAGTTCATTTTTTTCTCAAGACCATCACAACCTGGTGCTACCACAAAGGGAACAGGGGGATTCCATGCTCGGGAGTACCAGTTCTAAGTGCGATATAAGAGGCAACAACAGAACTTTCAAACTGAATTGCTAGTGAGACAGTTTGGAGATGTGGAGACTGGAGGTTGAAGCTATGAAAGACGCCTAAAGGAGGACCAAAGAGGAGGTCCATGGATGCAGACCAGGAGAACATGAGTCGTTGGTGTGAATGAGGAGGGTGCAGAGGGTAGAACTGTCATGTGTCTGCCTGACTCCATGCTGTCAGGAACTGGTTGTTGAAGACCCAAACCCAGGAGACCAGGTGATTCCCTAAAGGCAGCACCCAGATAATAAAGATCAAGTCCTGAGTGGGACAACCCAAAATGACCAGAAACAAAGTTCAAAGGTAGCAGTGGATCCAAGAAATCATAAAATCTAGAAACATGGACGCCACAACACAGATACAGATCAGGGTGTACACATTATCACACACTAATCTGCGTGTACGATCAGGAGAAGGGGCGTGGTCACTCGGATAGACCTGAAAGGTTGGTCGACCTGGAGCTTTTTTGGTGCCTTTTAATACAAAGTTGAAATCAAAACCTTAAAATGACCTAATTCTTTCTAACATATTTTGGCAGCAGAAAGAATCACAATGAAGAATATCAACCTTTGACTTCATCGTTTAAGTTTATTTGTGAAGAAACTCTCAGGCGCCACACAAAACAAATACGTTTCCTTCCAGTTTCTGTTCCTGCTTTGATTGTAAGTCGCGGGGTTACTGGAGTCAATCGAAGGGTAAATTTCAGGCTGCTGGTTTACAAATGCACCTACGGGGGAATTCAGAGTCACCAATCGACCTGTGAGGACTGTTTTTGTGGGGTGGGAAACCTGAAAACCCATGAACGAATGGGGAGGAGCCAGCTGGGATTCAAACCACGACCCTCTTGCCGCAAGGCGACCAGTACCCCACCGTGCCGTCCAACAAACGTTCACCAGAAGCACATATCGGTGCTGACTGGTGTCTCAACGTTGGTTTTGTAGAATGACTCCATCAGAAGAGCAGGTCTCTGCAGCGCCCCCTACAGGACAGCTGGTCCTCTCATCCAAACCAGTGGTTCCCCATGCACTCCCTGTTCCAGGGAACGCCACAGAGCCAGCACCAGTCCGCCTGGCACAGAGCACAGTGCATGTGCATGCAGCCGCCTGCAGGGGGAGACAGCAGCTGTAGTTAGTCCGACTCATCCCAGCCAGCAAAGCCAAGTGGCCCATTTGGTTTAAGGGGGCAGAAAATGGGTTTGCCCACATTAGCTTAAGTGGACACTCAGTGGGTAAGCTAGCTATGCTATCCAGACGACTGGTGGACAGCGGAGCTGGCTAGCTCATTTCAGCGGAGTATGCTAGCTTGCTGCAGAGGAACTCACTAGCATGTTACCAAGGAGCTTGCTAGCATGCTACAGCAGAGCTTGCTAGCTCACTACAGCATAGCTCGCTAGCATGCTACAGTAGAGCTTGTTAGCCTGCTGCATTGGAGCTCTCTTCAGAGGAGCTCGCTTGAATGCTACAGAGGATCTCACCAGCTCGCTAGCATGCTACGCTGTCCACCGGGCAGCTGGCTAGCATAGCAAGCTAACCCACTGAATCCACACTTAAAACAATGTGGGCAAACACAGATGGGGCCACTACAGAAACTGGGGCCACATTTT
>NC_050526.1:16309977-16323189 GCF_002922805.2 Oryzias melastigma | reverse complement strand
AACGAATGGGGAGGAGCCAGCTGGGATTCAAACCACAACCCTCTTGCCGCAAGGCGACCAGTACCCCACCCTGCCGCCCAACAAACGTTCACCAGAAGCACATATCGGTGCTGACTGGTGTCTCAACGTTGGTTTTGTAGAATGACTCCATCAGAAGAGCAGGTCTCTGCAGCGCCCCCTACAGGACAGCTGGTCCTCTCATCCAAACCAGTGGTTCCCCATGCACTCCCTGTTCCAGGGAACGCCACAGAGCCAGCACCAGTCCGCCTGGCACAGAGCACAGTGCATGTGCATGCAGCCGCCTGCAGGGGGAGACAGCAGCTGTAGTTAGTCCGACTCATCCCAGCCAGCAAAGCCAAGTGGCCCATTTGGTTTAAGGGGGCAGAAAATGGGTTTGCCCACATTAGCTTAAGTGGACATTCAGTGGGTAAGCTAGCTATGCTATCCAGACGACTGGTGGACAGCGGAGCTGGCTAGCTCATTTCAGCGGAGTATGCTAGCTTGCTGCAGAGGAACTCACTAGCATGTTACCAAGGAGCTTGCTAGCTCAATACAGCAGAGCTTGCTAGCTCGCTACAGCATAGCTCACTAGCATGCTACAGTAGAGCTTGTTAGCCTGCTGCAATGGAGCTCTCTTCAGAGGAGCTCGCTTGAATGCTACAGAGGATCTCCCCAGCTCGCTAGCATGCTACGCTGTCCACCGGGCAGCTGGCTAGCATAGCAAGCTAACCCACTGAATCCACACTTAAATCAATGTGGGCAAACACAGGTGGGGCCACTACAAAAACTGGGGCCACATTTTTGGCCCACTTTGAAACATATGGGGTCACATGGTCTTTCTGGCTGAGGCCACACGGCAGGTGTAATGACAGGTGTGATGACAGGTGTGACGACAGGTGTGACGGCAGGTGTGATGACAGGTGTGATGACAGGTGTGATGACAGGTGTGACGACAGGTGTGACGACAGGTGTGATGACAGGTGTGATGACAGGTGTGATGACAGGTGTGACGACAGGTGTGATGACAGGTGTGATGACAGGTGTGATGACAGGTGTGATGACAGGTGTGACAACAGGTGTGATGACAGGTGTGATGACAGGTGTGACGACAGGTGTGACGGCAGCACAGCTCACCGTTTCTCTCCACGGGGACGGAACAACTGGGGCAGGGCTTGGTCGTCTCCTGAATGAGAACCCGGGACGCCTGCTCCCAGCGGCCCCGCCGAGAGGCCTCCTCGTCCACCACGAACTCCTGCACGAGGGGGAGGGGTTAGCAGAGTAACGACTTCATCATGATGATGTCATCACAAAAACACTCACTGACCTGCTCCACATCCCCCACAGGCAGGGCCTGGAGCGCCCTGCACTCGCCCTGATGGAAGGCCTCCCTGCACTCTCTACAGAAGACGAAGCCACAGCCCAGCTGGGGGTCACACTCCACCCTCCTGCTGAGGTCAGAGGGGAGGAGCCCCGCCCCACAGCCAGGCGCCGGACACAGGAGTCCGCCCATCTTCAGGAGGCACTCCTCGGTCGCATACTGCTGGTACCGCGTGTACTGTGGGACAGGGGTGGGAAAACAGCAGGAATGTTACAGGTGAGGTTTACCTGCATCACATTTCAGAGAGGATGTTCATTATTGTTTAGTATTTTTGCTCATTATTTGGTGATTATTTTAAATGCAATGATGGCGCGGCAGAGAGACTGAGGTGCGCTTACCTGCTCGTCACCCAGAGCTCTGAAGTGGTGCAGCTCTTTGATCAGCGAGTCCTCACAGCCGGCTGCAAACACAACATTTACACACCTGCAGATCAGACTCACACTTGTGCGCTTCCTCTTGCTCAAAACGTTCACAAGTTTTGTTTGGTTCAGGTGAGTACCTGCCCACAGTCCATTCAAGCTAGTGTTTTACGTTGATGTCAAAGATTGAATTTTGCACATTTTGACATTTTGGATTTAGACCAGGATCTTCAGGCTGTTGTTTGTGATTCTAACCTGTTTTTTCCCCTCAAACTTATAATGTTGGACAACTTGTATGGAGTCAAACTGCACTGCTCTATGCAATCCCTGTCAGGATAGTTCATTGATTCAAACTTTTTATTTCGCTAAAAAAAAATTACAGACTGTGGACATGCCTACTTTACGCAAATCTGTCCAGTCTGAATACAGTTGGATTTCTGTAGTCCTTGATCCTTCATGAACTGTGACTGAGACCTCTGAACGAAGAAGGTCCAATGCAGCCCACAAGAACCAGCAGGAGAAGCCCTGACCTTATCCTTCATTCACTCCAGTTTTTGAGAGTGAAACTAACCACTGAAGACCATTTTATTAATATTTATGTCTCATTTCAGAGCAGTTTGTTGGAAATGTTTCTCTTGCAGAAGCAGAGACCAGATGTTGGGAAATCTTTCAAACCGAAATGATTTTATATTAAGAACTCCTTCAATGTCCACATCTGACTATAGCTCAGCTATATGCAAATGAGTACAGGCAGTTGATCAAAGCATAGAAAGTTCAGGTATGTTCCTGGTCCTGGGATTTCCCCAGTCATGATCAGAATACTGTCATTTCATAGGACAGCTACGAAGGACCTCACGGTTACTTCTGTAGACTCTTCAGTTCACCTGATATTCTCAGATCCTGAGTTGTTGTTGTTTTTTGGACCTCCACACCAGAACTTTTACAGAACAATCTGGCTTAAATGGACCCAAATCCACCCAGCAAGTCTCAACTTTAAAATACTCCATTGGATAATCTGACCTTAAATTCTGCCTCAGCCTCACAGTTTCCTAAACATGACGGCAGTAATCTGTCCCGCTGCAGAACCTTCATCAAGAAGAACATCTCCACTCCACATGCCATGAAGCAAAAACAAGAACCAAACATGGTGAAAATAAACAAAAGACGACGAGGTGAACCAAGCCAACCGTGTACCGAGAACTGGACCACCAAGCCCATAAATCCATAAACCAAACGCTGACAAACTGATCACTCTAAAAACCATGAGTCCGAATTATCAGCTGATCTGCTGACATGATCAGCTGATAACTGAAGTTACACTGAGGCACAAGGTGGAGCCAGAGAAACGCTGCAGGAGGAAGAGCTCTGCTGTGTGAATGTTCTCTATGTTCTCTAGGTGTGTTTCCGGGGGGTGTGTACAGGTGTGTTTGCAGGTGTGTGTACAGGTGTGCGTGTAGACCTATGTACAAGTGAATGACGCCCCTGTAGGTGTTACTCTGACTGTCCCCACCCTACTGCTCACCTGCACACGGCAGAGAGTATCCAACCGCAGCGTGGTGGACAAACTGTCGCTCATTCAGGCGGCTCTGACAGTACAGACGGAAACAGTCCAGACAAATGACATGGCGCTCTGAGCACTGGAAGACCAGAACCACGTCCCTGAAAGACAAAAACCCCCATAGGTGAGAGGGTGTGTTTAAAGACCAGACAGTATCATGAAATTAAAGTTTTATTTTTAAAATCAAGAAAATTCTCTTGATGTAAAGCTCGTTTTCATGTTTACATCAGCTGACTTCCTAAAGGTCTGGATGTATTAAAACGTGTAAACTTAACAGCGCGTCCTAAAACAAGTTGATTTTCTAAACGGATTGTCTCTGTTAAGTGCCGTTTGGAATAAAAAATCAGTGTGTTTCTGAGTGTGTTGTGAGGCTAAAGACACAAAAAACTGAGATAATATGTGAAAATCTAGAACGCAAGATGTGATTTTTCAAACATAAAACCAGATTGCAGTGGTTTTGAGTCTTCGTTTAAGGTGTATATAACAACGTTATACACAAAAAGATGGAGCTGGAGTTTCAATGATGAGATGGAGAGAACACGTCTTTTCTACCCACGTGGAAGAATCATTTTTGTAGTTTTTGCAATTGGAAAAATTTCTGTGCCTTTGATCAAAAAAGTGACTCCTCCACCATACTCGAAAAGTCACCAAAATTTGCACACACCTAGTACCGGAGAAAATGAATGTTTGGCAGAGTGAACGGTGGGTGTGGTTAGCAAATGTCCGCTGCTATGGAAATCCAAAAGTTTACTTTTGCCGACTGTTTTGAAACCCACGTCAATCTTTTCAGTATCATCTGGTGAACAAAACATAAAGTAGTTGCTACGGAGATAAAACCAACAGAAAACCGCCATTTTGAAAAAAATGGCGGCCATCAATGGTTTCCGTCAACTTCCCACATCCAGCTCAGACCAGCCTTACAGAAAGAGAAGAGGTGCGTAGTTGCGACTTAGCAAGTAAGGTTGGGTTAAAGGTTGGTTGGGTCAAAGGTGGTTGGTGAGGCCCATCCAACTCCACTCCCCATCCAGCAAAGCCCCATATGGTTTAAAAGTGGGCAGAAGATGTGGGTCCCATTGGGTTTGTCTGGAGTTTCTGTGAGCTCCACTGTAGCGAGCTCCATTGTTTCGCACTCTGGAGCTCAGCTGTATTGCGCTAGCATGCTAGGCAGCTCGGCCGTATCTGCGCTAGTGAGTTAGCGAACTCCACTGTATTGTGCTAGCGAGCTAGCGAACTCTGCTGTATCTTGCTTGCAAGTTAACGAATTTTGCTGTATCGTGCTTGCAAGCTAACCATCTCCGCTGTATCGTGCTAGTAAGCAAGCAAACTCCACTATATCGTGCTAGCGAGCTAGCGAACTCCACTGTATTGTGCTTGGAAGCTAACCATCTCTGCTGTATCGTGCTAGTAAGCTAGCAAACTCAACTATATCGTGCTAGCGAGCTAGCGAACTCCGCTGTATCGTGCTTGTGAGCTAGCGACTCCACTATATCATGCTTGCAAGCTAACCCTCTCCGCTGTATCGTGCTAGCAAGCTAGCAAACTCCACTATATCGTGCTAGCAAGCTAGTAAACTCCGCTGTATCGTGCTAGCGTGCTCCATTTTTAAACCATATGGGCCCACTTGGCCTTGGTGGCTGCATTGCGGCTTCAATTACGTTTGAGTCATATTAGAAGGTTTGGTTTGCGCCACGATAGCATATTAGCTCTATACCGATCGCATATAAATCCTAAACAAATGTCACATGTTTTTATTGTGGCCAATCTAAGGCACACCTGTGAGGTGGGATGGATTATCTCAGTGATGGAGACATGCTGACGTCCGATCTATGTTCTACATTCGTGTCTCAGCAGAGATCTGAATCACAGAGACAGGAAGTGGTTACATGACGTCGGTGCAGGCGATGCAGGGGACATGTTTGCTGTTGATCATGATGAGGTCCAGAGCCACAGAGAGGTCGTCGTCGGATGTTGGATGAGACGCACACTTCATGTAAAACTCCTGTAACCACAAAAACACACAACCTCCTTCAGCACGAAGTCGGCCAAATACTGCAAATACGGTCAAATGTTTTCAAAAAGATGAGATGAAGAGAACCGAAACATTTTCCTGCCTTTGCTTCTGTTTTTACCCTTTTCTCTCTCAAGTATAAACTTCTGATATTCCAGCTCAAATTTGAATTGTTAAATATTTTTGATTTATTCTTTAACTTTTTTACTAACCTGACTGAGACATTCTGACGCTAAGAAGAAATTATATCCATATAGAAAACCTGTGAAGAGAGCTGGAGTTCTGTCAACGGGTTCAAATATTTATGTCATTCAATGAAATGCAAAGAAATGTTACTTTAAAGTGGATTTCCTGATTTTTTTGTGATTTTCTGTTCAAACTTATCTATTATATGGATGACAAACTGTTCATTTCTTTTTAAATGGGCAAATAAAAAAAATAAGCAAGAGATCAAAACTTATTTCCTCTTCTGCATTATGTGTTCTAACAGGAAGCCAATGAAAACACAAACGGAGATGTGAGAAGGGAAGTAACAAGCGTATTAATCGGAGATCTCCTCAGTTTCTAACAGAGAACGTCTAACAATGTTCTCTACGCTTGAAGGTTTAATGCTATGCTCCGCCCCTTACCGCTTCATCGCCGTAGCATCCTTCCGACTGGCAGTTACCACGGATACGTCCAGGAATTAGGACATCATCCCAGCAAGACGGTCCCTGACAGAAACAGACGTGGGCCGTCAGCTCCTGTGGTTCTGAGTTGAGTCTGGTTCAGAACTTAACGTAACACAAATATTAACTATGACCACACTTTTGCTGAATTAATAAAAACTAGTTTTGAAAAGAGAAAATCATTGAGATATAAATAATCTGAACAGTATTTAACTCCACATACTGTAACATTTTCCAAGGTGGCCTGAGAAAACAGCTTCAAACAAAAACGTGTTTTTTCTGAACTGTAACGCAGGAAGTGCTCCTCTTACCCTGCTCAGCGTGAGAGCTGTCTGTTTACAGCTCCGGCATCGGACCCGCAGCTTTCCAGGCTGGATGGATCTGCAGCTTTTACAATAAACGAAGAAAGAACTGCGGCTACGCATACCTGTACGCACAGAGAGAGCGGGATAACTGCGGAAACTCACCTGTGCACAATGGTGTAACACATGTACATTCAATGATCACAAATGCTGGCTAATAGGTATCCTCTCATACAGTTCTTATGTCTCACCTGCACAAACTCTCATAGACACACCTGAAAACTCACGCATGCACACCTGCAAACACAGCTATGCACACACGTGCACGCACACCAGCGAGCACATGCCCCCAAACTCATCTGAAAACGCACATTACTTGCACATCTGTAGATGCACGCACACCTGTCCACACCTCCCAAACACACCTGTATGCACACCTGTGAACATACCTGTGAACACACCTGTGCACAAACCCCCAAACACACCTGTGCTTACACCTGTATGCACACCTGTGCACACACACACAAACTCACCTGTACACACACCTGGACGCACACCTGTGCACACACCCAAACACACCTGTGCACACACGCACAAACTCACCTGTACACACACACACAAACTCACCTGTGCTCACACCTGGACACACACCTGTGCACACACCCCAAAACACACCTGTGCACACCCCCTAAACGCACCTGTGCTCACACCTGGACACACACCTGTGCACACACCCCAAAACACACCTGTGCACACACCTGGGTGCTCACCTGTACTGGTGTACTTACTTGTCCCAGGTGCAGGTCCAGCCTCTTCCTGTGATCTCGGTCCACCATCTCCCATCTCTCCTGTAATGTCTGCAGGGGGGGTGGGGAGGCGAGAGGAGCTCAGGTCCAGCCTCGTCAGGCTCTCTGGCTCCTCCTCGCCGCCACGGGGTGGAGACTCCTCCTGAAGGGGTAGAGGCTGGGAGGAGGACGATCTCGAAGGGGGAGGGACCACGTGAACGGTGCTCTGTTCTGGAAGGTCACAGCTCTAAGAAGAGTTAGGAGAAGAGGTGGAGATACTAAGAGGGTGTTCATGTCTTATGACACCAGAACTTCTGCACAGTACAACCTAGCAAAGCTTGACTCAGCTCAACCTGGACCTACACAGGCTTTTATTTTGAAGGTCAGATTTCATGAATTCCGGGGTACAGACATGTTGGTTCATTCAGATGGCGTCAAACAGTCAACCGGCCTCCTCACATCCAGATGTCCTGACCTGAGAACCCAAACTGAGCCGAGTCGCCGACACATTCTCATTCCCGAGTCGCCACATATTGAAGAATGGTTAAAGGACCCTCCAGGTCACAACTTGACATTTTGGGTTTCACCGTCAAATCGTCAAATTCTGAAGTGCAGGCTGTTCAAATTAAATCACGGCTCCCCAACATCTGGGTCTGCTACCGGGATGCGGACCGCGCTGGTACCCTAACCTGGTACCCTAACCCGGTACTGGAGGTGGAACTAGACGTGCAACGGAACCAGACACGTGACGGTTCACGGGATGTGACTGGTGTCAATACTTTAACCTAGGCCCGGTAACGCTGTTTCTGGTTCCGTTGCGCTTCCGGTTTGGTGGTGCATCCTGTTCTATTAGGTGTCCGGTTTCGTTGCGCGTCTGGCTCTGTTGTACGTCCTGGTAACGCCTCCAGTACAGGGTTAGGGTACTGAGTTAGGGTACCAGCACAGTCCGCGTCCCGGTAGCAGACCCGGAGGTTGGGGAGCCGTGATTAATTGTAACAGCCGGCATGTCAAAATCTGACGAGTTGGATTCTCCCAAAATGTCAAGTTCTGGCCTGGAGGGTCGTTTAACCACGTCGATACGTGACGAGTCTGGAATGAATGAACATTTGTTGGAGTCGCAGGTTTCCTGTTTAGTCACGACAACTTCCTGCGGCCCTCATTTTCCCGGCAGCAGCCTCACCTGCAGAGAGGAGGTGCTCTGCAGCTCCCTTCCAGCAAAAAGCACCCGGAGCTGCTCCGGGGGGACGCCCTGCTGACCCCCCACCACCTCCTTCAGCTCGGCCACACTCGCCCCCTCCTGCAGCTCCACGGCCACGCCGGGGCCAAGGTTGTAGCGCACGAACACTGAGGACAATGAAAACTCTCACAGATTTATGGAGATCACAAACTCTCCCATCAACCAGGAAGGTTTTTGAATCTTCTGGCTCCTCCCACTTCTTTATTTAAGGTAATCAGTGGATTTCTCCCCACAACAAAAAACAACTTCTTATTGGTCAGTTTCTCAGCATATCACATACTGGTTGTGTTGTGAAATGACTTCCTGTCTGAAGGCGTGACCTGTCTCACTGCACTTTTGAGAACAGTTTTGAAGTAAAGCAACCAATTAATAAATCAACCGATCATGTTGCACCTGTCTTGTGCAACCAAATTCAACTAATATACCTGAGGAGTGAAGAACCAACGGCTCAGGTGCAACAGCCAATCAGATCGGGAGTCTGTGGCGCCAGTTATAATCAGAGTGGGACATCTTACCGCCATGAGACTGAACTCATCAGAGCGTCACAGAGGAAAATTCCTCAAAGACGGAGACGGTTCTACCTCCAGCAGGGAAACAGGAAGTGGATTTCACAAAACAGGAACCTGATTGATCTGCTCTCCGTTCTAGTCCGGGAAGTTCTAGGAATGACAACAAATCCTGCAGACCGAGATCCAAATGTTCCGTTTGATAAAATTTGGAACTATGAGCTCTTTGCTGCTTAAAACTAACAGACAAAATTAAGAAAAGATCACTAATCGTCCCTATGACCAATTTTGATTCAAACTCTGGATGATTTTGTTTGAATTTGTATGCATGGAAATAAAAGTAACAAGTAGTGGGTTACTTGTTAAATTGGGGAATGAATAAAGTAATTTACCGGTAATTACAATTTCATCCACTAACTAAAATACAGTAATTGATTCCTCTTTAAAAATAATTTACCCAACACTGCTGGTTTTAGATCATGACAAATGTTTAAATCCCGATCTGTGCTTTTATTTTCTAAAATGTTAAATTCATGAAACAGTCAGAGATGTGGCATAAAAACTACTTACATTTGTCAAATGTTGTACACAAAGTATATTATTTGTGCAGTTAATTCTTGTGGATTTGTTGTTGTGTTTTGTTTTATTGTGTTTATCAAAGCATTGAAGGCTGCATTATCACTGGCTCCAAATGGTGGTACTGGTGTCGCCAAAAAAAATGGCGACTGAATTGAATTCATATTCTGGAGCCGGAAGTGAAGTATTTTCTACGGGTGACGTCATACACTTCGAGGTGTCACATTCAGGCGGGTTTGTTTACATGAGAACAGAGAAAGGTCACTGAAGGTTTATCAATCAACCTGCTGCACGTCCACCTGTTTAACTCCGTTAACGAGTCTTCAGCTCCTTCCGGTTGTGGATGTTTACAGTTTAATGCCGGTGCTAGCTCACGTCCAACGAATCGACCCGAGCTAAACCCGGATCTGCACGCTTCCTGCTGGCCCGGGACCGGAACCCGGGCCAGACCAGTCCGCACGGGCGCGATTGGTCTATCGAAAAAATCCTGGTTCGGAACTTTGGATCCGGTTCGGAACTCACCGATCATTCGCCTTGTCGTTCGCGGAGCATTCTGGGAGTTGTAGTACTTTTTCCTCTGACGTTCGGGACGTCAGTCCGCTGTACGTATCGACGCAAACACTTAAAAAACAAAATAAAATACCTGCAAAATATAATAATAATACATAAAATACCTACACAATTTAGACATGTTATTCGTTGTACTTGCTAAATTTTCAACCCAAAAAAAATCGTACGTTATCTTTATTTATGATGGAGGCCGAACTGTTATATTGTCAATCAATCACTTCTTCAAAAGAACAGAAGGCATGTCTTGAAATTAGTCATCAAAATAAAATAACTTAAGATGTAAACTCTGCTTTTCTATCCTACTTTAATTTACTCACTATATGACGCCTTTTGTTTGTTTCCACCCCTGACATTTTACTTTTTGTAACTTTTTGCTTGTATAGATGTACAATGTATATTAATGGCTATTTTGCACGTTTTTTGTACTAAGACTGACGTGTACAATAAGGCTTATCTAAAAATAACGAGACAAAAAATACCCACATTAAACCTTTATATTTTCATTTGTGAAATTAAAAAATACAATGAAGCTCTCAAAAGTTCAAAGACTTTCAAAGCTATACATTTGAATTATAAAATACATAAAAAACATTTTAAAACTATCTAAATTCCAAAATGATTTTAAAATATAATTAAAAAACTAGTTAAACACTGAATTTTCACCCCCATTTTATTAAATTGTGATTTACTTAAATGTGCTCTGTAATCTTAATTTTATTTCTTATAGCCTATTTTATTTTTCTTGTTTAGTGTTCTTCTGGTGCTGTATATTGATATTAGGTTTTGTTCAAAAAATTCCTAAAAATTCAATTTACGTATTATGACACATGTAGAAGAACAGCAGCTGAAATTAAATATACAGTCGATCTTTGATTGTTGCATGACAGCTACGGGTCTAACGGTTTATCAATGAATCAATTTCTATTCCCACATCCAACTAGATCAATCTGAGGCAGAATCAAATCAAATCACGCAATATTATTAAAAAATCATCTCAAAACAAGATCAGTGGATCATCTATGTTGGAAAATACCATTTAGATTGAGACATGGTACCTCTACGGTCCTCCAGGTCTTCATGTGAGCTCCTCCTGCTGGACACAGGAAGTAAAAACAGGCCGGATGGTTGTTTATTCCAAAGACGAGACAAACATGTCAACAGCTTTATTCTATTGGCAAACACGATACAATGAAAACCACCATCACCCCCCCACTGCAACAAACCAACACAACACTGGTCTAAACTGTGGACAGGAGAGGTGCCAAACAGAACCGGAACATGGGGGAGGGAGGGAGGGGGCGTCATAGGCATTGAGACCTAAATAAATATGTCACCATTAAATTAACTCCAAGAACTGTCCCAGGAAAAGCTTTTATTTTGGCGAGAGCTGGGAGTCCAGAACGGGCCGAACGTCCGTCCCGGTTCATCAGCACGCTCCACAAATCATGGCGGGACACATGGAGAACATTAAGAATACCTTCCTACGGAGGAGGAGCCACCGCTGTCATGGCAACTGGAACATCAGAACATTTCACCTTACCAACACATGACCCGACGACGAGGTGTGCCAGGCCACGCCCCCTAGAAAGAAGCTTTTATTTTGAAGGAAAAAACGGCTGTTCACCGTTTGATGCTGCTGTTGCTATAGCAACCACGACAGACCGGCCTACCAGAGAACAGAGAACCCCGTGAGCCAATCAGAACACAGCATCTGCTGGAGCGAGGTCAGTCAACCAATCAGCTAAATGGATCAGAATTGATGACGGGTCCGGCGTCGCTCCGGTTCTGGACCTGCTCGTTGTTTAAAAGGACAGTTTTGTGGAGGATCGGTCCAATCGTGTGGGCTGGTTCCCATGATGCCTTTGGGAAACAGTGCCATCATATGGGTGGGGGTGGGGGGTACAGGGGAGGGGCAATTGTGTGAATCTAATTACAATACTCCATACGCAAAGCTAAGTGTCAGTTCGGACCATACAGGTGCGCCCGTCCCCACCTGATGACCATATTAGGATATCCTGCTGCTATTTACACCAAAGAGGAAGAAACCATTTTCCGTTCCTGAGACCTGGACGACCAGAACGGCCCCAGAACATTTGAGTTTGAACTTTCCCAGAACTGGTTCCACAACCGCCCAGAACCAGTCAGTGCTTCTGCTTTCACCTCAATCCGATCCAGTTCAGAGCAGGCGGGGGAGGGGGTCACTCCGAGTCCGACTCGAGGGGCGCGGTCTCGTCCAGGATGGGACTCTTCTGGAGCTTGGCGGTGACCTGGCCGTCCTCCACCAGGTGGGCTTTCTTGTGGCGTGAGAAGCTGGACGAGTGCATGAAGGTCTTGTTGCAGGCGGCGCAGGTGTAGGTCTTGGTCTTTGAGGGGGGGAGTCCCGGCGAGGGGTGAAGCTGCTTCCCGCGGGCGCCGCCGCTCAACCGGTGGCTCTGCTGGTGCCGCGCCAGACTGGCGGCGTGGTTAAACTGCTTCCCGCACAGGCCGCAGATGTGGGGGCCCATCCCTTCCACGCCGCACATCTCCTCGCCTTCGGTGGGCGGGGCCCGCCTGGCGGCCCGGCCCCCTCGGCGGCGCCGGTTCTTCTTGCAGAGGGTGTAGAAGTTAGGCTTGTCCCGCGAGCAGAGCTTGAGGCGGATCTTGAGGTCGGACGAGCTCTCGCCCAGGTTCTCCTTGCCGGGCGTGTAGCTGTCCAGCAGCTCCTTCACGTGGGTCACCTGGTGCTTGGACAGCTGCGTGGACGTCCTGAAGCTCATGTCACACTGCGGGCAGGCGTAGAACTTGTCGGTGCCCTGGCTCTGGATGATGGCGGTCGCAACGTGCTGCTTCTTGGTCTTCTTGTTCTTGCCGCAGAGGCGCAGGGTGGCCACGCCGGTGCTGAAGGGGGCGTCTTTGGGGATGCCCTTCCCCTTCTTGTGGATGAGGCGGTGGCGAGACAAGCTGGAGCTGTGGTTGAACTCCTTGCCACAGATGTTGCAGGGGTGGATGCGTCGCTTTCCGTGCAGCCGCAGGTGACTCCCCAGCATCCTGGCGGGAAGACAGACACCGGTTACACCTGCAGCAGGACGGCCTTTCCAAATGAGCAAGCGTCAAAAACGAGCAAGATTGTCTGACTGTATATAACACCTGGACTGAGTGACCCCCCTCACAAAACAGGAAGTACCCGCTGGCTCCAAGTAGCCAAAATCCCACACACTTCTACAGAAAAATAAACAGCCGTTACCGTCATTCTTGCTCTGATATCCATTTTTTTTATCTTCTTGCT
>NC_050526.1:16272418-16309882 GCF_002922805.2 Oryzias melastigma | reverse complement strand
CTAAAGCCCAGTCCTGACCGGTGAGAACGGTTTCCGTAGAAACGATGACTCAGACCGACTCGGACCAATCACTGCTTTCTGGTTTCTGGTTCCAACATGGTGACGTCCGTATTGCGGCGACTTAACCGGCTTCATTGGGTTGGAGCCGGAAGTAAACCTACTACAACAGGTGATGTCAGACTCACTCAGTCCAGTTCTCATATACAGTCATTGAGTAAAAAAAATGAAGGTGAACGTTGTTAACTGGTGGAAATTAAGAACAGAGGAACCGTGTTGTGCAACAGGGACTCAAACCAGAGATGTTGTCATAGTAGAATTGTATATTTTCATAGGATATAAGTCAAGTTTATTTATGGCATAGTTTAGTTAGGGGTGCAAGTTACACTTAAGACCATCTTATGTCCTTTTTAAAAGAGAAATATCAGCCAATATATTTGTTATTTTTCCACTGTCAACCACTGGAGGGCACTGCAAGTGGGTGTATTCGCTACTGACAGCACCACAGAAGAAGAAGAGAGCTCTTTGTAGAGCTCTTCAAAATGAAAAAATAAAGGCTGATGTCTCTGCATCATTAGTGTCTTCCGCTCTTTGTAAATGAGATATACAGTCAATGCTTCAATATAACGAGACAAAAAAAACATTGAATATGACATAGCGCAAATTTGATACATGAATCGGATTTGATGTGAACGCAGCATTACGCCGGATTTATTCAAAAGAAATGCACTGTTCTGACATTCAGACTTTGCCGTTTTTCTTTTTATTATCCATTTTTGGCATAACATTTGGTATTTGTTATAAAAAGGAAAAACAGAAAAACTGCAGTAGATTCTGACCAGTGCTGGTCTAACGGAGCTGTGCTTTTACGCTGAAATAATGCTGCTGGTGCGCTTTTATTTTTGAGGGGTGAAAAGGGGAAGTGTTTTCTCTCTTCTTTGAGGGTTGAATGACAGAGCTGCACTTTTGTTTTTAGTGTGAAAACTGCACAAGCGGAGAAGACCTGAAGGTGCTGCGTTCATGTAAAATTCCATTTAGATCTAACAAAACGTTTTCACTCCTGTTATTTTGAGTCGTGGCGCTTTAGGTTGCTTGGAAATTGATTGTGGGCTACGACTGCTGCCCTCACAGTAACGCGCCAAGCTTCCCAAACGCAGAACGGACTTGGAGGAACCAGCTACTTCTTGTGAGCAGCATCATGAAGCTGCAGGACGCTCTGACCCTCACAGTTCTTCAGAGAGGTCGGGTTCTACCTGCAGGCTCAGCTGGCCCGGCCCGTTTAGCTGTCATGTTTGTGCTTATGAATGTTTTATTACGGCAGCTGCTCTTGAATCAGAACCTCCACAGAAAGAGGCGGAGCATTTGGAACCACTGAAAGACCTGGTGGGCGGGGCTTCTTAACACACTCTAGATCACATGTCAAAGTCAAGGCCCGGGGGCCAGAACCGGCCCTCCAGGTAATTTTATTTTGTTGTTAACGGTCCGATTTTATCTTCTGCTTACTTCTAACTTGTATGACGAAATATATTTTTATGGAGAGTAAAATATTAAAGTTATTTAAGGTTTAAGTTGACTTATTCTGGAATAATATTCCTGCCTTTTTATTTAATTATGTTAAAAAGTTACAGTTTTAAAGTCTTAAAAATTGACATTCTGCTGGTGTTTTGGACTATTTTGGCATTTACTAAGATTTTTTAGGCTGTTTTAGGAGTTTAGCTAATATTTTAGCAACATGCTAGCTATTTTGGCAAATTTTCAGCTTTTTTTTAGTTCATTTTGAAGTTTAGCTATTTTTTTTCAGCTACACGGTAGCTGTTTTGGATAACCGAAGTTTTTCTTGTTTTGTTTAGGCTAATTTGGCATTTAGCTAATATTTGAGCTGGCTATCAGCTTCAACGTTTTCAGCGGCCAAATTCAGCTTCCAGCATTCACACTAGTATCATCACAGGTAATACTACATATCTAGTTGATAATTATGTTAAAAAGTTAAATTTTCACCGTTTTAAAAATGCAGATTTAGAGTTCAGTAAATGTTTATCCTGTTCGGCCCGTGACCTCAGGTGTGTTTTGGATCTTGGCCCGTGTGTGATTGAGTTTGACACTCCAGTTCTGAATCCTCAGGTTAAGCAGAGGAGGCCCGTGTACGTACCGACTGCCCTTAAAGCTCATGCCACAGTGGGGGCAGGTGTAGCGGGCCTCTTGGTGGGTGGGCTCTAGAGCTCGCTTGGCGGCAGGTGGTGTCCCGGCTTTGCCCGTGTGCGTCTGCTGGTGGCGGTACAGGCTGGAGGCGTGGCTGTAGCTCTTGCCGCAGAAGCTGCAGCGGTACTGCCGCTCCACTGGCTCGTAGTCCGCCTGGTCCGAGTCCACCCCGCCGTCCAGGTGGCTGCTCCCCGCCTCCAGCAGAACCTCGTGCTCCACCTGCGAGCACTCGTCGTCCTCGTCAGAGTCCGTCTTTATCTCCACGCTCTGCTCCGTCACCTCGCAGGGGTACACCTCCTCGTACGGCGCGAAGAAGGCCTCGTCCGTTTCGATCTTCAGCTGCTCGGCCGTCAGGTCTCCGGGCTCGTCCGAGTCCTTCTTCACGCAGGAGATGGTGAACTTGGAGCCCACCTCCGCCCACTTCACCACGTACTCGATGGGCTGCGTGTCCAGCTCCACCGTGATGAAGTCTGCGCCCAGAGCGTCCGACTCCGACACCGCCAGCTCCACCTCAGAGTCCTCCATGCTGTACGGGCCAAGAGGCTGAAGAGCTGCAACCTGCAGAAACACACAGCCGTTAGTGATCTACGGCCAGAGAGGTTCTGGTGGTCCAGCTCAGAACCTGGAACAGACTAAGTCAGAACCTGCACACTAAAGTTGGGCAAACAAAACCAGAACGCTAAAGTCTGGACCTGCTGTGGTTCTCCAGAACCTCCACCTGAGATCAGAAGGACAAAAGATTCTGCAACTCAGGCTGAAGGAGGTTCTATCCCACCAGAACCAAAGTCCACATGGTCTCCAAGACAGAACCACCCACAGAAACAAGAAGTACAACTTTAACATGTCAATGCTTCTGGAAAAAAAAATACAATTTCGGGTCGACCAGAAACATAAAGCCTGCAGAACGAGTTCTAACAGAACCTGAATCCTGTAAGGAGAACCCAGTAATCGGGTTACTGCCGGACACTGAACCACAGCTGCTGGATGGCTGATGGATTCTCCAGCAGAACTTCACGATGGACCGGTTCTGTTATAAATCAAAGGACTCGAAGAAGCAGAACCAGAGGATCCTCACAGCTGCCAGTTTTTCACTGCGGTCAGTGACGTCACCACAAACGGACTGATCGCCTTGCAGTGTCACGTGACTTCCGTCTGTAAAAACACACCCGCGGGCTCGGAACCGGAGCGCCGAACCCCTTTATCTCCTTAGCGATTCACAAGCACGACCGGTACCCCAACGTCACGCAGGTTCAGTACCGAATCAGCGGGGCTGACCGCCTATGCACGGTTACCGCGCAGCCGCAATAGGCGCCGCCGGGACATCCATCATTCCGAGCCCCTAACCCCCGCGTGCAGCTCACGCGCTCAGCGCCAGTTGGCCGAAACCCTCGCGGGGTTCTGGTGCGCACAGACGGACCGAACCTGCGGCTGGGCGGCGTCCAGCGCGCGCGGCAGGAAAATGGAGGTTCCTGCTGTGGAGTTCCGGCTGTCAGCGGGGAGGAAGCGGCGATTACCGCCAAAATAAGAGAGCGGGCCGCCGAACCGTGGCCCGGTTCGGTCACTTACAGAGACACAGGCGCGGCGGAACCACCGCGGACGTCACAATGCTCAGGAAGCTGAGGACGTGGACACAAAGCATTGTGGGAAAGGATTAAATGGTCGCGAACACCGGAAAGAGGGCAGATTGCCTTTCACAATACGATCACGCAATATTTACCGGAAACTACAAAATAAAAGCATGGACAGTTATAATAATAAAATAATAATAATAATAATGGTAATAAACACCCCAAAATGCAGAGGAGTGTTAATTTTAAAGCTAAAATTCAATGTTTCTATAAACAAATCAACAAAATAAGAGTCTACATTTCACGAAAAAGCAACTGAGGGAAATATTTAATGGAGCTCACAGTGATCCAAACATAGATCAATCGGAAAGAAACAAATATATATATATATACATATAAAGTTTAAACGAAAAGTTTCATATTTCCCCTGATAACATATTTGATTTTGGCAGATGCAGCTCTCTCCTGTTCACGTGAACCTGACAGGTGAGTCCTACGTTTCACCTGAGGGAGATCCTGGGTGAGCAGTAGACCTTAGAAATGGTTTCGTGTTTCTCCCGGGTGAACCAGTGGAGCCCGGAGAGCTGCGGTCCAATTCTGCCATTAACCAGAACCACGATTTTTACGATTATGGTAAACAGCCGCCATTAGAGCAGGCACGTTCAGCCTCATCACAAACCCGATCAATTAGGAAGGAGCTTGTCCCGGTTATGGTCGGTTATGACGTTCAGCAGCAAAAATCACCTGAACTTCCTGTTCGGTCTGCACTCTCCGGGCCGGCCGGGGTGAACTCCGGCCCGAACACAATGAGCAGAGGAGGACGGTGAGTGATGGAGGACAGAAGGAGGACGGTCAGGAGGAAAGAAGGAAAAAATGAGCTGACCTGAGGAGGGAGGGGCAGTGGGAGATATCCGGGTCCGTGTCGCAGTCCGCCTCGTCCGGTTCCAAGCCTTTGCCGGTGCCGAACGCTCACTTCCGGCCCGGAGACGCTGGTTCCAGTTTCGAGCAATTACACCCAGAATGCGCCTGCGCCCTACGCCGCGCGCGCTGCCTCCCCGTGCCACTGTCCCCGTCTCACGCAGGCACCTACAGATGAGCCTGGAACGGCTCGGTTCGGTACCCTTTGACGTCGTGAGTCGGTACCGCGATCACATCCCAGCTGAAGCTGGAAGGCGACGACGCTCCTGCGGAGAGAAGCGGCAAGACGCTGCTGCGGCACAGGGACGCGGTAGCTGCTCGGCCCGCCTCCTCTCCTGAGTGCTGATTGGCTGATCGACGGCGCAGCCCGCGCCCCATTGGTCAGCTGCTGAAGTTGAAAGTCAAAAACCATCGCTCGCTGTCGTAAAGACTCAGAAGATGTCGCCACAGACTTAATGAAAAAGATGAATTCAGGATTTCAGTTTAATCAAATTTTACTAATTAAAATAAATAAAGAATGTTATTTACAAAATGTAAACTTCTTAAATAAACTTTATTGACAAACAGTGCACATACAGAACATAATTCATGACTATATCTGGTGTAAATTAGTTTGACTAAAATAACAACAAATTATTGAACTTGCCAGTGGTTGAAAAACACTAAAATAAAAAATTAAATTATATTTGACAACCCCCTTTTTTCCTCCGTTTTTGCAATAATAAATATGTTATTATTTATTAATATAGATGCAACCAGGATCCATTGATGAAAATGATTTACTTCTCCTGGTATTCACATTATAAATTAGCACAAGGCTGCCATCTAAAGGACAACAGGTGGTAGTTGGAAATTTACATTCACCACTGTATTAGGGACACCACCTTGCCAGCACCAGGTTGGACCCCTTCTGCCTTCAAAAATGCCCTAAATCCTTGGTGGCATAGATTCAACATCCATGATGCCGTTCTCCCGTTCCACCACATTCCAAAGGTTCTATTGGGTTCTGGTGACTGTGGAGGCAATTAGAGTCCAGAGAAGTCATTCTCCTGTTCAAGAAAATAGTCTGATTCAATTCAATTGTATTTATATAGCCCAATGTCACAAAAGAATTGCCTCATTGGGCTTCACAATGGTAATTTTACAGAAGGAGAAGGTCAGTCATAAAATATAAACAATAACTAAAAACTAAACAGACAAAATAAAACCGTTTGTCCCTGCCCTTAGATCCTCCTTCCCAGTACAGAAGAACTCCTATAAAAACCTGATTCAGGAAAAAAAGAAGAAACTACAGGGATGTCCACATGAAGGAGAGATCATACATACTTTTATAAGTTAGAAGCTCAAGATAACATCGGGTCATTAATAGCAATAAAATAGAATTACCTGGAGGGCCGGATAGAATTACCTGGAGGGCCGGATTCGGCCCCCGGGTCTTGACTTTGACACGTCCTGTAAAGGGTTCACCTGAGAAAAACTATTTATCAACATTTTCATGGAAACACAATAAAGATGTTTTTTAAATGGGGTACAAATCTTTTCAGAAACATTGTGTGGAATGACTCAAGCAATGACATGAAAATGATTACTTGTATGAACATTAACTATTCAACCAGACATGACAGAGGGGATCATTTTGCAGATATTTGTTCTTACTCAAAGGTTTTCATGTATCCTTTGGTATTGGATGAAATGAACATGAAGCTGACACTATGTTGTATCCAAACACTACATGTTGTGGAGGTTGTACTAATTGTTGTTTTAATTCTATTTTAAGAAATGCACCAAGACGACGAGAAAAACTGTAAACTGATGAATAGCAGCTCAGGTTTCATCTGAGCAAACCCTGAAGTCTTAGTCAAGTCTCAAGATAAAACATAATCTGGTCAAGTTTTTCATCAGTATTTGTGGAAGTCTCATAATTAGAACCTCAGGATCCTCGGTCCAGTTCTTGGTTTTGACCAAGAGTTTGTCAGAACATTTCTGATCCCATTCTAGATCCTTAATAGCCCGAATCTATTAATATTTGATATTAAGTCCTGAACCGAATATTGATAATTCATGTAGAGAAAATGTTATGGTCGAGCCAGGGTGGGATTATATAAGTTCGCTTCCTTCCACTCCCTTTCAACTTGTGATTCATTAAGTGATATTTCATGTATTATGACCTGATTGCTTGAAATAAACCATTTCATTCCTCTGAGCAGCAGGCGGCGCTGTCGCTCCACTGCTGGACCGCTCAGAAGTTCCTCATCTGCCACAAAGGAAGAAAACATTGAACAAATCTTTACATTTTCACCTTGTAGCCGTGTTTACTGACAGAACAACACACGGGTCAGAAGTCCTTCCGAAGCGTGGACACATTTTCTGGTATTGATCCAGAACCAAAGTCCAGCTTGGGGACCTGCAGCAGAACACGTGTGAGCTGGACTTCGGGTTCTCTGACACCCTCAGAGCTGATCGTTTCCATGGTAACCAAATGATCCGACCATCAGAGTTTAAAGCTGCTCCAAAATGTCCCGAGAGACTCCAGAGGAGCCGCCAACGACTTCAGATCAGAATGAACCACGTCTGAAGACCAGAAAGATGATTAAGGATGAAGCCCTGCATGGAGGTATGGAGGATGAAACAAACTGAAGAGAAGCTTGAACCTGAACTTGGTCTAAGGATCTGAGGACCAAATCTGGAATCTTTGACAGAAGCTTCAATGCAGCTTTTGTGATTCTCTCACTGATCATTTCACTTAAACATCAACCAACCACAGTGGTGACACCATCATCCCCTCCCTACAGCTGAGATTATCCACATCAGGGATGGGCAGTTCCTGTGTCTGCATGATTTCCAAGGATCTTTGCTCTACTCCTTACCTGGTTCAGGTGTGACCAGCCAATTAAAACATGCCAGAGCAGAGAATGTTGGAAAACATGCAGGAATAGAGCCCTCTGTATAAACTCTGATCTAGATAGATCAGAAATGATCACAGCAGATTCTGGAAACCCAACAGACACAAACTTGGAGAACATCTTAGAACTAAAACTCCTAGCAGAAGATTGACTATAGTTCCCTCAAGGTTAACCCTTTAACACCTGAGACGACACTTAAACTTAAAATCTTACTTTACATACTTTAACTTTTGAATTGTTATCGAGATCTACGTAATTCCAGTAGAAAGCAGCTTTTCTCCTTCAGAATATAGTGGAATTACGTTGATCCCATTAACAATTGAAAAGTTAAAGTAAAAGTTCAGGTGTCAAAGGGTTATGGCAGGAGTGTCAAACTCAATCACACAAGGGGACAAAATAAAAAAACCTTAGGTCACGGTGCGAACAAAAAACATTTAATGAACACTAAAACTACATTTTAAAACTTTAAAACTGTAACTTTTTAGCATAATTATACAGCATTACCTGCAATCATGCTACTGTGAATGCTGTAAGCTGAATTTGGCCGCTGAAGATGCTGAAATTAATAGCTGAAAACGCCGAAGCAGATGGCCAGCTAAAATGTTAGCTAAAGGCCAAATTAGCCTAAAAAAGTATTTAAAAAATAGCTAAACTTCAAAATGAAAAAAACAAAATTTGCCAAAACAGCTAGTATGTAACTGAAATATTATCTAAACTTCAAGATAGCTTTAAAAAACAGAAAAGTCCAAATTTTCCAAAATAGCCAGCGTGTAAATATTAGCTAAACTCCAAAATACCCTTAAAAAAATTAAAAAGTCCAAATTAGCCAAAATGGCTAGCTTGTAAATATTAGAAACTTTAAAACTGTAACGTTTTAACATAATTATGAATCATAAAAAGGCAGGAATATTATTCAAGAGTAAATCAACTTAAACCTTAAATAACTCGGCCCTTGATTTCGACACATTTGGGTGAAGGAGATCAGAGCTTCATCGTTTCTACATCGTCTTTCCAGACTTTCTAAAATCTGCAGGTGTTCCATCCATCTCCTTGACCGCTTCTTCCCTTTCGGGGTCGCGGGGGTGCCGGAGCCTATCCTGGCTACCGATGGGCGAAGGCGGGGTACACCCTCGACAGGTCGCCAGTCTGTCGCAGGGCATCTGCAGGTGTTTTAAAAGCTTTATGTTCACAGATGTTCAAAACTTTTTTTGGTTTTGTCTGTCTCGGGGGGCCTCTACAGCCAGCAGCCCCTGTGATGTCACAGCTCCGTCTATCAGACCCCCCAGTGGTGGGTGTGGCCTGAGCGCCCCGTAAACAGAAGGTTTATCAGCCTGTTCCATGTGCTCATGAGTTATCATTATGTCATGAGCGTGCACGTGTGTCGGCGTGCAGGAAGACTCATCCCTGCGGTCAACCATCGCCACAACTGAACCAAAAGCGTCCCCTCCCCAGTAGAGCGGTGAGCTGCAGCACAACGAAAGTCTTTTTTTAGAGTTTTGTTTAGACCTGCAACCACAGAAATGAAACCACAGATTTTCCGTCTCAAAGTGATTCTACACTTCCTCACTGATCTGCAGATGAGCAGGAAGAGATGAGAGAGCTGGAAACAAGAACAGGAGAAACATCAACACATTAAACATAAGAAAACAGAGAAAGAAGGTTAAAGGAAACTCAGAAAAGAAAATAAGATTGTAAAAAAATACAAAAGACAGCAAGAGAAAACAGAAAAAACAGATGAAAGCTGGAAATGGAACAAGGTGGAAACAGAAGAACATAAAACGAGGTGAGAACAGGAAACGATGATAAAAATGGAATAAGAGAAAAGAAAAAAATAAAGTGGTAAATATAAACAATAAAAATTAACAGGTTGGGAAGGGGATCCAAGAAATACGAGGAAAAAGACTGAAAATAAAAAAAATAAAGACAAACTGAGTGAAAATGGAAATAAGTTTATAAAGATGTTAAATGGTGAGAAATTCTCTTTGAAACAAAAAAGAAAAGAAACAAATGTAGTTCTACACAACATTGCCAAGACAAAAGCAAAAGAGGAAAAGCAAACTTAGGTGAGATCAGGAATAAAAGAATGACGGGGAAGAAACTAAGCAGCAAGGAAAAACCAAATCAATATTTAAAACAGAAGAAAAACAAAAGTGTTTATTAAATAAGAATGAGAAACATGGAAGGAAAAAAGAAAAAACAAAATGAAAGGAAACCTACAAGGAAGAAAAAATGGAGACAGAAAATAAAAAACAAATTCAAATTTGATCAATAAAGCAGTTTTTATGAAACAACAAACTTTTTTACAGGTTTAAAATAATTAAAAAATAAACATATAAAATGCCTTCAACCTCCTGACCTCAAAGAGAGACATCAAATGAATCATGAATAAAACTCAAAGAGTAAATAGATGTGGAAACACGGCCTGATTTTGATAAGAGGATGTGATGTTTTGGGGAATCGTCCACGCCAGACGCCGACCATGGACGCCATCGTGGTGAAACCGGCTGATCAAGGCAAACAGCCCGACCCGGAATATGATTGGACAATATTTGGAGGATCCCCCGAAGGATAATACTGGAGCTAAAACATCTAAAGAAAGCAAAATACTGCAAAAGTAAAAGCAGATATTGATAATCAAATAAATTAATAAGTAGGAGTAGTGGACGGAACATAATTGGGGGCTCGTCCGGGATCAAAAAGTACATCGTGATTGTAGAAACAATTTAGTAACAGAAAAAAAATACTGCAAAGATTAACATATAAAATGTTTCTAAATTGAGTCTTCTTTTAAAAACACGTCGAGTCTCTGAGGTTCAACAGGAAACGCCCATAAGGACTTCAAGAGGCCTCGCCATCACTTCACCTCAGGAAGACCTAAGAGCCTGAAGACGACCTCAGGATCCACGAGGGTTCACACTAGTGCTGGGCCATAGAAAAGTGTCCATCATTTCTCTTCTATCCTTTTTATTTGTTCTTATTGCTGAACTTTTGTGCTAAAATGTGTTTTTCTACAAATAAACTTGAAACTCTTAAAGAAAAGTTTCTCATTTGTGGCGATTCAGTTACATGTCACTTAAAATACAGTCATGAGAAAGTAAATAAGGACATTTTTGACCATTTTCTCGTGGAATAACTGAAAATACACTTTATTGTGGTATATCATTACATTTATTGTGAAATAAAATAATTAATATTGTGATATACAATCTTTTCCTGTATCGTCCAGGATTAGAAAGATATGAATCCCAAAACCACAAAAACATTTATAAACCAATAACTTTAAAATGCACAGGGAGCCGACGCAGCGATTTGATGGCTGTGGCGTGTTCCCGCCTCCTGGTCCTCGTCGCACGCGTGCAGCTGAGTTCTGAGTAAATGAAGGTTTGATATTCGAGCAGAGAACAGAGCTTCAACATAATTTAATCTGCTGGAAGTAAAAGCAGGAATTAGCAACTCTGTGCTGGAAAAAGAGAGAAATAAGATAATTTTTGTTGATTGAAGGTGAAAAGAAGGTGGGAACAGAAACATAAAATATCAAACATGTTTCCTTTAAGTCCAAACTCATCGGATTAAAATATTGTGTGATCTTTAGCTCAGCTTGCACTTTTTTTTCCAATTTCAATTTTATTTTTTTTTACCAATACCACAGTGACCTTGGGAGTCCAAAAAGAAATTAAATGCATTATTATAAAAAATAAAATTACAAGAAATAAGAAGCCACATAGGAACAGCTGAGGAAGTGTGTTTGGAAAATGGAACTTAGGACAATTAAACTTGTAAAAAGGAACAAAGAAAGAAAAAGAAACAAAACCTAAAAAGTGGGAAGAGAACATAAAGAGGAAGATGAAACTAAGCAGGAACAAAAAATGAGAAGAATTAAGATCTGAACAATTAAGAGGTAAAAGTAAAAATGAAATTAAACCAGATTGAATGATTTTAAGTTTGCATTTCTGATCATTTCTACTGTTGTATTGTTATTATCATGCTGCAATATTAGAATCTTTAATAGTTCTTGTTCCTACACTAAGTATAATCCGTCCTGAGTGTCGTATTATTTTCTATCTCAAGTGTTGTTTACGCTTCAGGAGGAAAGTTCTCGTTCAGCTCGTCCAACTGGTTGAATTCTTCCAGGAACATCCTCCACTTCACATCCACTTCCTGTTTGCTCCAGACAGAAAACATGATCAGACGGAAGAACGAGGACACACAAACACATGCTGTCAAAATATTTTATTGTGGCCGAGAACACACGAGTCCAGGTGGACGTGGCGCTCTGCAAAAACAGAATCTGCACACCTGTCAGGTATGAACAGCGAGCTGTGACGACAGCAGACGGAAACAGAAAGAAATCTGGATCATTTCAATAAAAGCAAATTAGAACTATGAAGAAACTACAATGTTCTGCTCTCTGACGTGGCTCCGCCCACAGAGATGTCACGCCGTTTTGAGGAGGATGAAGAGCATTTTGATCCTTTCAGACTGGAAGAGCAGCGTGGAAGAAGGCGGCGGTGTCATTATGTGCGATTATCAGCGAGTGACGAAGAGGAGAAGAGAGCAGCCCCCCCACGGTCATCGTCACATCTGAGGAGAGAACAAACAGGAAGTGGCGGTGAGAATCACGCCTCGTCTCCAGGTGCGTTCGCTCTGCAGGACACTCACCTGCATGGCAGCTTTCTGCAGCCACCTGTCCTTGTCCCCGCCCACTTTCATGCAGGAGAAAAGGTCACAGACGGCAGGCAGCACCAGGCACTCCTGACGGGAAACAGGAAGTGACATCAGTAAAAGTATCTGTGGGTGGCGGCTCACAGAGAGGTGGTTTCCATGGTTACCTGGGCTTGACTCCTCTTCCTCAGCAGCCACTTGTCCTCGCCGTCCTCCCCCAGCTGGGTGGTGTCTTCTTTAGGAAGAACCCAGACGTCCGGATTTAGAGGAAACTGGAATGGAGACGAGATGGGCGGAGCTTTGCAGGTGCTGGGGTGGAGCCACGCCTCTAAAATGGCTTGAACCTGCAGATAGATATCTGTCAGGGATCAGCCTCAGACGTTCAAGCAGCAGCTGTGTCTCGATTGGCTGTTACCTTGTGTTCGTGCTCCTTGTGCTGCTGGGGGGCGGAGCTGTTTTTGGTTAGCAGGACGCCGTTCTTGTCCCGCCCCTCCTGCTTCAGCAGCCAGCGGCTCAGCGCCTCCTTCCCACAGTTGTCGTCGCAGACGCACTCGGAGTAGGAGGAGCACGGCTCGTTGGCCTTGCAGGTCTGCTGCAGCGGCGCCACCTGCTGAAGCCACGCCTCTACTGTGGGGGCGGGGCTTGCCGAGACGGGTGCCGGTGGGCTCTTAAGGCACTTGAGCTGGCCCAGGTTCTCGATCTCCACGGCGCTGCTGCTCTGACAGCAGGAGTTGCAGCTGGGGGCGGAGGGCCCCGCCTCCACCAGCCACTCGCTGGACACCCAGCCGTCCTGGAAGGGGCGGAGCACGCTGCGCCACCGCTCGGCGTCCGACAGCCCATCGGAGGCGGCGAGGGGCGGGGTGACGAGCCAGTCACCCAGATCCCCCTCCTCCTCCTCCTCAGGCGAGCTGAACTCTGATTCGTCGATTTTCTCGATGGAGAAGGTGGAGCTAGAGCTGCTGCTGATGGTTCGCTCCCGACTGACCCGGTTCTGGTCCTGCAGGAGCCACGCCTCCAGGTCCAGCAGCTGTCCCCAGGCCTGCAGGAAGTCTGCGTGACCCAGAACTGGAGAGGAAGTCTGCAGAGGGACAGCGTGTCAGAACCCTCCCACCAGAACCACACCGGTCCAATACGACACCTGCAGGTTCCTCACCTTGGAGTCCTGACCCGTCTGCAACCAATCCTGAAGGTCGCTGCTTGGCTGGAAGTGAGGAGGAGAGCTGCTGCTCCCGGCCGGACTAGCTCCCAGCAGCCACTCGCTCCAAGTCGCCGACTCCGTCTGCAAAAAGAGTCCAAGTCAGGCGGGGGTCAAAGTCAATCACACAAAGGTCAAAATCCGAAACACACTTTAGCGGGCCGAACAGGACCAACATTTAATGAACATTTTTAAAACTTTAACATAATTATCAACTAGATATAAACCATTACCTGCAATAATGCTGTTAGCTAAATTTGACCGCTGAAGATGCTAGTGCTAATAGCTGGCTAAAATATTAGCTAAATGCCAAATTATCCTAAAAAACTAAAGTTAGCTAAAACAGCTAGCATGTAGCTGAAATATTAGCTCAACTCCAAAATAGCCTAAAAAATCTTAGTAAATGCCAAAATAGTCTAAAAAGCTGCAGAACTGTAACTTTTTAACATAAGTATGAATAAGAAAAAGGCAGGAATATTATTCCAGAATAAATGAACTAAAATAACTTCCAATATTTTACCCTCCATAAAAAATATATTTTGTCAAAATTATACAAGTTATAATAATAATAACAATAAAATAAAATGATCTGGAGGGCCGGATCCGGCCCGCAGGCCTTGACTTTGACACATGTGAAGTAAAGCAACCAGAGCCAGACCAGAACCAGAACCTCGGCTGAAGAGTTCTTCTCACCTGCTGATTGGTAGAGGGGTGAACCTGACCCCGCTGGAGAACAGCGCTCTGATTTGAGCCGGCCTCTTCCACCTGTAAGCACAACATGGCGGTCAGGACACGCCCACTGACAGCGGCAGGTCATTAAGTCAGGTGAGTCACCTGTGCGGTGATGCTGCCGAATGAGGTGATGGCGTGCCTCAGGGAGCGCGTGTCGGCGTGGAAACTCATCTCGGGCGTTTCCTCCGGAGTCAGGCTCAGGGAGGACAACCTGCAGGAAACGGGCCGGTCAGAGTGCACCTGTACAGGTAATAGTGGGGGTGAGATCACAGGTGTGTGGACGCACCGCTCCATGCAGCTGTTCAGCTGCCGACTCAGATCGCTGCCGGAGGAGCTCTGCAGCAGCGGGGAGATCAGGTCGAACTGTCCTCGGAGCTGCAGCACAAAAGAGCGGTTAGAGTCCACCAGCGAGGGGGGAGGGGCACGGAGGGAGGGGTCAGTTACCCGGTGCAGTTGCTGCAGCTGATGCTGCAGAGTCTCTGACTTGACCTGCTCCAGCAGCTCGATCTGACCCAGGAGCCACACCTCCCTGCAGCGCAGCGCCTCCTGCTGGCGGCTCACGCAGTTCTGCAGCTCCAGGCGAACCTGGGGGGGAGGGGGGGGGATTAGACTCACTGAACTCTCCAGAAAAAAAACAAAAGAGAAAACATGTCCTCCATGACCCCACTGGAACACATCAGGGGTCAAAGCAGAGATTTTAGACTCCATTCTGAGTCTTTGAGTCAGAAGAGTTAAAAACCTGAGTTTGATTGACAGGTGTCTGTCCAGACCATAAACTGACCCCCGTGAGGCCCCAATGAGGGCTGCCACGATTAGTCGAATAATCGGTGACTACAGAGTCGATTAGTCGTTATATTGTATGCAGTCAGAGTGCAGTAAAGTTGAAAGTTATAATAGCATTCTGCAGCTTTATGGACTATTTTGGCATTTATTAAAGGTTTTGGAGTTTAGCTAATATTTACTCGCTAGCTGTTTTGGTTAATTTAGGCTTTTTTTTTTTTTTATTTTTTAGGCTAGTTTGAAGTATAGCAAAAATCTCAGCTGCATGCTAGTTGTTTTTGCTAACTTAGGCTTTTTAGGCCAATCTGGCATTTAACTAATATTTTAGCTGGTTATCAGCTGCAATGTTTTCAGTTATCAGCTTCACCATTTTAGCCATCAACTTCAGCATCTTCTGCAGCCAAATTCAGCTTACAGGATTCACACTAGCATTAACACAGCTACTGCTATGTATCTATTTTTAGTTAGTTTTAAAGCTAATGATGTTAAGATGTTTTACATCCATTTTCAGCATGACCCTATTAGTCGACTAATCAGGAAAAAAAACAATCGGTGATTATACGGCTATACAAATAATCGTTTGTGGTACCACTACCCCCAATATTATTTACCAGTTCAGACCGGGCTCAAACCTCCAAGCAGGTTCTGACCCGATCATCCTTAGTTACAGAATGACGTTGCTTCAACAGAACCCAAAGATACGCTCTGATTTATCCCAAACAAACACACAAAAACTGTCAAACATGCTGTTCAAATTCCTAGAGTCCATATCTCACCGTTTAAAAGCCTGTCAGAACCGGGACCAGATGCAGAGCCGGCTGGACTGAGTTGTGAGTACCACACTGCTCTCTTCTTGCTTTCTTATAGTGTCCTCTGACCACGCCCCGATTCCTATTTTTACAGTGCTGACTCACCCACCCCCCGACAGTCGCACGTGAGTGTGCACATACTGCCTTGTTCTGGCGGCCCACAAAGCTGTGGTTCTGCCACACAAAAGCAGTGGTTTTAGTCCACAAAGCTGTGGGTCTGGCCCACAGAGGTGAGTCAGGGTCCGATCAGCGCCACCGAGCGCGCCCAGTGAGGCACACATGACTTCAACCTGGGGTTTAAAGCCACAAGCTCCGCCTCCGCGAGGGCTCACCTCTCTGGCGTTCTCCCTGAGCTGCTGCTCGGCCCTCAGTACGCAGCTGATGGCGCTGTCCAGCTGCTCCTGGGCCTGCTGGCACTGCTTCAGGCCTGCTGGTGCCACCGCCATCCTGCACGGGAGAAGAGTCAAGATAAATATCAGCTGTGGATGCAGAAAGTCCCCACTTCCTGTTTTAGCATTGCTTCAGATGGTTAAAAACAGAAATCACATGAATGGTGCATGTATTGTCGCCTTAAATAGGCTGGCAGCTGATAAACACGAAGCATCAACGTGACCTCTGACCTCTTCCAGCAAAGAAAGGATCGGGTCCGGTCGGGTTCTGGTCCAGGAGATCAAACAGGTGCTCACCCAAAAACACAGAACCAGCCGCGTGACGTGAAGCAGCAGACTGTCCTGTCAGAGCAGGAAGTCCTTTCACCCCAAACTGGAACTTTCTGACGCAGCAGAGCAGATAAGGGGCGTCTGCTGCTCAGCAATTCCAGCTGTGCGCGTGCACGAGGTGTGTGAGTCTGTATACGTGTGTGCGCGCGCGTGCTTGAAAACACCGACTTTTGAAGTTCACGGAACAACACCTGCAGCTCGAGAATGGGCGGCCGCGCGGTGCTTTCCGTAGAAGAGCGCGCGAGCTCAGTTCCATGTTATTATTGTGTAAGCGGGAATGCGGAAGCTCCGCTCGGTCCGCCATTACTGCCTGCAGCCCGGCACGTAGGCTGAGGGCTCCAACGTACGCGCACGCAGAGGCAGCAGAGAGCTGCATCAGCTGATCGCAGGCAAACATCCGTGCGCGCGCGCCCCCGTGCTGCCTTTGGGGAAAGGTGAATGTCTGCGCGTGCTTGTAGGCCTGTTAACAGCTGAGAGCTAAAGACATGCCGCCTCAGGGTCCGCGACAGAACCGAACCTCAACCCACAGTCCGACTTTAATCTTGAATATAATCCAGTCAGGTCAGAACCGGACCGAACACTGTCCGTACGCGGTTATATAACCACCACCCCCTCCCAAACAAACGTGAAAACGCGGACACGTCCCGCTAGCTGTTAGCCTGGCCCCGCACGAGGACACCGGAAGCGCCGAGCGGCCCGACTTACCGCGCGCCTTTGTTGTGGGTTTTGGTAGAAATCATCAACAGCCGGTTCTGGTTTGGTCCTGGTTCGTGAACTGCCGAACTAAAGCCGGGCCGCTGACTGCTCGTGCCCACAGCCGGCAGATAAAGCAGCCTCGTGACGTCACGGAGCAAAAATTTTGCAAGGGGCGGAGCAACGTCATGGTGGGACGCGACGTTCCATTGCACATAAAGGAATGCTGCCCCCTCCCGGAGAAAGTGAGAAGTTCACCTGGATGCAGATGTGCAGCAGGAAAACATACAAACAAAAACAGTAGTAATACATCATTTTATTCAGATAATATTGCCCAAATAACTTACATTTGGTTTTTTTAATTAATTTATTTAACCAACCAACATACTTTTTAGTTTTAACCAAGAAAATGTAAAAAACACTTCTCAATAAATGTGAGATTTACCTTCATGATTATTTACTATTTTTTTGTCTACCAGAAACTGCAATATTATTAACAAATAATTGCATTAAAAGGGGTGAGGTTATATGAATGTGCAACTCCCTTTCAAGCAAAAGATCAAACTATTTAACAAACTTAACATTTAATGTTCATGTATTTTATGTACAAGTACAAATATGTACGATTAAGATTAATATTAACAGAATAATGTACATGTATATAAATGGATATGTATATGTATTTATTTATATTTATTAATTATTTTTCCAGGAAATTCATGGGAAAATGGTACATGGTGTTTACTTGATTAGTGCTATTTTTTCTTTTTAAAAAGGCCAAAATCTCTGACTTATTATAAATCTACTGTGTTCTGATACCAAAAAGTAGATTGATACAAAAATAATTAAATAAATAAAAAACTCGTTCAAATGCAATGCATTGTGGTCTACATTCATCACCCTAGTGAGCATCGATGCACACTGGTTTTTCAGAGAGACTTCTGGGAACTTTCTAGAGTTCTGTAGAATTGAAGAGCAGTTATGTGAGAAATATAATTTTATGCCAAACAAATCAGTTTATGCAAAACACTATTATATCAACACATGACACCACAATTATTAAAACAAAAAAATCCAAATATACATTAAAAATGTAGTAGTTACTTAATAAGAATGACCTAAAACTTCAATAACCCCGTGGGATTAATAAAAGCATCCCTTTATTCCAGAAAACCTAATAAAAATAACATTTCACATAACTTTAATCAAAATATAGTAAATAAATGAGGAACTTTATATTTAAAAATCTCTCTTTGTCCTAAATTTAAAGAAACTCAATTCAAAATAGTAAATTAAATCAAACAATTTAAAGAAAAATATGATTTAATATCAATGGTAATACGTTCTGACATAAATTGAAACTGGGCAAAAAAAATTTGTTTTTTATTTTATTAGTTGTTTTATTCTGCATTTGGTCCCTCTGTTTGTTTGTAATCAAAGACCTTATTTATGATGTGAACTATATTGTAATGTTATAATTGCTCAATTAAAAATAATTATAATGCCCATCACAATAATCGTTGACATGTGGACGGACAAAGCAGGAATCAAACCAACAATGTTCCAGTCAGGGGTCAGCCGCTCTACCCCTGCACCACGGTCTCCCCAAATGATGACACAGCACTTCTGACCATTATTATTTTATAAGTCCAGTTTTGTAAACTGGAGTTATAAAATATTTTAGTTAAATGTGAGAAAAAAGTAAATTCGTAATTGATTTTAAAAGAACCAAAGTGACAGGATGTTAAATTATTAAAAGTTAGGAACCGTGTTCGACTCCACTCTAAAATTTGAATTAAACTCTGAATCCACAGTGACACGATGTCAAAGAACACAGTGACCTCTGTAAAAGTCTATCAGAAATTCTCACGTTTCCTCAGTCCCTTTTTAACGTTTTCCTTTCCTGGTTCGGCGTTCTGAGACAGAAACCGGCTCCATAACATTCCTGAAGTCTGTTCAAAAATCACTGGCATCCAACTGAAGAATCTGGACTCTTAATGGGAGAGGCAGCTGGTTCAGAAGGTAAAGAACATCGTCTTAACACCTGAACTCAACCGGCCCTCCAGGTTTTAGTGCAGCCCTGAGGCCGATGCTTTAATTAGAGCCGTTATTATAAATGATACAGAGTCCTGGTTGTTGTATCCCAAGGCAAAACAAACAACCGGCATGGTTCTGGTTCTCCGTCGACTATAGCTAGCTTAGCTTGACTCCTGCTACGTAGCGGCGCCGCTGGTTCCCTCGGATCCCTGGATGACACGTCTATCAATCTACGTCTATCAATACGTCTAAGGTAGAGACAACAGGTCTAACTATCCAGCCGGATTGTTTCCCAGCATGCACTGCAGCTGAAACCGTATCTTTGTAAAAGAAAAAATATATTTATTTGTCGTCATATTTTATTTATAAGTAACATATAGTGTATAATTCAAGTTTCCCAACACATTACAGCATTAAAAAAAACGTTAGAGTTAAAACCGCATGTTTGGAACATTTGCCGGGTGTAATACCAGACAGCGACTCTGCGCTCACTGGGGTCAGTCATGCTGTCAGGGAGCCGCCTGCAGTGGGTGAGGCGTTGGGTAGGACTTAGGTGCTCGTACTGGCCGAATCTGCGGTGATGCGGGGGAGGCGAGCGAGCGGCGGTGATGCGGCTCGTCCAGGCCTGTGGTGAAGTCCCCGGTGAAGCGGTGATGCGGATCCGGTGAGGTGGAGCAGGTCTATAGTCAATGCATGAGGGCGACGGGGGGAAGCTGCAGAGGGCGTTAGCACCCTGACTGGCATGATTGATCCTTTTGTCTTATTCTTCTTCTAATGTAATGCTGCCCCCCAAAGGATTTCAGTAATAGCGAACTAAATCTTCAAATAGAAGAAAAGGGTATCTTTAGATGTAAGAATAAGCTTGCAGGTACATTTTTGTTATATTCATAGTTTTCATCAGAAGGAGGCGGAGCCGGGAGCTTGAGGCCCCTCCCAGCTACGTTACAAATACAATCTTTATCCAACAGCCGTTTTTCCTCTGCTCCTGATTCACAACAAGTTGAAGAAAGAAATACTCCGAGATTGCAGTTTTAACCTAATATTTCTGTATAAATGTTCTCCACCGTTGGAAAAATGCCACAAGAACAACAAATTCAAGCCCAAACAGATATTTGTGACTCTGGTTCTGACAAATTTCCAGCAGCATTTCTCAAGAGGCAGATTAAAGAAACAGTTGAAGAAGTATTTAAAAACGAGGAGGTCCCAGACTGGAGCCCTGAGGAACTCCTACCTCACTGCATCTGCATTTCAAAGAGGCATTTTGGGGAAATTTGCTCAAATTTAGTTTCAGTTCCTGGAAATCAGAAGCTGCAGAACTTGGTCTCAGTGTGGAGCCACCAGAAGTTCTGGTTCAGAACTTACTGCTCGGGCGTGCCTTCCTCTGAAAACATGGCAGTAGAGCTTGGCGTCGGTGCTGCCCGGGATAAGGAAGACAAAGGCAAACTGGGCCTCAGAGGGCCGGGCGGTGGACAGGGACACCCTGTGCAGGGCGGGAGGATCTGCAGGAGGTCCAGAACATCGAGATGGACTGAAACTCGACTACACAGAACCTTCTCGGTCAACGAGGAGGGAACTTTTACTGTCTCATCCTCGTCTATTTTGACTCCTATGATGGAGAACTTCAGGGACACGGTCCTCCTCCTCCTGCAGGAGCAGGGGGGTCAGCTGGAGGACTCACCTTCAGGGACCTGAGCTGGAGGTTCAGCTGCTCCATCTGCTCGTCCAGGGAGCGGTCCTCCACCGGGAACGAGCCCACGTACTGCAGGAGACAGACGTCAGAGGAGAACCGCAGGGACGCTCACGCATCTGCTACAAACCTCTGCAGAGCGGGTCACCACACTGTCCTCTGCCAGGGGGGCCTCGCCCATGCTGCGGGGGTCAGGCCTCCTTCCAGAGGTCCTCAGGACGAGCCGTCGCCGGAAATGTTTGGAAGTTAAATAAAAAATTCAGAATCATTTCGAGCTCCATACTTCATAACACGTCACCTCACGGTGGCCAGGCTAAATGAAATTAGCCAGCAAAGCTAGACCAACTTGCATTTTGTTCAATAAGGTTATATAATAAAAAAACAAGGCTAGACCATCCAAATTCACTGCACTTAACATCTGGTCTGCCCGCTTTACAAAGGACCCGGCCATCAGTGACCGTGAAGGCCGGGGCCTTAGAAGGATGCAGCCGCTGAATTTGGACACAGTAGTCTGAAGTCGTCTCAAGACGGATGTAAAAAGCAGTTTTAATGCCTACAAACCGCGTGCCCAAAACACAGTTCTTGCCCGTCTAGAGCGCCATCTTGTTGTGTTGAAGAAGGATGCTTGGATGAACAGAAAACTCTGTCCAGACAAACGTCTTTAAACACTGAAAATGATGAAAACTTACTGAAGTCGTTGTCATGGTTTCACGAGGCGAGAAGGACCCAAACGCTGGAACCCGGAAGAGCACAAACATGTCTGGGGATGAAGGTCGGTGATTTAGAGGCGGCTGATGATCCGACACAGCTGATGAATCTGGAGTCGGCGTGCCGGCGGGGGGGTGGAGAGAGACTGAGAACGAAGAGAGGAGAGGCTGCAGATGGTGTCCAAGGCTTGGGGAGGTGAGCGGCGTTCCTTTGTCCTTCCAGGGCCTTGGGATACGGTAACACAGACAAATACAATAATTGACAAACTGGTGACATGGGGGGGTGGGGGGGGTTGATGCATTTTTTATGCTTCAGGCAAGTTCTGTGGAGAAACTTGCATCACTTTGCCCGGTACCACTCTCTATATTTTTGGGGGGTTTGAATTTTAATTGAACATAACAAAGACAACCCACTCTACATATTGAAGACCCAGTATATGCTACATGGCTCAACAGTCAATCATAGATCTAAGCCACACCTCTGCCGCTCAGTCTGGCTCCACAGGCCCCGCCCCTTGGTATTTTTCAAATATGGGCTGAGAATGGAATAAGCCTCCAGCACTATTTGATTACCCTTTAAAAGTACCAAAATCCAAACATACCCCCCCCACACATTGCTATTTTGTCATTTAATGCCCCTGTTTATTTAAAAAAAATATGCTATATTTATCTGAATTTAACAGTTTTGGAATTTAAAAAATAAAAAAAAGAAACCCATCAGCCCCCAGTGGGGTTTGAACTGTCGACCTCTTGATTGTTAGAGCCGCTAGGCCATCTAGAAGGTGGAGAAAATTCTACCTTTAACACTCACACAATCTATGGTGAAAACCTTTGGGAAGTGTTGGAGGTTTAAAAGGTCCCCAAACCCTAATTCAACTTTATTTTTGGCCTCTTTACATTTATAAATTGGATTTTGAAAGTACTTCCTTTTGGTTTTTTATTAATTCAAATAAACTTGGTTTTAATTGATGAAAATATAGTCTAAAACTCCATGTGTGCTGCCATCTACAGGTTCAAACAAGCTATTGCAGCTGAATTATCCGATGTAAGCCATGCAGAAATCAACCACAAAAATCGGGCTAGCTCCCTCATTTCTAAACAGATTTCCACAAAACATGGCTCAAATTAAAGCTTAGAAAATCATTGATGTCGTGGTATATTCACCAGGGTGTGCAGATGGTGTCCAAGGCTTGTGGAGGTGAGCGTAGTTCCTTTGACCTTCCAGAGCCTTAGGATACGGTGAGCAGGTAGAACCGAGTCTGTGGCTGTGAGGCAGCTGAGCGGAGAGGTCCAGAGATGGTTGTCGGTACTCGTGGTTGAAGGATTCTGCAGACAGGAAACAGTTCATGAGCAGAGTACTGGAGGGTGAGGTGAAACTTTAACATGAATATCAGAGACAATGCAGATACAATATCCAAGGGTAGGCAATGATCTGTCGTGAACACTGGAAGCTGCAGAGCTTCAATGCTGAACAGTTGGGATGATGAGGAGAGCACCGACTCCTGCTGGAACACCAGATCTGCCTGACATTCACTGAGAAAAGAACTGAAAAGGAAAAAGGGAGAACTTAAATAAAGACGGCTCACACACACCTGCTAGTTTTTAATTGCTCGATGAGCTTTCAGAAGTTTGCACTGACCACACACCTCTACGTCTCTGTCAGTGCTCCAGCAGGGGTCAAAGATTCTCCTGGTACTGCAGAGAATACAAATTACACACAAATAAAATGTTTGATAGTCTAAATAGATAAATAAATAAAGTAGTCTGAGATGTGGCTCCAGCCCATGTCACAGGACAGTTTTTAATCTGACAATAAATCCAAAAAATGTTTTTTTTATTTTTAACCTTTTTTATCCAGACAGGACAGATGAAGAACATCATTCTGATTTACAAATGTGGCGCGGTGAAAGGCAAGAGCTTTGAGAAAAGAAAGAGAAGAGTTACAAGAACAAGAAATAAAATTAAAAAGAATCAGGAAAAAAAACACCATCTAAAAGTCTAAAACCCTAAAATCCTTACAATGTAACAGCAGCAATTATCTTTAAAATGGTTGCTAAGATGTTTTTAAAAATGTGAAATAAAAGTGTCCAATCTGAGAGTTTTTTGTAAATCCTTCTGGTCTGTGGCTGCAGCAGATTGAGAAGACACAGAACCAGGTGAAAAGTTTGGGATTGTGAACAGATCCGATCAGCAGAGCGGCTGTTGTCCACAGGAGAACACGAATCCAAAAGCTGCCTCGGATAAGATGGAGACAGACCAAGCAGAGCTTCAGAAATGAACAGCAGTCCATGAATTGTTCAACGAGTGAATAAAGAAGTCCAATTTACAGATAAGTCAAGAGTTCAGTGGGGAGTTTTAAATGTATGCCAGCACATTGTCTCCAATGGCTGAAGCGACGTGCAGACATAACGCTGAACCTGTTCAGGAATCACTGCCAACAATGTGTGCACATCCACCACAAAGATGAAGACTGACTGGAACCTTCAACAGGAAATGTTTGATCAATATGATGATCAAAATGCCTCAAAGCATCAAGTACTCTTTAGTTTCAAAAAGATTATTTGAAAATAGATTATAATTCACTGAAACAGTGATGAAAAGCATTTACTCTCAATTACTTGATTAACCTTGGGATACAATTTTGTTTAAACACCCACTCTAATGGAAATTATGTGTTTTTAACATGTTCTTGTAGTATTTTTCTCATGATGGAGGACATTATATAAAATAATTTAATATCAAACAGATAAATACACTAACGTCTCCCTGCAGGCAGAGCCTGGAGAACTCCATCACAACCAAATCCTCTCGTCTTCTAGCAGCTTCCGGTCTCCTCTCTGATTCCACAACACTCATAAACCTTGTTTAGTGTTTCTTTCTCCTTACAGACTCAGCGATGCTTCAATAAACTCTTTGCTTCACATTACAGGAGCTTCTCTCAGCTTGGTGTCACACTCTAAACCCTCCGGGGGGAACCCAATGTCCGTGATCCAGCTGGGAAGGAGCCACGTGGACTGTGACGTCACCTCACGCACTGCGTCGCTCGGTGTGGGCGGAGACTTCTGCCTTCCGTCCGGAAGAAAATAAACCCAAACAAACAGCAAAAAAATTCTGGGAAGTTCGACAGAAACTTCGCGGAGAACGGAACCGCAGCGGTACCAACAGAACCGCACGAACCGCTGGCGCGAAGATGGCTACCGGCCCCGGAAGCGGAACCACGAACGCGGAACCGTGGGGCAGCTTCGATGATAACCTGATCCAGGTGAGCTAACCTGCTCCCCAGGGCTTCGGTTCGGTCTGGTATCGGTTCTGTCTACGCTCACATTCTCCTCTCCAGCAGCAGAAACGAGCATTAGCTGCTGCTAGCATGCTAACCGAGGCCGAGTGGGCATGCGCAGTACGCGGTCCAGATCCTGGTTCTGGTCCACTTTGATTAAAGCAAGTGAAAGAGTCCGACTAGAACACAGTCCGAACTAGAAATTTACGATTGCAAAAAAACCCGTTTAAATAAAGTTCATTTTTATGTTTGAAAAGTTTATTGGCCCTGTGGAAACGTGAGGTCCAGTTCTGGTTCCGAACAAATATTCTGGTTTTGGCTTCCTCAGGAGTTTCGAACTTTATGCGACTAATCATCTGTCTTTTCTTTATGTTATTACATAAACACCCTAAAGTACCGAGAGCTTCCACTGTATGCTTCAAGCATTAATGGACATTTCTTCATTTCTACACAAATAAAACATTTATATGAACAAACACAAGAAAATGACATTTTAGGAACTCTAAAAATGTCCTTGGATGTGTACATTGAAGAGGATAATTTCATTTTTCAGTCAAATCATTCAATCTAATAAACTCATGACATCATAAAATCATTTCTAAATTAGATAAATTGATAATCGATATTGGAAAATGTCATTTGGATTGAGAGATGGTAAAAACTGATCTATCATCATCCAGTCTTTAAATTGATCAGAGTCATGTGACCATACAGTGTGGTAGAATGTTGGGCTGAACTTCATCAAACTAAAATGTGAAAGAATTCAACATTTATTCTCGTTTGTTTGTACACATATTTAGTTTATCTATAAAACTTCATCTTTTAGGTCAGAATCTGATTGTTCAAAATCAGTCGTTACACCTGTACCTAAACTAATTCTTATACACATTTTCCTGAACCCAGTCAGGTTCAGGTGTACCATCTTGTTCTATGGTGTCCTTCAACAGCTCTTTGGTCTTGGTTAGGAGATTCCAGTCACCATTTAAGGGTCTTAGCACCATTAAACAAATACTTTCTTTTACAAAATGTCTCATAAGTTAGTGTATCTAGTGTTTACGCTGAGCGGTCCGGTCCGGTTTGATCCGGTATTTTGAGCGTTTCCAGTAGTTTTTTGTTTTAAGTTTTAAAGTAAATGCGACAGAGTACAAGTATTGTGTTAATACCTCTGGTCCTGATAATCATGTAAACTGAAGCATCTTCATCAAGAAACATAATCGCGTTCTTCATCACTTACGACAGAAGTCTTCGACTCAGCGGCTCTGAGTCATCTGCATCACCAGAACCCATCAGAACCAGATCTCCGTCCACCTATTGCTGCTGATTACCTGGATCAGGTGTGTCTCGTCACTCCGGATGAGGAAACACCTGAAGCTGCTGTCCAACAGAGAACCAGCAGAATCTACAGCATCAGTGATTAACACAATTTTACTGTTAAATTTGTAAAAGCGACACAGTCATTATACCTAATTTATGTCAACTTCTTATTTTCTTCAAAAAAAGTTCACATTTAATAAATATTTCAGATGTTGAATAACAGATTAGTAAACAAACAAAAGCCTTCACATAAAGAAGATGCATTACAACGTATAAAAACATGTAAATATGGATGTTTCCCTCAGGCTTCAGGATCAAGCCGGTTTATTCTGGATCCTTCCTGTTTCTCCTAGACGGGATTATGTCCACACTGCTCCAGAACCGCTCCGTTTCTGTCCCTCCAGGGTTCTGATCCTGTCCGTGCTTTTGTGGTTTCAAAACAGACGTCTGCAGTTTATTTTAAAATTCTCAGGTTTATGACTGAGGTCAACCCCAAAGAAAGATGCATCAAACCCAGCTGGACTCTTTAGAATCATCAGGTCCAGAACACTCAGTGCGGTTCTGGTTGCTCTGGTAGTTTGACCCGTTTTGTTAGACTGTGGACTTCTCGATCTGTTTTGCTCCTCTGAGCTTAGAGCTCGACTTCAGGTGAAAACTTGGTTTCCATGGAGACCGCTGCAGAGTCGGAACCAGAACCCTCCGGGCCAGGACACACGACTTCAGTCCTGCCTGTTCTGTGTCAGAGGAATATCTTTTTGATTTGGACCGGTTGTCCCAGTTACTGCAGTTCTGTTTGACTGTCAGCTCACCAGAACCGCTCAGTGAAGTTCTGTCGGACCAACCTGTTTTCTGCGCTCCATTCAGGGCCGCTCGGCCGTCATCGACATGGAGAACCTGGACGACACGTCGGGCTCCAGCTTCGAGGACGTTGGCGAGATGCACCAGAGGATGAGGGAGGAGGAGGAGGTGACGGCGGAGGCGGCGGAGGCCGAGGAGGGAGACGACGGAGAATTCCTGGGCATGAAGGGGTTAAAGGGTCAGCTGGGACGGCAGGTGGCCGATGAGGTGGGTTGGTTCCGCCTCTGCAGATGGGTTTTCCGTGTGGGCGGGGTCACCTGTCTGACGCATGCGCCGTCTTCAGGTGTGGCAGGCGGGAAAGCGGCAGGCCTCCCGGGCCTTCAGCCTGTACGGCAACATCGACATCCTGCGGCCGTACTTCGACGTGGAGCCGGCGCAGGTGCGCAGCAGGTAGGTCGCCCTTTTCCCGTCCCCGTCGGCGGTTTCCAGTTGATGCTGACGTGGCGTTTCCCCTCAGGCTCCTGGAGTCCATGTTCCCGATCCGCATGATCAACTACCCTCAGGTACGGCCGGGTTCTTTCGTTGTGGTCGACGGTGTTCAGGTGATGTCTCTGACAGGTGATCTTTGCAGAAAATCGCCGGCGAGCTTTACGGCCCGCTGATGCTCGTCTTCACGCTGGTGGCTATTCTGTTACATGGCATGAAGACGTCCGGAACTGTTATTGTAAGGACGCACAAACGCATCACCAGAAATCCCGTCTCCAGTGAACGCACCACAGTCTGAGTGTTTGTGTTGTGCGTCCTGCAGAGGGAGGGAACCCTCATGGGCACCGCCATTGGGACGTGCTTCGGTTACTGGCTCGGCGTCTCGTCCTTCATCTACTTCCTGGCTTACCTGGTCAACGCGCAGGTCACCATGCTGCAGATGCTTTCCCTGCTGGTCAGTGACAGGGCTACAGATTAGCCAAAAAACTGGAAACATTTCTAAATTAGCCAAAAACACCTAGCGTAATGCTAAAATGTTAGCTAACCTCCATATAGGCCAAAAACTGAAAATATGTCTAAATTAACCAAAACAACTAGCATAATGCTAACATGTTAGCTTAAGTCCAAGTTAGGCAAAAAAAATGGGAAACGTATCTAAACTAGCCAAAAACAGCTAGCATAATGCTGAAATGTTAGCTAACCTCCATATTGGCCAAAAACTGGAACTATGTCTAAATTAGCCAAAACAGCTAGCATATTGCTAAAATGTTAGCTTACGTCCAAGTTAGGCAAAAAAATAGGAAAGGTATCTAAATTAGCCAAAAACAGCTAGCATAATTCTAAAATGTTAGCTAACCTCCAAATTAGCCAACAAAGTGATAATGTGTCTAAACTAGCCTAAAACAGCTAGCATATTGCTAAAATGTTAGGTAAACTCCAAATAAGCAAAAAACTGGAGACATACTGGAGAAATTAGCCATAGACAACTCCTCTAATGCTAAAATGTTTAGAATTAGACAAAAAAATGATAACATGTCTAAACTATCCTAAAACAGCTAGCATATTGCTAAAATGTTAGCTTAACTCCAAATTTCCCAAAACTGGAACAATGTCCAAATTAGAAAAAAAGCAGCTAGCATAATGCTAAAATGTTAGCTAAAGTCCATATTAGGCGTGGTGTGTGGTTGGCTGCAGTGTGACATCACTTCCTGTTCCTGTATCCCTCAGGGATACGGTCTGTTCGGTCCCTGCGTGGTTCTGCTCGTCACCTACAACGTCCACTTCCACTCCCTGTTCTACCTGCTGTGGCTGCTGGTTGGGGGGCTGTCCACGCTGCGCATGGTATGACCGCGTTTCCCATCAGCCCCTTCTGAGGCGTGCGTCCTCTTACGTCTGTCTGTGCGTGCTGCAGGTGGCGGTGCTGCTATCCCGGACCGTGGGCCGGACGCCTCGGCTGCTGCTCTGTGGGTCGCTGGCCCTGCTGCACATGAGCTTCCTGTTTTACCTGCACTTCAGCTACCACCGGATCCTGGAGGGTCAGAACCAATCACAAAAATCACATCGATAGAACCAGAACCAATACTCTGAGAACACTTTTTCTTTACCTTTATATAGGAAGTACCAACACACCCACTAGAATTTCAGAACCAGCTCAGTCAGCTCCAAAACAGCTGATCCATACATGCAGCAGAACCAGAACCTGAGTGGATCTTTTGTGATTTCAGGACTACTGGATTCTCTGGAAGGACCAAACCTGGCTCCCATTCAGCGAGTCCCCAGAGACGTTCCAGAAATGGCGCTGAACTCCACCTTGCTTGGACCGGGCCTGCTCGCAACCCACTGATACATTTTACTCTGAAGTTCTGTTATTGTTCTAATGTGTACAGAAAATAAACTCTGAAACCTGAACCCGGCTAGGGTGGTTCTGTTCCTTAGATGAGCTCTCTCCTCCCTGCTTGTTTTATAAGAACTGGAATATTTCTGGTCAGAACCAGAACTCGGAGCAGAATCAAATCTGGACTTGATTTTGGAACTCTCATATCAAGAACATGAAGGAACTGGTTTGTAAATTTGATTCAATAATGTATAACACTAAGAGAGTCATCTATGCGTCTGTTGTTGAGGTTTGTATTTGTTCGCATTCGTCAATAAACAGCATAAAAAAAGGTTACACCGGAAGTGATTTTATTTTCATATTAAAAGTCAAAAATGTGATTTTAGTTTATGAACGAAAAAGCTTTTATTTTAAACTGAAAATTAATGAAACATATTTTAAAATAGGCATTGTAAAAAATACATTTTAAAAAAGAAAATGCCATAAATTGGAGCGAAAATCTCCAAACTTCCTGTCATGACGCAGGTCACGTGACAGACAGCGCGGGAGGTTCTGAGCCGCGAGTTCGGAGAAGTCCAGCGCTGAAGAGGAAGATGAAGATTTACTTCTGCGGCAGCATCCGCGGCGGCCGGGATGACGTACACGTGTACCGCAGGCTCGTGCACAAGCTGCAGAGCTACGGGAGCGTGCTGACCGAGCACGTGAGCAACGCCGAGCTGAGCGACACAGGTGACTCACGCGCTCTTACATAACAGGAGAACCCACGTGGGTCCGAATTCTGCAGAACTGTCATGGCTGAAAACAAAAGTCCGTCTACTTTCACTTTGGTTCTGCTCCTCCTGTGGTTTCTCCGTCCTGTTCTTCTCTTTCTCCTCCTGCAGGTTCTACTGCAGATTGGTTCTCCTCATACAGTTCTTTTCTGTCTCCTTCTTTTATAAACTTCCTGTTTTCTCTGCTTGGACTCCCAGAGAAGTTTATCAGATATTATTCTCATTGGGACTCATCTTCTTTATAGAAGCACTTTTCATGTAGCAGCAACACAAAGTGCCCTCAACCATCCTGACACATGAATTATTTCATAATGAGGAATTGATATTATCGAACCAATTGGGATCACACGACGTCATCACGTGATATACGGCCTGATCAGTCAAGCAGCGAAAAAAAATCCCACTGCAACGAACCTTTTGAACAAGAATGACATCTGTCTGAAGGGGTTAATTTACTACATTTAAGTGATGTGCAGGGGCGGAGCTACAAGGGAACGATCATTAAACTCAGCCCCGCCCCCAATTATTGAGTCAATATCAGTCTCAGTGTTGACAATGATCAAAAAATAGTAAAAAAAAAAAAACACACGCTAAAAAAAAACTTATTTAACATTTATATTGTGTTCGGGTCAAAATTGACCCTATATATAGTATTACCTGCAATAATGCAAGTGGATGCTGTTAGCTGATGTGGCCACTGAAAATGATGAAGCTGAAAGGTTGTTAAAATGTAAAAAAAAAAAATAAATAAAATTTCTAAATTTGCCAAAAAAACAAATCAAAAAACAGCTTGCATAATGCTAAAACGTTAGCTAAATTCTGAATTACCCCCAAACTGCTAGCATATGGCTACAATGTTAGCTCAACTCCAAAATAGACAAACTGTAAACATGTCTAAATTAGGGATACAAATACAAATTGTGTGAATGCTGTGAAGAATTCACACAATTACCAAAACAATGATTCAGATTCAATAAAAATTAAATCTTATCCTTTTTTTTCCACTACCCTCTAATTGCTAAAAAACATCTTGTTTGCTATACTTGTGTGCATATATATATTTATTTTCATTTTGTGTTTGACACAAAAACAACAAACAAAAACATCACTGACATAATGCTGCATTTGGACAGGAGAGTCGGCGGCGCTGGAGGACCGGGTCATCCATGACCGGGACGTGGCGTGGCTGCAGGAATCGGATGGTGAGGCCCGATCAAGTGAGCTTTAAGTGTGAGGGGGCGCTGACCTCTGACCTCTGTGGCAGTGATCGTAGCCGAGGTGACACAGCCGTCGCTGGGCGTGGGTTACGAGCTGGGCCGGGCCGTGGACATGAAGAAGACGGTTCTGTGTTTGTTCCGGCCGTCGTCGGGCCGCAGTAAGCCGACTTCCTCTCACACGTTTGTTTGATCAGCTGTTTGTTCTGACGAATGTGTCGCCCGCAGCACTGTCCGCCATGATCCGTGGCGCCGTCGATGGCGAGCGTTTCCAGGTCGTGGACTACAGCGAGAATGAGCTGGAAAAAGTTCTGGAGGAATTCTTTGTCAACCTGAAGAACGGCGCAGAGAAGAGCCGATAGGGACACTTTGGTTAGAATGAATAAAGTCGTTTTCTACCATTCACCTTTAGACTTTTATTGTGAAAGGGTACCTTCTTTTCTACAGGGACTTCCTCTCTGACATGGCAGTCATGATTTAGAACAAACATTTTTAATCAAAAGACAAATCATATAGATGCATTCTGGTCTGTATTTGCTAATCTAGAGAGCAGTGATGCACACTAGTTTGTCGCTGAGAATTCTGGGTAATTTCCACTAAGGCACTGGAGTTTTGACATCCTTACAGAATGATGAATGCCCCATAATGCACTGAGTGGTGAGAAAACTTAGATAAAACCAGATCAATGTTTGTACGGCCAAAATGAACCATGACTGAAGCCCCGCCCACCTCCTCAACATGAGAAAACCCCCAAACAAAATCAAAAGGACACCAATTCAGAACCACAATCTTTCAAGACATTTTCCCACAATGCAACAGGCCCAGACGTTAGTTTTAAAATATGTTTTATTTGCTTTAAAATATACATCGTTTACAAACTGTGAAAATAAAGTCAGAGCTCTAACAGTCAGAGATTTCTCCCCAACAGGAAGTGAAACAAAAACAGTTCCTCTCAGAGCACCTATGCCTACGTGAGAGGTCCGCCTCCACAGAGTAGGGGGCGTGGCTACTGAACCAGCGACCCACGGGCCGGCTCGGGTGAGCCCTTATGCCTCTTGGGAGCCGTGTTGGAGCGTTTGAGCCGACGGACGCAGCGAAGCCCCTCCCCCACTTCGAGCTTACAACCAATCAGGGCCTGCGATGCATGCTAGGACAAGGCGTTAGTTTGGGTGGACACACTGATCCGGGAGGGTTCGATTCCAGGTCTGGAGGACCCCGTTCTGCTCATGTTCCTGCTCTGCCGTTTGGAAAAGAACAAGACCAAATGGACCCACATGGTTTAACAGTGGCAGAAAATGGGGGTCCGATTGGGTTTGTCCACTGTTTCTGTGGTGCCCCCCCCGTGTTTGCCCACATTGACTTAAGTGGACACTCAGTAGGTCGGCACGCTATGCTAACCTAGAGATCCACCTGGTGGACGGCAGAGCTTGTTAGTTCGATACAGTGAAGCATGCTAGCTTGCTACAGAGAAGCTCGCTAGCTCGATACAGAAGAGCTTGCTAGAGAGCAATAGCATGCTAAAGTGGAGTTCGCTAGCATGCTGCAATGGAGCTTGCTTCAGCTGAGCTCGCTAGCATGCTACGCTGTCCACTGGGTAGCTGACTAGCATAGTAAGCTAACCCACAAAATTCCCACTTTAGTCAATGTGGGTAAACACAGTTGGAGCACCACAGGAACTGCAGACAAACCCAATCAGAGCCACATTTTCTGCTTCTTTTAAACCAAATGGGCCCACTTATTCTTGCTGGCTTGACCCGCGGGGCCTGGAGCCTGGCCCCTCCACCAACGGATGTCAACGGTGTTGTGTTCAGGTGCGTGTGGGATGTCGGAGCGAGCAGCTTTGGGGACATTCGGGCCAGTTTCAGAAAGTGAAGAAGAGCTTCTGTAATGGCGGAGCGGGGAATCGAACTCGAGCCCACGGTCCCCTGAAGTTCTGACCGGTTCTTTAGTGATCCGATCTTTTAATTGAAACATTCAGGATTTGGAGGTGGTTTTCAGAACCAACATTCAGTGATTATCAAAACTTAAGGTGAAGTCTAAACTGATTAATACTCCGTCGGTTTGAATCTGTGGAGCTGCGACCTGAGCTACACCACCGGTCCACTAGAGGGCAGCAGATCACCCTGAAACAAGAACAACCAAAACACTGCAGGTAAAAACAGACCCACGTCATGATTACATTCCAGGTGAGGAGTGTGTGGAGAAGCCCCGCCCTCTGTGTCACCACAAGAACAAGGTCAAAGGTCAAACACGAGAAACAATCATCTGGAACCGGCGCTTCCAGGAACGTCAAAATAAAAGTCTGTTACTTTCAGCTTCAGACAGGAAGTTAGGAGGCACTGACAGTGTGCACGTGAGTGTGAGTGTGCACGTGAGTGTTGTCTAGTTTGGAAACAATCAAGAGAGTTGTTGTTGTGGGACTCACACAGACGCGTGGAGCGGGCGGCGTCCGTTCAGTATGGCTATTTCCTGTGTGGGTGTGGCCTGTCAGCTGGTTGTCAGTCCAGCAGCGTGCCTTGCTCCTGGGCTCGGGTCAGGCTGTCCTTGCGGTGCAGGTGGTGCACCCCCATCCTCTTAGGACTCCGCTGCGGTCGCTGGGGCGTGGGGAGGGCAGGGTCGATCTCCAGGAGGCGGGGCGACATGACGGGCAGGTCGTGAGGGAGGACGTCCCGCTCTTCGGCCGAGCTCTCCCCCTCCTCCTTCTCTTCTGGGCTGATGGCCACGGTGACCGCCGTGTCGCCGCTGCCGCCGTCGTCATCCAGGTCCATCAGCAGGCGCTCGCCTTCCTCGCTGGAGCCGAAGCCCCCCCTCCGCCCGGACCGCGGCTCGGTGTCCGTGTCCGTGTCCAGGCTGGAGCCGCGACTCGGCGTCCAGCTCCGCGCCGAGGAGCCCTCCTCGCCGTCCGAGTACGCCGCCCTGTGGCGGTCAGAGATGCCGGAGGCCCCGCCTCCGCCCGGCTGCCGCCTCTTCTGCAGCTCCTGCGCCGTCTGGGAGCTGAAGGCGGTGCGGTGTAGCAGCGAGCCCTCGCAGGGCGGAGCCATCTTCTCCACGAACATCCGCTGCCAGCTGGCCAGCAGGTCCTCCTCCGAGCTGCCTGAGCTCGCCAGGACGCTGGGGGCCTGTGAGGGGGTGGAGGTGGTCAGAGCTGGATGTGGGAGCTGATCAGATAAGTGGGCGGGGCTTACCTGAGGCGGGCTACTGAAGGGGCTGGACTGGCTGGATAAGGGTTCACTGGCAACGTCATGCTGCGATGGGGGGGTGCGCTGGGCAGCTCCGCCCCCTCCGCTGGAGGACTGGGCGGGGCTTCCTGGCATCTGCCGCTCGTCGTCGTTCTGCACCAGGCTCAGCGAGATGGCCTGCCGCGTGGCGTAGGTGCAGTTGGGCAGCGGCGAGTTTTTGGGGATCTTGACTTTGTCGTCGGACGAGAACTCGATCACCTTGCGGCCGGGGTACAGCGGGTGGGGGGGCAGCGGCGCCGGGTACGGGTTGAGCTTCTCAAAGGACGGCGCCCCGCCCGCCTCCTCGTCGAGGTTGCTCAGACAGGACCCGTTCTGTTGCAGCAGCTCCGGGCCGGCGCCGCCCTCCGAGCTGGTCATGTCCACGTGCACGAACACGTCCTCGGCGACGGGCCGGCCGCAGCTGCTGGACTGGGCCGAGTTCAGAACCAGGGGCTCGGGTTTCTCCAGGACCCGGGCGATGACGGAGGTGGGCACCACGTCGGCGGGCGTCAGGCTCAGCGTGTCCGGGTCCTGGTGGCCGGGGGCGGAGCCTGGCTCTGGGAGGCTGCTCTTCATGTGTTTGTTCAGCATGTCTTGTAGCTCAGACGGCAGCTGCAGAGAAACATCATGATGAGACCTCTAAGCCCCGCCCCTAATGAAAATAACCCTTTATAACCGGTAACTTTAGGCTGAGTGTTGACGCTCCTCCAACTACTGGTGACCGCGGACATTTTGGTCATAAGTGAAAATACGTGAAAAAAGTGAAAATTTTCCAGATGTGAAAGGGTGACCCACTTTAAAAGTAGGTAAAAAGTATGACAAAAAAACAAACAAAGAACATATAAACCAAAAATTCTGCAGCTTTTTGGACTATTTTGGCATTTACTAAGATTTTTGTATTCTGTTTTGGAGTTTAGCTAATATTTCAGCTACATGCTAGCTGTTTTGGGTAACCTAAGCTATTTTAAGCTAATATTTTAGCTGGCTATCAGCTTCAGCGTTTTCAGCTATAAATTTCAGCATCTTCAGTCGCCAAATTCCTCTTACAGCATTCACACTAGCATTATCACAGGTAATGACATATATCTAGTTCATAATTATGTTAAAAAGTAAAAAAAAAAAAAAAAAAAAAATGTCATAGGGGGACTTTAAAGAAAATCAAACTTTAACATTTTTGCTCCATAGGATTTAATCACACAGACCTGAGATAAACTTTACAGTTTATTTTATAAGTTCAAGATATCCTCAAATGTTACACTAAAGTGAAACTTATGAACACAAAAATCAAAGATGGGGAGAAAGCGAGATGAGAGACAAATCATCTAAATCATTTCTGTTACAAACACAAAAAAAAGTTTTTTAAAGCAAATATTTAATATTTTAATTTGCAAATTATGAAGTTTAATTCTTAACGCCTTACATTTTGTTTGCAATTAGGAAATTTTGATAATTACTTGCAATATGGGGGCACGAGAATCCCTTTATATAGTTTGAAGAGGAGTTATTGTAATATTAAAGGGTTAACTGCAGTTCAATGACTGACCAGCAGAGGGAGGCATACAAACGCAGATTTTAACCTTCACACCCCATGTGTTTTGAAAATATTTGTCTCAACAAAAGTTTTTTTAAGTTGGTAGCTTAGTTGTTGAGCTTTGGAACATTCTAATGACACCACATCACGATAGTACGACTTCCCAAATACTTACGTCAGCAAACTTGTGGTTCCTGAAATGCGACTTGTTGCATTTGAGCAGCTGAACTGCCAGGTTGCAGTCCTGCCGGTATCGCTCCTGCAGACACACACACACATACACACACTCTTAGGGGATACCTGTGCACAGGTAACCTGTCAGTCAGAGAGCAGGACTCTGGTCTGATTCCATGAGCGTCATCTGACCGAACCAGTACTGTTTCTGGACCGACTCTGGTTCTACTTCCTGCTCAGATTTCTTCAGCAGCTGATGTCAGCAGTAAGGGTCGGGACTTCGAGATTCAGGTTCAAGTCCAGAGAGTTAAAGTTGAATCTGACTTTCTGAACCTTGAGATGTTTCAGCCACTCACAGAAATGGAGTACATCATTGTTTGATTCCCACTTTACTATAATTAAGATCCAAACAGCGCCCTCTGCTGGCACATGTAGACTGGGACAGAATCTGATCAGCCTAATTTGAGACAGTTAAATATACCCAGGAAGCCCCGCCCACTGCATGAAGCAGAGGAACTCGTTGCTAACGTTCTCACATTGAGCTCCTCCAGTCGGTCGATGGTGTTCTTGGCGTCCAGCAGCTTGTTAGTGAGCTCCACGATCTCCTGGTCCATCGTCTTTTTGTCCCTCTCCACCTTCCGTAGCTGTGGGCGGGAACGGATGTCAGATTAGAGCAGTGTGAAAGCTAAAGCAGCGAATCGGGAGGCTGGACTAGCAGGAGGCGGGTCGTCAAAGCAAAGTTACACTTAGATGCGGGAACAGATCACCAACCAGAAAGGTGGAGGGGTTCTGGTTCAGACTGGTTCTAACTAGTCCATGCAGGGCAGATCTGTACCTGTGAGGTCTGAACTACAGGTGCTGCACCGTACCTGCGCCGTGCAGCCTCCTGTAGTCGTCCCCGAGCGTACGAGCGCTGCGTCAGCTCTGTACTGATGCTTCTTAGGATGCAGCAGCGGTTTGGATCGAAGCGCACAAGCGGAGATGAGCTTAACGTCTGCATCAGTAGCTAAAGCTAGCATGGCGCGCTAGCGTGGGCTCAGGATAGTCACGGTTCAGTCGCTGTTAGCTCCAGGGCATGTTGGTGCCAGGAGCAGTTTGGCTTCTTAGAGCCCATAAAACAGGTAAAGGGTCCATATCATGAAAAAATAAACTTTGAGGTTTTAAATGTATTTTGTTAATTCCTCATAAATTTCACCCTCAAAACACTATTTTGATTCATTCATGCATCTCTGAGCACCAGCA
>NC_050526.1:16263759-16271856 GCF_002922805.2 Oryzias melastigma | reverse complement strand
GAACGGGCTAGAACGGCGTTTAGGACATGAGGTTTATACGCGATAAAACTGCTTTTTACTTCGGAGCAACTTATGAAAACAATAGAACATACTAAACGGACATTTTCTGACCCTTATTATCACAGTTCAGTGAACGCACCGGGACTGAAGTTACCACCCACATCGATTTGATTGGTCCTTTGCGTTAGCCCCGCCCCAACAGGACAAAAAGTTTTGAAACTGAAACTTTCAAACTTGAAAATTAAAGAGTGAAAAGAGAAAAAAAAAGATTTGAAACTGAAAAAAAAAGTTTTGAAATTGATTTTTTGAGTTTTGAAACTTAAAAAACAAAACATTTCAAGCTGAAAATAGTTACATTTATTTTAGAATAGAAAAAGTTTGGGAAATTTTACTTTTTTTGGCCAAACACCAATATTTTTTTCAATTTCTTTTACTGGGCTTTCAAATAATTTTGACCCCAATTTAGCTCCATTAAAAAAAATAAATAAAAAGACAGAAAAGGAGAAAAAAGTAGTGGGGGAGAAAAGACCGTCATATTGAGAATTTTTCCTTTTTATTTTCCCTTCATAGTAAACTGTTTTATTCTGTCATTTTAAGCATTTTCTTCTTCAGTAAAATCTGACTAAAATGATTAACCTCTGCATTATCATTCACCCCAAAAAAGTCCACCACTGAGCACCAGACCCTCCCAATCCACAGGTTCTCTCATTGTGATGTCACAAAGTGTGAACCGCTCCTTCCAGGAAGAATCTGCGCAGTTGGCTCCGCCCCCCAATAACACATACACACTTTCCCTACAGAGCTAGCGATGATCATCAAAACGGTTTCATTTTATATGAACATCTTTGAAAAAGTTTGTTTTCGTGGCAAAATGAAGAAATGAGGGCGGAGCCTGAGAGATCGAGGTGTTTTACTTCTGGGTGTGAACAGAGCTTAGAAAAATAACTCATTTTATAAATAATTTGTTCTTTAATGTGCTAAAAGTAATATATGATCATATTTATGGAGATAGTTTACTCTGAAAGACTTAGTGTGATATAGGCTCTTTAAAACGTTGATACTTTCATTTGATTCGCTCTTTACAGGAACTTTGAGGCCATTTTGGTCTTTAAAAAAAAAAAACATCAGTTTGGGGTCACTTTCATTGAACAGTTTGGCTAAAACCCCGTGGACACAAGGCCACGCCCCCGTGTTCCACAGAACACGCCCCCCCCCACAGTGTTCTGCTGTGTTCGTGCGGCCTGAACCCGGCTCCGGAGTTCTGGTTCTGCAGCCTACGGAATGACAGGATCTGCGCAGACCGTCTGCACAGCAGGTCGAGCGGTTTGGAACTACGATCCTCTGAGGTTTGATCATCTCCTTAACAGAGAGATGTTGTTTTGAATCTGCAGGATTCTGATGGAACCAGAACCAGGATAGAACTCGGACCGACGTGACCTGGTGCTCAAACGGCCGCACAGAGAAATGAGGAAGAGGAGGAGGAAGAGGGGGGTGGAGGATGAATGAAACCCAACTGCATGAACCCATGTCTGACTGACGGCCGCCTGTGATGAAGATGAGGATGAGGAGGAGTCCGTCGGGGAGCAGCGTGGGAGAAGAAGAGAGATAAGGAACAACAGTCAGTCTGGAACTCCAACACCTGTGACTCCGCCCACTGGTGTGACCTCACAGATGGTCATAAAAGTCGAGTCCGACCAGAACCTTCAGGTTGACAGGAAGTGACCAGCATTCACACGCACGAGTAACACTTTCTGCTCATTTACACTCAATACACGCTGGAAGCTAAAAATAAAAATAATAGATTGCAGGGTTACACCTCCGCTCCCAAATTATGTTACCGTGGCAACAAGGTCAGCGGCTGCCAGGTTTGCACGGTGGCGAGCCTGGATTTAGCTCCGTCCTGCTGTTAGAGCGCCGCCACACTGAATTGATTCTACACACAGGACCGATCGGAGCCATCAGCCGGCGAGTGCTCTCCAATCAATGAGCCGGTCGATGAGTCAGAGCTGGAGGCGGGGCTTACCAGAGCGTGGAGCTTCTCCTCCAGGTCCTGATTCGCTCTCTGCGACGCCGTGTAGCTGTTCTGGAGTCTGCATGGAGACGTGTGATATTAAAGCTCACACAAACGCACAACACAAACACAAACACAACAACATACCTGCGAAACTTGTCCCTCATCTTGTCTAAGTCATCCCTGGTCCGGCTAAGCTCCGCCTCCATATAGTGACGACCGCTGTCAAACTCCGCCTCCATGGCCTCCATCTTCTGGGTGGAGAGAGAGAGACGGCGCCGCAGGTCTTCATTCTGCTGCTGGAGGATTCTGGGAAACAAGAACCACACGAGATGCAGGTGAGCTTCAGGAAAAGAAAAGTTCATGGCAAAAACGTCTGCAGAGCCAATCATTGAGCAGTACCCAAACCCCGCCCACAAAAACGTTTGCAGAGCCAATCAGTGAGAAGTACCAAAACCCCGCCCACAAAAACGTTTGCAGAGCCAATCAGTGAGCAGTTCCCAAACCCCGCCCACAAAAACATTTGCAGAGCCAATCATTGAGCAGTACCCAAACCCCGCCCACAAAAACATTTGCAGAGCCAATCAGTGAGCAGTTCCCAAACCCCGCCCACAAAAACATCTGCAGAGCCAATCATTGATCAGTACCCAAACCCCGCCCACAGGTGGTGCTTAGCTTTCCTAACAGAAAGGATCCTTTATGATTTTGACCACGGCTCTGGGGCCCAACAGCTCCAGCACTGAAATGTTCTATTCAATATTCAGGAGTATAACAGGTACCAGACTGCAAATGTTTGGACCAGAACCACACACTCACCTGATCCGGTCAGCGTCTGACAGAACCTCCTGAAACGGAGAAAACAGTAGAATCAGAAATGGAACAATTCAATGTTCTGAGTTCAAAGACCAACAGAACCAAGAAAAGGATGAAAAAAAGCATTTATTCTATAAGGGGGGAGGGGTCAAACGAGATGAAAGTGATTCTGACCCGGTTCTGGCAAGTTAAAGAACCGGGACCTCTGCCTTTATGAAGAAGTGGGTAAATGGCCAATTAAAAACACACTGACTGAGGCAGCGTTAACCCTTTGTGTTATGGTCACAAAAACAACTGCCGCTGCACCATGGGGTGACAGAGTGTGGTCATGAATGTAGATGCCTTCTAGACCCCTGGACTACCGGGCCGCCGGTGCCGCCAACTGCAGACATTGAACACATCGTCCGGTCTAATGCCGGCAATCCGCCCCCCAACCGTCACTGCCACTGTCCAAATGTACCCGAGTGGCCACCAACAGCCACCGACCGCCACTGACTTTAAAGAAAAATCTGCATACATTTTAAAGTCCCCCTCTGATTAAAATGATGTTTTTTGAGTTTTTAACATGTCTGTATCATTTTTCTTCTGAAAGAGAACAAATGTAATCATTTACTTTTAGCATTTCCGAGTATTTCTCCTTTTAAATCAATCAAACTGTCTTGGACAGACTCTGAATGAATGATCTTCTTTCCATCAACAGCTCTGCTGCACATGCACTAAACCCTCATCTGTTCCTAGTGTCTAGTTCAGGTTCTGGAGAAGAGAAGATGGTATCTTCACATTGACTGCAGTCAAATGAGCCGCCGTTCACATTTCTGTGGTCAAATCAGCATCACTGGATTTTTGGTGTGAGTTTCATCCAATACTTACGGTAGCAGGACTGAGAACGCTGGAAAATCTCCACCAGACTCCACGGAGCTTCTTGATGTGACCACGGAAATGTGAACGGCGGCTCATTTGACCGCAGTTGGAAAGGATTGTAAATCAATGAAAGAGCATTTTGATGTTAGCTTTGATTATTTTATCAAGAACTCTGAGAAACCAATGATTGAATGTATTGATCACAGTCAATAAACATTGGAGAATTAGCTAAAAGAGTCTTTGGTGAACTGGAAGGAGAAAGAATCAGGATTTTGGAGGAAGTTCTGTCCATGAAGATCTTCACTTCCTCGTCCAGCTGACATCTGGATCAGAACCATACGGCTGGACATTACCCAGATTGATGGATGTTTTTATGAAGATTTACGATAGTGAGACACAGAGCTATCATAATCAGATGGGGCTCAGCTCCAAAAGCCACGCCCCCTCAGAGGAGATTTTGGAAACAGAGGCTTCAGATCAACACGAACAATGTTTTTTTTTTTTTTAAAACATTTAGGTTGTGGGATTTTGGTTAAAAACGTCATAATCCTAATGAAAACACTAATGGGAAGTTTTTTTTTTTTAAATAAAAAAATAAATAGAAATTCTCACAGGGGGACTTTTAACTTTTCCTTAAAAATGCGCCTCCCGATTTCAAATCCCGCCGCATGGACACCTGCCCAATTTGCTGAAAACCTTTTAGCATTTAGGTCGCTGCGCTGTGACATTTTCACTAATAACTCCTAGACCGTAATTCAAGCGGATTCTGAAGTGGAGCGTTAGCCAGTTTTCACAGGTTAGCTAGTTAGCTTGTTTTCGCGGAGAAAGGTGGTTTCCTGCCGTTGACTCTTTATGTGACATAACGGCATAAATTCAACACAAAAAAAGCTGCTTTTCTACATCAGAATCAGCTGATTCACACAGTTGCGGTACATCAAGAACTGCGTTATTTAGTCGTCGCCAGCGACATCTTGTAAACAAGTAACGTCACATCACCCGATGAAGCAGGTGGGAAATCCGGCAGTCCTTAAACACAACACGCGACGTTTCCGACCTCGAATCCACACGAAGGCGCCTCGTTCAGGTGACTATAACTCACCTTGATGTGAGTCAGCAGTGATTGGCTGGACAAAGGTCGCTTCCGTTTCTGGTCTACTGTTGCTTCAGTCACCATTTTCCCCCCCTTAGTCACTTTTTCTTGATGCCCCGCCCCCTTAGAGATCACATCCCCCCCTGCCCACTCCTCCTGCGTGGACTGGCTCCACCTGTCGGACCTCCGTAGCGACGCCACCCAGTGGTCCCAGCGGTGGCTGCGGTGAGCAGACCCCCCCTGCAGGCTCTTCTTAGCGACACCCCGTGTGTCCTGGGGGGGCGGGGCTCCTCGTCGGGACGCTGACCTGCCAAGCAGCGAGAGACGGGCGGGGCTAAGCACCCGACAGGTGATCTCGTCCAGGAAGTGGGAGAAGCGGACTTTGTCCTCTAGAACCTGCATTCTCCAGTTCCAGTTGGTTCTGGAGGGGGAGGGGGGCGCGGAAGAGAGTGGCGAGGCCGGCTGCAGTGGCCCCGCCTTTGCCGAAGAGCGAGCCGGTGAGCGGGGGTCGCAGCCATCAAGCAGCTCTACGGACTTTGTCTTCCTGATGCTTTCATAGGAGGAGGCCACGCCCAGTCCGGCGGGCTGCTTCAGGATGCTCTTGGGGGGGGCACGGCGAAGGGCGGGGACGTCCGTGCGGTGCTGCTGGGTCAGGGACCGGCTCCTGATGGAGTCAGAACTTCTACTATCCCGTCGAGGAGCAGGTCCTTGGAGACGCTCAGACTCTCGGACCGCTGTAGTCCTGGTCCGGTTTTCGGGGGGGGGGGGGCTGCTGAAGAGAGGAGGGGGCGGGATCTGGAAGTCGAGGCTGGACAGGCTGGAGACTTCCAGCTCGCTGTCAGACAACGACGGCGGAGAGGGTTGCATAGCACGCATGAAGCTGGCGGGGGGGCGGGCCTTAAAACTGGGGGCCTGAAGGTGTTGTGCAGGTGTGCATTTGTTTACCTGGCCGATGTCCGGCTGAGGCGGCGGCGGCGGCGTGCTGGGCGGGGCGTGGCGTGTCTCGCGGTGCTGCGGTGGAGCCTTCCTGTACGGCTTCCTAGCCGGAGTGGCGCTGCTCATCCTGAGCCCCGGTCCGTCTGGAGTCCAGTGGGTCGTCGGTCCTGCTGGGAAACAGGGGTTACAGCGATGATCTCTGCTCGCCCGCCAGCTGCTCGCCGCTGTGCCTCAACCAGGACTGGACCGCCGCGTGCTCACCCTCTATCCAACCTCTCTAGCTCTATGTGCAGATCAATGCTTGCTTAACCCCAAAGTAAAATCAAACACCCATCTGTGTGCGTGCTTGTTTACAGTACCTAAGCAGGACCAATTATCCACACGTTTTGGTCTAGCTAACCTTATGGGGACCAGAGACGAATCCACCTTTCTAGAACCCAGTTCAAAAGTTCTGTATGGTCCTAAAGGTGATAACTAAATATCTACCAACTAAAAATAACCCTGGAAACACCAGCATTTAGTGTGTAAGTGTGTGTGTGTGTGTGTGCGCCTCAGGCTGAATATCGATTGACGTTTCCAGGACAGGAAGTGCAGCTGCATTGATCTGAATGAGGCTAACGCTAGCTCATAGATGTGTTCCTGTGGCAGAGAGGAGCTAACTGGCTAACGCTGTGTGATGTCACGGATTTAACATCCACTGGAACTCCAAGTGTCATCTGACAGCTGAGAACCGGTTGGACGTGTCCCGAGTTAATGTCACGTGTTTATGATGTTTGGCTTTGTGGTCATCTCCACAGGAAATTATGGCATTAAACTGGAGATTTAACTATTCATTTTGACAATTCAGTTCATTTCCACAACTCTAGATTTACAGTTTTGCACCGGTGTGCCCAACTAATCTTTAAAGTTTGATACACCCACCTTTAAGGTCACGTATCCCAAAACATCACCACACAGTGGGCATATGTATATATATTTTATTTTACGATTTCTCCCTAAAAGTTGACATCGGTCAGTGGCCGCCCGGGCACATTTGGAGGTTGTAGGGTGGCATCCCAGTATCAGGCGGTCAGGTGGGCCAACAGATTCTCATCCCCGAGTTGTCACATTCTGACGTTCGGTTAAGGACCCCTCCACGTCACTTTTTGACGTTTGGTTGTCCCCAACTCATCATTTTAAGATCAAGGGTCCACAACCATCGGGACGTGGACTGGTCCTCAGGACGCATCTAGTACCTGTACCAAAACCCAGTATTGCTACCTTAACCCGGTACCTGAAGCAGTACCGGACCCGAACCAGTACCAGACGCGAACCAGTACTGAGTTAGGGTACTGTTGGGCTCCGCATCCCGGTACTGGATCAGTTCCAGTGAGTGGCTCGGAGGTTGGGGACCCGTGATTTAATTGGAATAACCAGCAAGTCGGGGAGGGGTCCTTAACTAAACGTCAATATGTGATGACTTGGCCATTCTGCACACCTGGTGGCAACAATTTTCAAAAAAAATTGGGCGGCAGCATAAAATCTTGAAGATTCTGCCGATGGCAGTTGTAATTGTGATGGTAGCATGACTCAGCAGTTTTACATGCTCACTTTGCTTTTTAAAGCTCGCTGCATATTTTGTTTTCTTTTTGCTTCTCTGCTCATGTGATGTTGTATTCTGTATAATTTCTTTACACTCGTCTGTTGTCAAAGTTGCTCAATGTTTATATTTTTCTCTTTTACCCGCCTTAACACAACAGATGTAATTTTTGACGTGTGGTAATTCTGCCATATTTATGTTTTGTTAAGCTAAAATATTCCTGAAGACACACCATCCTAATTTAAATAAACTCACTTAAATCCATCAACAAACGCATTTCAAAGACCCAAAACATCAAAAGAAAAACTTCCTCTCAACCGGCGCAGTGCTACACTGGAGCGCACGAGGCGGGGCCAAGAGCCGTGCAACAGCACAATGATGTCATCACTCCATTAACGAGCATCATCTGAGAATCAGAACTCAAACTCTAAAGGAACTTATTATTAAAAGTCTTATTTTATTCTTCACTCTGTCACAGAACAACTCAGCACATCAGTGAAACCAGGATTTTTTGTTTTGGTTTTGGGTGCGCCACTGAAAATTTCAGTTTCACGTGCGACCACTTTAGAGCCTTTAGATCATAGTTTGTGGCTGTTGAACGATCTGATTCTTTTATCAGATCCAGGACACCTTCAGACAAACCTTCAACCAGAGTGACTCAGAGAACACCTGATACTGAACAGTGCAGGAGACATCGGCACAATCTTGGAAAATATTTGAAAATTGTTGAAGTCATGAATGTAGATTGTGTCTGGTGTGGAGAACAGCCCTTTTAATAGCTGAAACGCTGAAGCTGATAGCCAGCTG
>NC_050526.1:16258902-16263688 GCF_002922805.2 Oryzias melastigma | reverse complement strand
AAATATTTGCTAAACTCCAAAATAGCCCAAAAAGCTAGCAGAATGCCAATTTCTAAAACTAACTTTTTAACATAATTCTGAATAATAAAAAGGCAGGAATATTATACCAGAATAAATCAACTTAAACATTAAATAACTTTCAATGTTTTACTTTCCATAAAAATATATTTTGTCAAAGTTATAAAAGTCAGAAATAAGTGCAAGATAATAACAATTAATAACAATAAAATAAAATCACCCGGAAGGCCGGATCTACGGCGTCCAGAAATGCGAGAGTGGCCTCCCGGTTACAAACGCCACCACCTGACAAATTTGCATTTAGGTCGGTGGAGCATTTTGTGATATGCGAGTCCAAGATCGATCTGGTTGCACCGTAGGATTATAAATCAATTCATTTGATTAATCGCTACAGAACTACACTAAACGCCTACTTTTCTTAAATTGGGCTTGTGCATAGTTTGGCCACACCTCTATTTTAGTGCAATTTTAATCTTTAAGTGTATAAAGACAAACAAAAATAGTTAATATACACCACGTTTTATGCTAGAGCTAAGGAAGATAGAAAGAACTGACCCTGAAGTGATAGAATTATGACCTTGTGGTGGAAAAGGCCTCCTAATGGTTACTTGGTGAACAGATCTGGTTCCAATTCCAACTTTTAAACTCAAACTAATCCTGATCTAATCCTGGTATTTTCATTTGAGTATATTTTTGTGTTAGTGTATATATAAATGCATAAAATCGTTATTCTGCCGTTGTTTTCATGAAATGTATTTTGTTTTGTGTTCATATTGCTCAGTATAGTTAGAGATAATTGTATTTTTAATTTGGGCTGAATACGAACAAAGAGGTTCAGACTTGATAAGCGTTTAGCTTCATCCAAAGCCTTTTTTCGAACTCTAAACATCTTTTGTTACGTCCAAGATTGTTTGTGGGATAATTTCCATAGTTTCTTTTTGTTTGTTTATTGTTCTTGTTTAAAAATAAAAAAAATAAAAATGTGCTGTACAAAATCTAGATAAACTTAGTAATTCTAACCACTATTCCAGTTGATCTCAGAGTGAGGACCAGCCTCCTGTTGCCATGGAAACACTGATCTGAACTCAACAGTCACATTTGAGCCATAATAATCCTTTGAAGCTGCTGATGAATACGTGAGGTTCAAACAAGAGCCCACACAGACTCGGGGAAGAATCTTGGATCCAGATGCAGGTCTGCAGGTGCGTTCGTACCTGAGAGGTGGGCGTGTCCGGCACACACTTCATCCACAGAAAAGACACCACCTGAAACACGAGCAGAGCTCCTGTCAGAGGAAACCAGAACCCAGACGACACGACTTGGGTTTCAGGTCACATGAGAGGAAAGAGTCATCTTTACCTGACGCTCCTCATCGCCACCTGCAGTCGATCTGGCTCCTCCTCCTCCAACGATGAGCTGAAACGGAAAACGATGAATTAAACAGGTGGAGGCGGAGCTTCCTGCAGAGGGTGGATGCAGCTACACCTTACAATCCCAGAGTAGTGGCAGTTCCTCGAAAGACCAGCAGGGGCAGCTGTTCGAATAATCAATTGGGTTCCAAAACTTTCCACCAAAAGTAAATAAAGTCTGGGACCACACAGGAATGGTGATGAAGTGGGCGGAGCTAATATCCGCAACCCACTTTGACCTTATATCTGCAGGTGTGACGGGATGAGGACAGGTGAGTCACACCTGACAGCTCAGAAGTCAGAGTGATGTCAACAATGGGCGGGGCAACATTTCGGTGACTCTCTGATTGGCTGTCAGGATGACCTGCCCCCCCCTCGGTGCTGTTCTCAAAGATGCTGGACCACAAGCTCGGGGTTCGGTCCCTGGTACAGTCCGTCCCTGACCCCACCCCCATCCCACCATTCCCCGTTAGACCTGTGGGTAGCGACGCGGCTCACGCGCACGGCCCGGTTCGACAAAGCGGTCACTCACTAAAGAACACCGGAACCGCAGACGGCGAGCGGCCGCAGAGGCCGCACGGCGCCCCGGTGAGAGGCTTACCTGGCCGCCAGCGGGTGCGGAACGGCCCGAGGGGCCTCAACAGTTCGGCGGTGGGAGCGGAGAAGTTCTACCGGAGCTGCGCTCCGACGACGGGGGCTCAGTACCGAACCAGGTTCGCTCTGGGCTCGGGCTTGGGCGGCGGGGAAAGCGACCGGCCGCGGCGCTCCGCTGTGCGGGCAGAGGGTCTGTCCAAAGCCGCTCCGAAGAAATTGATCCTCAACTACGCTCAGCTGGCGCCATCTTCAGCCGCGGGGCACGATGGGTAATCCTCAGGAATCCCACCCGCATTTATTACCCCCGCCCTGGCCAACGTCTGCGTGGTGACGTCACCGACTGGACAGGAGGAAAAACTTTATTTTAATGTCCAGATTTACAGCGGCTGGAAAAGCGGGAAACAATAAAGTTCAGATATGAGGGGACACACGCTGCCCTACCGAGGTGCCCCTGAGCAAGGCTTTTGTTGATGGTTGAGCTGGAAAAAATGATAAGTTTGAGCAAAAGATATAAAAAAAAAATAAAGACAAGAAACATGAACATTAAAAAAACAAAACATTCTTGTTACACCAATCTTGAGTTTCAGCTGAATTCATATATATGTATATATATGATTTATTTTTCTGCCTAAGTTGGGAGTGTCCCTGGAACAGAAATAAATCTAAATAAATGTCTACCAAAAATACTCTAAATCTCAGATTTAAAGAAAAATAAACTTTTGTCAACATTAAACCTGATGTTACACATTATTTACTTTTCAATGTTCACTTTAAACTTTGAATTTCAAATCAGGTGAACAGGAAAATAACACAAATACTAATTTTATTCAGAAATAAATTAGTTTTGATTTTAGGAACAAATCAATCTGTTGCTCTTATTCCCCCATCAAGGCTCTGAAGGCTACAGCTTTACAACAGCTCAAAATGTAATTTACCCAATCACAATAAAGAAATTGTGCACACAATTCTTAGAAAACGCTGGTTTATTGTATGACAGGAGGCCGCTTGAATTCTGAGTGCGGGTCACATTTGGCCACAGAAAACGATCACAGACATTTTTTCAGATAAGTTACAAAATTATTTACCAACAGCTAGATTTCAATGTGATGAAGGAGAGACTTTACTCTTGAAAAGAGAAGCTGGGAAGACACGGCAGAACATTTTATCCTGCTTTTTATCATAAGTAGAAGAAGAGAATCTGCTGTCCATAAAAAAAGTCTGTTTTTAGAAAAAATATATTGGGAGGTCATGTGTGGTGCTGCTGTGAGCTTCATGCTTACACTGCAAACAAAGAGAAATGAAATAAAATTAGGTCAAAGGGAGGTGACATGCTCATACAAGTGGGCTCAACACCACAGAGTGTTACCATCCAAGTTGTGTCAGAAGGCTACAGTGGAGACGAGGTGTAGAACAGCAGCAAGAGTGACCAAATGAGGGCAGCAGAGGGGCAGGAACAGAGGACTTTCTTGTTTGAGCTGCAGACAATAATATTAGAAATGTTCTAATCAGTCAGTGAAGGATCCCCCTCTTCTCTTTTCAATGTGTCTTCATGTTTGACTTTCTTTGCCCTCTGGGGATGTTCCTGCTGCAGATCTCAGGTTATCAGTTTTCCTGACAAATGTCTACCAAACCTTTTGCTGCTCTTCCTCTTCTGTCTGCAGCACCTCTACCTCACACTCTGTCTTGCTAATTTATTTCTCAATCATCTGTTTTCTGATTGACCACTGCCTCTGAAAGTTTGCATATCCATCTCAATAAGATGGACCTTCTTTGGATGAATGAGAACACACCGCTGATGTGAACACACTCTTTGCTCTCTTTTATCAGTTTGAAAGTTTCCACGCTCATCCATCCATTTTCCAATCCGGTTTGGAGTCAAACTGTTGCTGGAGCCTATCCCAGTAACTGTTGTTCAAAGGGAGGATACATCGTGTGCAGGTTGACCCTCGCAGGGCCACACATGAAGGTCAGGGGTGTCAAACTCAATCGCACAAGGGGCCAAAATGAAAACGCTGAAACTAATAGATGAAATCACTGAGGCTAATAGCTGAAACTGCAAAATTAGTCTAAAAAAGTAAGAAAAAAAAGAAAAAAAAAACTTAGGTTAGCTAAAACAGCTAGCATGTAGCTTAAAAATAGCTTAACTTCAAAACAGCCTAAAAAATCTTGGTAAATGCCAAAATAGTCCAAAAAGCAGCAGAATGAGAAGTTCTAAAACTTTAAACCCGTAACTTTTTAATATAATTCTAAATAATAAAAAGCAGGAATATTATACCAGAATAAATCAACTTAAACCTTAAATAACTTTCAATATTTTACTCTCCATAAAAATATATTTTGTCAAAAATTATACAAGTTAGAAATGAGAACAAGATAACATCGGGTCATTAATAACAATAAAATAAAATGATCTGGAGGGCCGGATCCGGGCCCCGGGCCTTGACTTTGACACCTGTTTATGGACTGAAAGTTTGGGTGCTCAGGGAAAACCTTCGAATGCATGAGGCAAACATTGAAAGCTCCTTGCCGGGAATTGAATCAGTGTCTTCTTGCTGAGGGTGAGAGAGCTAACCACTCCACCACAGTGCGGCTCTGGCTTTGTTCATCCGTGTTTTATATCCATCCATCCATTTTCATGTCCGCTTCTTCCCTGCCGGGGTCGCGGGGCGCCGGAGCCTATCCCGGCTACTGATGGGCGAAGGCGGGGTTTACCCTGGACAGGTCTCCAGTCTGTCTCAGGGCCTCAATCACACACACATTCACTC
>NC_050526.1:16258018-16258869 GCF_002922805.2 Oryzias melastigma | reverse complement strand
GACACCTGTTTATGGACTGAAAGTTTGGGTGCTCAGGGAAAACCTTCGAATGCATGAGGCAAACATTCAAAGTTCCCACTGAAAGCTCCTAGCCGGGAATTGAATCAGTGTCTTCTTGCTGAGGGTGAGAGAGCAAACCACTCCACCACAGTGCGGCTCTGGCTTTGTTCATCCGTGTTTTATATCCTTCAAAGTTTAAAAAAATGAGGTTCCACGTCCGTTGATCTGATTTTATATCTATTAATCTCTAAAGTTCCCCCCCAACCATAATCTTTCTATAGTAAAATCATTCCCAGAGGTAAAGACTCACTTTTACGTCCTGGATTTTAACATAACACGAGACCTCTGATGTTTTAATTGCTATTTTAATGCTTTTATCATTTTATAAGTATTTTTTTAAGTTTCATTGTCTTTTTATCTTGTGTTTTTCTGCTTTTAGAGTGGCCGTCTTTCATGTTTTTGTGTACAGCACTTTGTTTTAGCTGGTTGTTTTTTGACGGTGCTATATAAATAAAGTTGAGTTGAGTCTTTTAATTATGATTTTGCATTTTTAATCCCAAATCGAAAAACCTGTGCTGAAATATTTTCTGCAGAGCAGCAGAAATTTACCTCTGAGTTGAGCAATGTCAGAGCTTCACCAGTCCTCACTGGTGAGATCTCTGCTTAAAGAAAACATTTTCAGGGTGTCATTCCTCCGGGAGGACCATCCATCATTCTCATGTCTGTTCGGTTGTTTGGGATGTTTCTGGATGAACGGCGTCAACTGATCATCTCCAGAAAACACACACACACAGATCTGGTGAGATCACATGACAGCAGCTGCTGTGCTCATTGTTGTGTCCCTCCTGGGG
>NC_050526.1:16256531-16257692 GCF_002922805.2 Oryzias melastigma | reverse complement strand
TCTCCAGAAAACACACACACAGATCTGGTGAGATCACATGACAGCAGCTGCTGTGCTCATTGTTGTGTCCCTCCTGGGGGAAAGAGACAAAGACAATGTCCAGCTGCTACACAACAATGCCTCCCCCTTCGATACATTTCCTCCAGAATGAGAGTTATGACAGGAATGGAGAGCATTGGGTTCTAGCAGCTGCTCGTGTCTCTCTGACTCGGTAACCACAGACCTGAACACTTCTCTGACTCCACCCAGGTGGACCTCAGAGGACGAAAAAGATCAGTTTTCCAAATTCTGAGTGAACAACAAGTTCTTTAAGTTTTCATGGGAAGAGAAGAACTTTTTAGAACGATCAGAGAGGAACCAGGAAGGAACCGGAATTTTCAACTCAAGTCAGTTTGCTTAAAAAAATTCACAATGGGTGTGTTACACAAAAAAGTTAATTATTCTGATTCAATTTAGAGCAAATTGTTGCAATAAAATCCAGATTGTTGCAATTGTGTAAAACCAGTCTGGATAAGTTGCAAACAGATTTTCTGTCATTCCGGTGGGAATAGAAGAAAACTCCCTCTTAATGGGAGGTTGGGAAGATACCTTCTGTGAAACCGAGGGGGTGATTGCTATCGTCACAAATGGGCAGATGGTTGGATCCAAGTGCAGCAGGTTTTATTTGTACAGACAGCAGCACAGGAGTAACACAGCTAAAATTCCATAAAGCTGGGTCAGGGTCAGGCAGGCAGAGATCAAACACGAGCATGAGGGAATCAGTGACCAACCAGAGTGGTCAGGGTCCAGACGAGGGTCAGGGCAGGCGGCAAACAATCAGAGTCAAAGACAAAACAGGGTCAGATGAAACAAAAAAGTCAAGTCAAAACGCTCAGTGCTCAAACAAGACTTCACACTGTGCTATGACTGAATACTGCTGAGAGTGATTGAAGATGGAAAACGGCTGTGGGGCTTCTAGGAGTGACAGCAGGGCTGATGGGGAGTGTAGTGTGGAGACTCACGTAGTGCTAGTACTCAGGTGATGGATCCCTCTGATCAGGTCTGGCCCTCGGGTGCATGGCACCCTAGGCAAAGAGGGATTTTGGCGTCCCTCGATCCCACCTGCAGGCTACCCCACCCCCCTCATAACACCACCATTATTGTCTGAAACAGAAACAACCG
>NC_050526.1:16246729-16256463 GCF_002922805.2 Oryzias melastigma | reverse complement strand
AATAAAAAAAAAAAAAAAAAAAAAAATCCTAGATTACATTCACTGGGATTTGGAATCCCTTCCAGCAGATGGTGCCCTAGGCAGCTGCCTTGGTCGCCTGTGCCCAGGACAGAAGACAGAGGCCTCTGTCCGCTGATGGACAGAGGGGGAGACAGGGCACCAATTCATGACAGCCATTTTTAAACTACAAACTGTTACTCTATTCATCTTTTAAACTTTTGTAAAAGTGGTCATTTAATTAGGATAAAGCCATTTTTACAAAAAAAATATATATAAAAAAAGTTTTTTCCTTGGATGTATTTTCTGCAGAGCGGCAGGAGTTCTGTTTTCCAATTTGTCTCTGAGTTGTGGCCGGGACCGTTGGTGCAGGGCAACCCCACCCTCTCTTACTCTCCCTGAGACCTCAGAGCAGGGAGCTTATGGCCCCGCCCAGCATATGTTCTATGTCACAAATAAGTTTTTTTTTCAAACAGCAATTTGAATGAAAAAATACTCGGAAATGCAATTTCATATTAATTTTCCTTATCTATGTCTCACAAAAAATGGCTCAAGAACATGTTAAAACACTAAAAACCAGGTGGATCTCTGAGGAATTAGGAAACAACAAAGGATGTAGGAGTGCTGAATGCATGTGGCATAACATTCTGTAATGAATTGATTGAAAAGAAACAACTAATTCTAGAAGATGTCTGTCTTCTACCTTAGACTATTCAATTATCCATGAAACACTACCCTATTATGATGCTGATTTGAGAGCTCTGGTGGTTCTAGGACCTGTGCTGTCCAGGGCAACAGATGAGCAAGACGATGGCAAGTTCAGAACCGCTCTGTAGATTTGTAAAGTCTCCTGGACTGACTTCTCAGGTCAAAGGTGATTGCCTCAGCGGCCCAATCGGCAAACTCAGACACTGGAATGTCTCCTCGCGGAGAGGGAAGCAGTCCGAACAGACATTTCCCTCCAAGGCTAGAGGGCTGCAATACCAGGGTGTCAGTTGGAGAGTGTGATTGACAGGCGGACAGTTTCAGCGACTGAAGGAATCTGGTCGCTGGACTGACAGTCAAAGTGAACTGAGCCTCAAACCAAAGCTTTAGATTTATAATTTATGTTGCAACCCTCAGCTTTGGGTCACAACTGAAAGGACAAGGTTCCAGACACAAAGAGCTGGAATAAACTTCCTCCTCGGAGTGGTAGGGTGCATACCTTTTTAGACACCCCCTGGGTATCTCTCTAAGGAGGTCCTCCACCAGGAGGAGGTCCAGGGTCAGACTCCGGATCCACTGGAGGGACTATGCTTCTAATCTCACCTAATTCTGTGGGGAGAGGTCTGGGATTTAGCTCAGATATGGGAGATAGACGAATGGACCATTTCATGAATTCTGGTTTATTTAATCTCTTTACCAATCAGACATGTGGGGAGTTTGTAGTCCACTTCTAAAGTAAGACTAAAATTTAGAGAACAGACATTTATCTTCGGCCTTCTGTAGACAATCTCTCTGAAGTCAGAAGACACCACAGAGTTTTCTTCTGGTTGATGTTTCAATGCTTTAAGAAATCCTAAAGATATTCTCTAGATCCCACCCTCCTCTCATTTCCTGTGTTTATGACATCCAGGATTGATTGCTGCAATATCTGTTTTTGTTTAGAATAGCTCAGTACAGCAGAACATCTTTGACCAGGATCAGAAAGAAGAAATGCATTCTTGGAACTATTTTAATACAATAAATGCAAACTAAAAATTCAATAAACATTTTATTGCAGTGGCATATTTTTCACTTCTAAACATAAAACACTAATACGTCTAATTATGTTTTTACCCAAATTACTGTCAGTTTTCCTAGTTAGCCTGTTGTCGACAACATGTCTTGTCTGGTAGTGCCTCCTGATATATAACTCCTTGAAACTAGCTAAAGTGTCAGAAGGTTTGTCTCAGTCTTGTCTCCCGAGCCTTAGGCAGCGCACCGAGCCTCGCTCAGTGCGAAGTGTTGTTTGTGCTGCATTCCCAGCATTACTGAGCATTATCATTCCGACCTGACCTTCTGTTTTCTTGACCCCAATTCTGCCCCGACCTAAACCTGAACTACAATATCAAAATCTGATACCCTAAACTCCTAAGCTTGTGATTGACTTCTGAGTTTGCAATTATGACATTAAAGTTCTTGTTTTCATATTTGGTTCTTTATTTTTGATCAATGGCCATTTTACTACTTTTCTATGATTTTAACCCCTTGACGCTCATTGATGTCAAATACGCATCAAACCACTTCGGCTCCAAATTTATCTAAATTGAGCATCTGCTTGAAAGCAAAAACGCAAGTTACATTTTTGTCATAGCAGGAAATAAATTCAGATGTCAATGATTTTAACAAACTTTCTGCGTTTTTCATTTTTGGCTTGATATATCTGAGCTGATTTGATCTAAGTTAAAACCAAAAACTTGGTGAGTATTTGTATTATTTACAGAAGAAACTTCTAAATTAAAGGAGTGTGATGCATGATAAAGGGACAATCCTCTATTTTTGAGAAGATTGCATTGAAATTTATAGGGGAGGGGTCACAAGCGAGGCGTCGAGGGCAGAAAGAAAATACAGAGGAGGGAACAAAGGAAGTAAATGAATCTATCTCCTGTTTGAAGGTGGGAGTCTCCTCTCAGAGTGGTAAAAATGGGATGTAATGAAGGAGGGGGGGTGGAGGGTGTTCAGCTGCTGTGCTGAGGGAGGGGTCAAGGTTGCCGCCCCCCCATAAGGCATTCTTCTGCTTGGATAAACAGAGCGGCATTGTGAGGCAGGTGGTCTGACAGTTTTGGGCACAGAGGAATCTCCCAGCTGCTGCTGGAACAATTCATCCAGCAGGTTAGACCCCATCAACACCCCCACGGCCGCACGCCCCCCAACACAAACCCACGGTCAGATTTAGACTTCACTAAATCTGCGCGTCATGGAAAGCTCCGGCGACGGCTCAAGTCCTGAGGACTGAGGCAGAAGGCCTTTAGAACATCCGCTGACTATCGATTTGGTGATCAGACAGCCAGCAAAGCCAAGAGGGCCCATATGGTTTAAAAGTGGCAGAAAATGCGGGTCCGATTGGGTTTGTCTGCAGTTTCTGTGGTGCCCCCCCTGTGTTTACCCACATTGATTGACGTGGGGATTCAGTGGGTTAGCTTGCTATGCTAGCAAGCTGCCTATGGACAGAGTAGCGTGCTAGCGAGCTCCATTGTAGCATGCTCCCAAGCTCCGCTGTAGCATGCTAGCAGGCTCCGCCGTAGCATGCAAGCAGGCTCCATTGCAGCATGCTAGCGGGCTCCTCTGTAGCAAGCTAGAAAGCTAATCTGTTTCGAGGTAGTGAGCTCCATTGTAACATGCTCGCAAGCTCCTCTACAGTGAGCTCCGCTTAAGCAAGCTCCATAGCAGCATGCTAACGAGCTCCACTGTAGCGAGCTAGCAAACTCCTCTGTATAGCGCTAGCAGCTTCACATTAAATCCTTGCATTTGTCTATCCATAGTCTGAATGTGGTGGAGAGCTCTGCAGAACTTTGAGGGCCTCAGGAAGGACAAATCTTCCGTTTTGTCGACATTCCCTGTGGTGAGAACACGAGAACCTCGCATCTTTGAGGCGATCACTTGCTGTCCAGGTTTTTGAGCCCATAAGGAAGTTCCTCAGGAGGTGTTTGTGAAGTCTGAGTTTAGCTGTTGAGGCCGCGGTGGTCTTCTGTCAGCATTAATAGTTTCTGAGCCTCCAGAAACATCAGAAAGCAGCACCTCGTTCCAGTGGGGCGAGCCTGAGCCTGCCGGGACAGGTCGGTCGCTGATCTGAAGAAAGATGTTCACCAGTTACAGTGTTTTTAGAGAAAGGGGGCGGGGCCTCTTGGGAGATCAGGGCCAGACACGTGCCAGATGCGTGTAGACCTTGGAGGGAAGCCAGAGACGGAGATAAACGGAGGAAGGAGCTTGAAAAAGATGTTCAGGAGCTTCTTTTGCTGCAGCTGACAAACAAAAACTGTCGTTGTGATGCTTTCAGTGGGACAGCCTGCTTTCACAGCGGGATGGGGGGGTCTCTTGCTAGAACAGCTGCAGATTGAATCCAATCAACACCTATTAGCACCTGAACCTCCTGGACTCCCAGCTCATTTAACAGCACAAACACCAGCAGCAGCTCCTCCTCCTGCCCGCCGTGCGCGTGTCCATGTGTGGGTGTGTGAGGCAGGGTCGCGCCCTCCACAGGGGGAGTGTTTATTGAAGAGGGGAGAACAGGAGCAGGAGGAGTGCTTCCTTTTCGTCTGCTCCTGCAGCTCTAGCACCAACACTAAAACAACCGGTGAGGGAGCGTTTTGTGAGTCGTTGGCGTGAGTCTGAGTGGAGGAGCGGACTGGAGGTTTGGAGCAGCGAGGAGGTCAGAGGAAGGTAGGAGCAGCTTGTTTTTTGAAGTTGTTGCGTTTAAATGTGATGGATCGTAAACTGTATGAACCTGCAGCCAAAACCCAGATTCCTCTGGGAGGCAAACTTCCCCAGAATGAGCCTCCCTTCTCAGAGCTTCCAGCAGGGGGCGCAGCAGGTGACACACTATCTCTAAAGGAGATGAGTGATTTCAAAGACTCACTTTTCTGAAAATGGTGTTTTTAACATGTATTTGTGGTATATGTATCACAATATACAGAACATCAGGACAGTACCAGAACAATTTTTCACTTTTTTTTAAGACTATGACTTAAAGACTCCACCTGACCGTTAATGTGTCTTTCACTGTAATAAAATGATAAAAATTAATTTTATTTAATGATCACAACTAGGGCAGAGTTGATAAAATCAATTAAACAATTTGAATTGATCTAACCTTGATAGATCAATAATCGATCCATAAAAATAGAGATCGATTCCAAGCATAATGCTAAAGTCTGCTAGCTTGATGCTAACATATAATGGAATTTCCCATAGGACAGCTAATGCTAACGCTCGGTCAAACTAAACACACATTGCTGACTAAATTAACATCTTTATATGAATTTTTCAAATTCTTTTAAGGAAATATTTTTTAAGTAACCATTTGTGGTCTAAAACATCGTTTTTTACTCGTACTTTCTTCTTCTTCTGGATTAAGGTGTAATGCTACAGCGACATCGCCATCTAGTGGCCAAACTGAAACGTCTTCCAGAAGACGCAGAACAATTGTTGGAGCTTCTCCATTTGAGAATCCATGTAACACTGTATGCTATTAACAATCTCACTATTATTTCACTAATACGTTTAACAGCATCAGTACTGTATCAGATTAATATAAATATAGTCGATTATTAATGTATTTCTAAACAAATGTGTCTAAATGTGTAAACTCTAAATTGAGTTGAAGAGGCTCAGTGTGCTGCCAACTTGTGGCCGGAGGTTTAATTGGAAAACAAAAGCAAGACCTTGAAGAACGCTTTTAAATAATTCATTAAATATCGGCTAGTCAGCATTTCAAAACGGCTCAAGTATTGCCAAATTAAATATTGAGATACATCGCCGAATCAAGTTTTTTTTCCCTTACACTCCTAGTGTGTAAACAGAGAGCTCTCAGCAATGGGAAGTGGAGGCGGGGTTGCACCACGCCAACAGTCGCAACTCCGAGATGAACTTCTAATGAACTCCTGTCGCTCTGCAGAAATTATGTCCTAGATTACAACTTTTTTCTTTATCTTGGCTAAAAGCGACAAAATCATAATTTAAAAACCAATAGAAACACAGAAAAGAGATAAAAAATCAATCAGAAGGACAAACACGAATCCAAAGGAACTCCCAGAATCCCCTGAGAAAACGCTGACTGTTCCTGATCACCTCACAATTTATCATCTCTTCTACATGCTTTTCATTTCCTGGTATCCTCGAGGTCTTCCTCCTTTATGTCCTAACATAAGGCAGGAAAACTCTATGAACTCGACCTGTTTCAGTAAATACTGCGACTAAATTTAAAGAAATAGTTCAAATGCTCTCTGTCACCTGTCACTACAGTGGAGGATAACTCATTGGTCTTTACTGCTGCACAGGTGGGTGTTGATGGTTTTACAGCATTTCAAAATAGGATCTGTAACCCCCAGTTAAGAACATATAAACTTAAATAACTGTGAAAAGGAATCAGTATCTACAAAGTTAAAACATTTTTACATCTGGACAGACGGTGACATCTAAGAAAACCCTGAAACTACAGTACTTGCTGTTCCTGATGAGTTAGTTTAGTACTAGACCCGGATTGACGGTTTTCCTCTAAAACTGAAGACTTCATGATCTACGATGCAATAAAACAAGAGGAATATTTTAGAATAAACTTTCAAATGCTTCAGGATTTACTGCTTCAATCCTCCAGAATCACTTCTGAACCAGCATCAGTAATGTCTTCCTGATCATCTCCAGTTCATCTCTTGGATTTGATTTCAACCTGAATGTTTCGAGGAATTTACAGAGTATTCCGTGTTTAATAGACCAGATTTATATTGTCTGTCTGTGTTTTCAGACTCCTCACAATTTCAAACTTCTAGTAAGAATTTTCATCCTATTTACAAGTTTTAGCTAATCACAGTTCTGTCTTGTGCATGTGCACTACGGCGAAAGGTAAAAACAACAACATTGGAGGAGCAGCTCCTTTTTTTTCATATTTACGTTCTGGTATTTCGTATATGGAAAGAATTTAATATTATTTTCAACCAACAAAAGTAGAATGTTTGTAAATGTTGGCTCTGTTCGCCAACCTTCCTGTTGTCATAAGACCTTTCTACCAATCAATGGATGTCATCTTATGATGACAGTAGCTCCGCCCATAACTGGTCCGTTCCATTTTTCTATGGACCAACAACCAACGGGCGGCTTATACCAATGGGGTACAAGTCAGTCTTGCTTAATGGGCCTGTTTTATAATGGAAAGGCTCGAAGTCCTTCCCCAGTCCAGTCCAGTCCAGTCCGGACCACTCCGTGGAAACGAGGCATTAGTTGCATCAACTGGAACTGGTTTACAGTCGAAAATCTCTGATAGATTCCAGTTTTTTTATGTAAACGATGAGTCTTCCTTTCACAGCAATCAGTCATGGTGTACCACAGGGCTCTGAGCTTGGTCTGGTCCTGTTTAGTCGAAACTTGGGTAACACTCTGTATAATATTGTTACTCTGATGATTCAGCTATTAAACCAGGAGATGAATCAAAGTTTATGAGATTACCAAGTGTCTACTATTTTTTTAATTTGTCCTGTTTTGATGTTATAATTGGGTTATGAATCTCCTGACACATGAGGAGTATATTTATATAAACCCCTTTTGCATTTGAGGCTAAACTTTATTTACATTAATTATATTTGGACTTTTCTTTTGGTGGACCGGACAGAATAAAGAAGGGAGTAAAAGATGGGGGACAGGGGTACAAAAACAGCGAAAAAAGGGGTCAAGAAGTTGGAGAAAAAACAATAAATAAAACAGGAGGAGAAGAATTACAAAAAAAAGACAACAAACTCCTGAAGGTTGATCATTTTTACGGTCAAACATAAACTGTTGGCGTTTCCTTTATGTGTGGACAGACTTCACTACTATCACCCCTAAAACTGAAACTGGAGAAAGGTAGCTTCCCCTCTCTGGGTGGGCGGAGTTCTCCTACTCCAGGTAGAGAAGTCTAAGTATCTTGGGGTCTTGTTTACAAGCGAAGGAAGATAAGAGCTTGAGATCGACAGGAGGATTGGTACCGGTCCGTTGTGGTGAAAAGAGAGCTGAGCCAGAAAGCAAAGCTCTAATTTACCAGTCAATCTTCGTTCCAGTACTCACCTATGGTCATGAGCTCTGGGTCAAGACCCCAAAAAACGAGGTCCCGACTACAAGCGGCTGAAATGAGTTTCCTTAGGAGGGTGGCTGGACACTCCCTTGGAGATAGAGTCACCTGGAGAGAGCTTGGAATAGGGCCACTGCCAGAAAAGCAAGTTGAGGTGGCTCGTGCATCTGGTCCGTATGTCTCCCTGGATGCCTCCCTGGGCAGAGGCCCCGGGGACGACCCAACGCCTTAGGGTCTCCCAGAGGAGCTGGAGGAAGTGACCTGGGAGATGGAAGTCTGGGCATCTTTGCTGAGACAGATCATGACCCGGTCCCAGATGAGTGGAAGAAGATGGATTGACAATGAAAAGATGGACATGAAGGCTCCTCCAGGAAGGCTGAAGACGTAAACACATCTCCGACTTCTCCCACCTGCTTCCTGGTTGACCCTCTCAAAATTGGAAAAATATCTTGGAGACACAGAATCCTTGTTGATAAAGTTTGTTTACCCATTCTTCACCAAGGCATTTCCTTTGAATGTATGCATCATTGTTCCAGTCACTAACGTGTTTGTCTTTTGTCTTAAAACAGATGTTTCCATGTTTTTCTTGTCCTCTTACTCTCTTGTTGTTGCAGTTCCAAACAAATATCGTTGATTCTTGATTTGGTCTGTGCTCGTCTTGTGTTCTTACTGTCGAGTTTACTGACATCCTGTTTTGTCTTGAGATTTTGAGTTTGTCCATCTCAGAAGTTTGTCTGGTTCTGGTGTCACAATGACTTGTTTATCTTGTTTGTTTGATAAGAGATGTTTTGGAGATTTGGGGGTTTTCCTCTTTGCGATTGTGTATTTTCCATGATGGCGTTTTACTGTCCTCTGATCACAGTAGATTATCTCTGTTTACATTTCTTCTCACTGTGGAGAAGGCAGATACTATTCGGTTAGACCAGCGGTCCCCAAACTACGGCCCATGGGTCGAATCCGGTCCTCCTCCACATTTGGGCCGGCCCCCAAACACTATCATCACTTCATTTTTTTTTTTTTTGGTCAATCTGGCCGATTGAGACCCAAATAAAATAGGACATTTTATCCCACCCTTTTTGCAGTCTGAATATGACGGGAGAGGAAAGACTTTTTATTGGTTTAATTGTGTGAGTGCTGTGAAGCATTCATAAGGATTCACTTTTTCTCTATTTCTTTATTATTATTATTTTTCTTCCATGTGGTTTTTAAACGTCCATCGCTCTTCAGCTCTTTTTATGCTAGCTTTTTCCACTGTTTTGGCAATTACTAAGGATTTCTAGGCTATTTTGGGGTTTAGCTAATATTTTAGCCTCAGGGACACTGTTTTGGCTAATTTAGGCTTTTTCTCATTTTTTTAGGCTAATTAGCTAAATTAGCAATTTTCTTCAGCTTTTAGGCTAATTTGGAGTTTAGCTAATATTTCAGCTATGTGCTAGATGTTTTGGCCAAATTAGACATTTTCCATTTTTTCTCGGCTAATTTGGCATTTAGCTGATATTTCCACTACATGCTAGCTGTTTTTGCTAATCTAAGCCTTTTCTTCTGTTATTTAGAATAATTTGGAGTTTAGTTAATATTTCAGCTTTATACTAGCAGTTTTAGCTAAATTAGAAATTTGGTCCCGTTTTTTAGGCTAATTTGACATTTAGATAATATTTTAGCGTCAGGGACGCTGTTTTGGCTAATTTAGGCTTTTTCTCATTTTTTTAGGCTAATTAGCTAAATTAGCAATTTTCTTCAGCTTTTAGGCTAATTTGGAGTTTAGCTAATATTTCAGCTATGTGCTAGCTGTTTTGACCAAATTAGACATTTTCCATTTTTTCTCGGCTAATTTGGCATTTAGCTGATATTTCAGCTACATGCTAGCTGTTTTTGCTAATTTAAGCTTTTTCTTCAATTTTAAGGCAAATTTGGAGTTTAGCTAATATTTTAGCTTTATGCTAGCAGTTTTAGCTAAATT
>NC_050526.1:16232770-16246640 GCF_002922805.2 Oryzias melastigma | reverse complement strand
CCACATCTCAGAAGAAAACAGTTATGTGGCCCTCACACAAACAAGTTTGGGACTCCTGGGTTAGACTTCTGTATCTGGGTTGGGTTCAGTGTTGGATGTCGGGTTGTTGGTGATCCTAGAAGTTTGAAGACTATCAAATGTGTTGTCTTTTCTGTAGTTATAGTCTTTTCCTGTTTTTCTTTCAGTTCAGTTTGTAACATAATCTCAAACAGAATCTGTGGCCTTCCATCCTCACATCCGTCCGTCCCGTAGCTGAACTGTTTTGTCCTTGATGACTTGGAGGTTTCCTGGAATCGTGGACTTCCTCTGCCTGCAGATGCAAACATACCAGAACATGATCCTGCATGCAGATGTTTTGGACCATTCTGTATTTATTTGTGACACAAAAGCCCATTCATGCTGTGTGAACCGGCGCTGGAGAGCGGGTCTGATCCGACAGCAGGAGGTGCTAAAGTGTTAGCAGAAACACGAGGAGCTCACAAGGCATCGAGTTGTGATGATTCAGCAGCAGCAGGGACAGGTAGTGCTCAGTGGAGACGTCTCTAGGTGATGGCAGCTCCTCATGACGGTTTCATGGAGATGTTTTGACCTCTCTAAGGTCTCTAACAGCCTTTCGGGCCGGTACACTCGAGTCAGGCGGGTGCAGTGAGTCTCACTGCAGCTGGACTGCATGTTGCATTCACTGGCCACCTGTTGCTTTCCCTTCATACAGACTGCCCTCATTCTTCTCTTTCTGTAGCAAACTTGCTGAAATAAAAGCTGAGTGTGAATGTGTGTGCGCTCTGGTATGTCAGTAATCCAGGCATGTTGCTTCCTGTCTGTGCGGAGGTTGTGTTCCTTCACTGTAATCTCTGGAAAAATGATCCTGCTCCTTGTTCCCCGTCTGACAGTCGACTGTGTGGGCAGAGTGAAGTAAGGGTCTGTCACCACGGCAACAGCCTGGGAGCCGGAGCGGGAAAGAGGGTCTTATCCGACAGCAAGAAGAGCTGAGGAGGCGGTACTTATCCTCTGCATTTCATGGACTCGAGTTCTGGTTCCGTCCATGTATTTCAGTGCTCCACAGCAGCTTCTTTTCTTCTTCTTGGTCTCCATCTTGGTGACATTCATGCTGAAGTGGAGAGAGACTCTAAAAGCTAGACACTAAAAATGAAACCATTTGTAATGTAAAAAGTAATTAATTAAGTAATCACGGGACGAGCCAGAGGGGAGGTCCACGGCCAAGGACAGGAGTACAGACGATCTACCCGGAATCTGGAATCCCCTCCTCCAGAGGGGAGTGGGAAAGAGAAACAACACATGAATCTCACTGCACCAAACAGAAGCAACTACATGAAACATAGATGATAAAGAATAGAGGCAATTAATCAATTTAAGATGAGAAACAGTAAAAAATTGAGCTTCAGACAGAACATGTTACATGGGATTTTCTGAAATTCTTAATAAAAACAGACCAAACTGATTGATATTTATGAGGCACCAGCAGATAAAAATAGCTGTATATTATTTAAAGACCCACTCCGATGAAAATCATGTTTATAACATGTTCTTGTTGCATTTTTCTGGTAATGGAGAAAAAAAATTAATTAAATTATTGTAATTTATGAGCAGGCAAAGTTATGTTCTTTGTAAAAAGCGGCTGAAATGAGTTTCCTCCAGAGGGTGGCTGGGCGCTCCCTTAGAGATAGGGTGAGAAGCTCAGTCACCCGGAGAGAGCTCGGAGTAGAGCCGCTTCTCCTCCTTATCCAGAGGAGCCAGTTGAGGTGGCTCGGGCATCTGGTCCGGATGCCTCCTGGACGCCTCCCTGGAGAGGTGTTCCGGGCATGTCCCATTGGGCGGAGGCCCCGGGGAAGACCCAGGACACGCTGGAGAGACTATGTTTCTTGGCTGGCCTGGGAACGCCTCGGGGTCCTCCCAGAAGAGCTGGAGGAAGTGGCCGGGGAGAGGGAAGTCTGGGCATCTTTGATTAGACTGCTGCCCCTGCGACCCGGTCCCGGATGAAGCGTAGGAAGATGGATGGATGTAAAAGTTTGTAGGTGTGACGTGGGGCTTACATCAGCAAGTTACAAGCTCCAGCTCTGCTCCATTCTGATCATCCACTTACAGACAAATAGATCCATGAACGTCTTTGTGTTCCTGGTCTGAGCTGGAATCTGGACGAAACTGTACAGCTGGATAGAAACAAGGATTGTCGCCGTTTTTGTTGGGTTGGGTTTGTGCAAAAGGGAGTGTGAACAGAAGGATGATGGGAAATTGAGGCAGCATTCCTCAGTGTGCAAGATTTACAGCACAAATCCTCACATTGATGCTGAAAACCTGGTGATGAAATTGTTTGTTTTTTGGTGGAAACCACTTTAAATTGGGGCCAATATTATTTAAACCCAAATAAAACAACTTAAAAAAATATTGGTCTCTGGGCAAAAAAAATTAAAATGTCCAGAAATTTTTGCTAAAACCTAAAAAATTCATTTGAAGCTAAAAATAAATGTTAAAATAGCAAAAAGTTTCAGACATTTTAATTTTTTGGGGGCCAAACAAAGTTCAGTTTTGTCTACGATTGATCCTAACAGTGTTTTCTGTTAGCATAACACAAAATACTGTTAGCAAAAGACTATTTTACAACAACTGTTAGCAAACAGTCTCAGAGCCAGATTGGGGAAAAAACATGCGTCCGTAGTTTGGGGACCCCTGGTCTGGATGAAGCTGCTCTCTGAAGATGTGGTTCGGTCTCTTTCTGTTCTTGGATTGCAGAAATCACCGTCAGACCAGCGGCAGCTGTTGATGTTGTTGTGTAACTCATAAGTTGGGTGTGGGGGTCTGTGGGGGGGGGGGTGTTCTCCCTTCAGCCTTAAGTGTGAGAAATGAAGCTGCTGTGCTTTTGTCACGTTTCCACACAAACCCCCACAGGCCTGATGCCGGCGGCGGCGCATTGCTCATGGCGGCTGGAGTGTAAATTGTTTCAGACTGTAAACAGGAAGCAGGTGGAAGCGGCGAGTGAGGGGGGTGGGTTAGTTTGGTGGCTCATCTGTGGTTCACACATCTGTGGTTCTGGACCGGAGGCTCTGATTTATCTCCCTGGCACCTGGTTCCGGCGCTGGTCCAGATGATGACAGCCTGAAGTGGCGGCGTCTTCGTAGGCGTGTCGGCTTTCACTCGGCGGCATGCGTGCACGTGAAGTGCTCTGGGTCAGCGGCTCACCGCATCCGTCTTCTGTTTCAGGCCGCCATCCTCACTGCAGCCCGCATGGCGCCGGTCCGAGCCGGAGGCGTCCTGCTGCTCCTGGGCTGCTGCTTCGTCCTCCACATCCCGCCTTCTGCAGGTCAAGGTAGGCCCACGACACCTCACCTGGTCACTCTGCAGAAAGGAACCTGGTTAGGGTCAGCTGAGGGTGCTGAGGTCAGAGGTCAGCGCCTCAGTCGTCCTGCGTTCTTTAAGGAGTCTTTTTCACGTTGTACTTCAACCTTCTAACACTAGAGGGCAGTGTGAGTCCTTTGTTTTAGCTGCAGCTAATTACGTCTTTGAATGGCCAATCAAGTTGGATCTGCCAATCAAAGTGCAGGCTTGTGTCACATGACCTGTAAACAGGAGAACTCCAAGCTGAGGACAGCTTAAGCTGCAGGCAGAACCGGGCAAATGTCAGAGCGGAACCAGACTCCTCCCACACGCATACGAGTTCCTTCTGACCCACAGAGAATGTGACTCTAGGAGTTTGCGTCATCGGCCTCAAACACAACCATCCAGATTCCCAGAATCCCCTGCTTCTCTGTCACATCCATGCTAAAGTTAGTAAGTTTTTGATCCTGTTTCCCTCCGAACTGCTGTAATCCTGTTTGCTGCTCTCTCATTTATTTAAAGATCCATTCCAATGAAAATTGTGTTTTTAGGTTCTTGTAGCATTTTTTCTTATAATTGAGGACATATATAAAATATTAGTGTGAATGGTTAGTAAACATTCACACTAAAGTGATTCTCCTGCTCCTTTCAGTACATTTTTCCGCACGTAAAATCTTTCAGAGATTTCATCAATCTTGGTATCAAAACGTTCAACTTGATCAGGACATTACAGCTTGTATTTTTGGTATTCATAAACTTTATAGTTTTTAACATATTGAGCAAAATATACCTAATAGGAAATGAATGAGAAAGTTTTCAAATTTCAAAATTTTAAGTAAATTAGCAACAAACCTTTAAATATATTCATGGGCTATGTTTTCATCTTTTATAGTAACTTAAAAAAAATTGGAGTTTAGCTAATACAGGCTAAAGTCTTTGACTAATTTGTTGTCTACTGGGTTTTTAACGGCTACTTTAGAGTTTAGCTTCCATTTTATCTACAGGCTAATTTTTTGACTAATCTAGTTTACTGAGGGACATGCTAGCTCTTTTGGCCAATTTGGTATCTACCGAGATTTTTTTAAGCTAATTTAGAGTTTAGCTTATTAAGCAACGAGCTAGCTTTTTTGGCTAATTACGAATCTACTGAGTTTTTTTTTAATGCTAATTTGGATTTTGGCTAATATTTTAGCAGCATGCAAACATTTTTGGCTAATTTGTTATCCACTGAGGTTTCTTTAGGCTAATTTATAGTTTAGCTTGTGTTTCATCAACAGGCTAATGTTTTTGACTAATTTATTTCAGTGAGGAATGTGTTAGCTTTTTTGGCTAATTTGGCATCTACTGAGATTTTTTAGACTAATTTGGAGTTTAGCTAATATTAAATCAACACACTAAATATTCTTGAAAAACAGGAATGTATTAGGGATTTTTAAGCAGTTTTACTACACATTTTTTCAGAAATTTTGGTCAACTTCAGCACTTTTATAGTTCTTTAACAAAATTTCCTGTATTTTAGCAAATTTAGCATTTTGGAATTAGCTTTTGCATTTCCCACAAATCCCTTCAGCAATTGTAGAAAATATTGTCACCATTTTCAGCAAAAAGCTTCAGCATCTTCAGTAACTACTTTCAGCAAAAAGCGTTCACACTAGTGTTATCACAGATAAAGCCAGTTTTCTAGTTTAGGATTATAACTGAATTTCTTAGTTTTTTGGGTTTTTTTTATTCTGATCCATTCCCCTGCAGACAATTAGATTCTAGAACGTCTTTGTTTTCCTCATTTGAGCTGAAATCTGGATCTAGTCTGTACGGCTGCATAGAAACAATATTGCTGGCATTCTTGTTGCACCGCTAATGTTAGCTTGTGGGTGTGAAGGACTGTAAGCTAGCGGGAAAGAGTGCAAACAAAAGGGATAATGGGATATCAGCAGAGGCTTACTTCCGCAACAGTCCCGCCCACAACTCAGAGGTGAATTTCTAATGAACACTTGCAGAATCTGTCCTAGAAAACGAGAAGATTTTTGATTTTGGTTAAAACAGCATCATCATAACCAGAAAATAGATCCAATGGTGATCAGAGCGGGACTTGAAGCAGCTGGTTGTCCTCCGTCATGGTGAGTCCTCCTGCTCACTCTGGGGTGCTTGAAGCTGACCTCTGACCTCTGGCAGACGCTGAGTCACATGCAGTCGTGTGTGGAGGCGCCTGCTGCTGTGCTTACTCTCATGGCACCACAGAAACCGATTCTCCCATTTGGTCGCTTCTCTGGCTCAACAAAGTTCTGTGGAGAGAAAATAGACTCACTCAGATTTGTTTCAAGGTGTTTTAATTTTAAGTTATTTAAGTTAAATTTTAAGAGAATGGAGCATTCACACATGTTTTTTGTCTGTCCGTAGCTCTACAATCCCTTCACCTTTTCAGCTCATTCTGTTTTCAAATTTTGGAGTTTAGCTAATATTTCAGCTACATGCTAGCTGTTTTGGCTAATTTGGTTTTTTTAAGTTTTTTTTTAGGTTGTTTCGGAGTTTAGATAATATTTCAGCTTTATGCTAGGTTTATTGGCTAACTTAGGCCTTTTTTATCTTTTTAGGCTAATTTGACATGTAGTATTTTAGCTGTCTATTAGCATCAGCGTTTTTAGCCATCAATTTTAGCATCTTCAGCTATCTTCACTAGCATCTTCAACAGACAAATTTAGCTCACAGCTTTCACACCAGTATTGTTGCAGTTAATGTTATATTTTTGGATTCTTGGAACCAGTCGGTGCTTCCTCTTTGAAACATCCAGTTCATCACAGTCTAGTTCTCATATACAATAGTTAGTAGACATGCTCGACCAACAACAGCTTTCATTTGCATTCATGCACCATGTCCGTTCCTCTGCGATAACTGAACTGCGGTTCATGTTTTGGTCTGACGTGCTTCTCCAGCCTAATCTTCTGACGATGTTTCATCCACTCATCCATCACTGTTTCCTGTCTCCTGCAGGAAGTGACTGCACCTGTAACATGACCAACAGTCGCTGTGATGAGTCTGGAATATGCAGGTGAGTCTGTCAGTGATCCTCTACACATCCGTCCAGGTGTGTGGAAGCCGCTTTAACCATCCAATCATCTCCTCCTGTTACCTTTATCGTCCCTCTCTGCTTCTTTCTTCATTTTCCTGCCGTCCTGTCCAGGTGTGACCCCGGCTGGGGCGGTGAACACTGCGACCGCTGCGTGCTCATGCCTGGCTGTGTGCACGGCTCCTGCCAGCAGCCGTGGCAGTGCACGTGTGAGCCAGGATGGGGGGGGCGGTTCTGTGATAAAGGTGAGAAACCCTGACTTGTTCGTATTTCCACCTCCTACAGTTGTGTTCACAGCGTGACACGTTTGGTGTGTTTCTGCTGGTAGACCTGAGCGTGTGCTCGAGTCAGCAGCCGTGCCAGAACGGTGCCACCTGTACGATGAAGGACAACGGAGATTTTACCTGTCTGTGTCCACAAGGCTTTCACGGCCGCCTGTGTCAGCGAAGGTCGGGGCCGTGTCATCAAAGCAGGTGAGGAAAGAGATCAACCAAGGATGCTGTCGGATTTATGAGTGCTGTGGGTGTTCACACTCAACAAGCCAGGGAATAATTCAGCCAAACACTGGAAGCTTTTACTGTAAACGGCAGTTTCTTACCCTCAGGTGACTTTTTTCTGTCCACAGTCGTGGTCAATCACTGATACATCTCTGATGAAAGCACTGAGAGGACCAAAGGTCAGAATGAGCCCACAGATGGAGGCCAAACAGGAAGCTAACAGAAAAGCGAACAACTTTTCAGAATAAAAGGAGAAACTGAACTAGAAAACTCTACAAAAATGAACACTTTAAAAACCTTATTTGTTAGGAGGCCAAACTGGTGCCCAAAGAAGAGAAGATGAAGTTCAATATTGCCACCTGTTGGTTAGTTGATGACACTTCCAAAAACTTATCTGGTAACTCATACAGTTCTAAAGAAGCTGAGAGCTGCATACACCTCACTTTTTGTCTGTTTTTATAATAACAACATCCATAGTCTCATTATCACTTATGATAACGTGATAATAGATGTCGTTATCACAAGATACTACATTTTGTTTCTTGTGATGACGGCATCTATAATCTTGTCATCACAAGCTTATGTCAACGAGATAATAGATGTATTTATCGTGAGTTAATGCATTTTTTTCTTGTGATAATGACATAGATGATCTCATTATCACAAACTTGCATTAATGAGATAATAGATGTATTTGTCATAAAATAACTAATATTGTTTTCTTGTCATAAGCATATTTATAGTCTCATCATCACACGTGATAACGATATAATAGATGTCGTTATCATGAGATAATAAATTTGTTTCTTGCTTGATAACGGCATCTATAATCTTATTATCACTTTTGATAACGAGACAATATGTGTCGTTATCAGGAGATAAGGAATTGCATTTCTTGTGATAATGACATCTATAACCTCATTATCACAAACTTGTGATAACAAATAATTGATATTGTTATCATGAGATAACACATTTTGTCTTGTGGTAATGACACCCATGACCTCATTATCACAAACTTGCATTGATGAGACAATAGAAGTCAATATCATAAGACAACAAATTATGTTTTGTTATGATAATGACATTTATTGTGTCGTTATCAGAAGCTTGTGATAATGAGATAAAAGATGTCATTATCATAAGATAAAAAAATTTCCTTTCTTGTTATATCGACGTCTATAATCTTATTATTACTTGTGATAATGACTTAATAGATGTCGTTATCATAACACATTTGTTTTCTTGTGATAATGTCATCCCATTATCACAAGCTTGTTATAGTGAGATAATATGTGTCGTTATCATGAGATAGTTGTGATAAGATAAAGAATGATAAAATTTTTAATTTTTCTGCAATGCTTTTTCAAGCTTGTCAGAGAAAAGGAAACCTTAATGGCGGACTGACTCATTTGGAGATTGTGCAGATGTCTTTGATCACGGACAACATCCAAATCAGTGATGACATATGAGGAGAAGCTTCGCTCGCCATCTTCAGCTGCGCAGACGGCTGGAGTTCAGGGATCCTGCGGTTGTTGTCAGTTTCATCTGTGACCAGATGATGTCACCAGAGTGTTTACATGGTCATAGAATGATGTATGAGAGGTGCAGGCCAGAAGGATTGTGTGTCACTCCAACACATTCCCAACTCGTCACACATTGTCGTATGGTTAAGAACCCTTCATCGCTTTTTGACGTGCTGGTTATTTCACTTAAATCAGGAGTCCGTTTTTTTTCCTACCTCAGGACGCGGCCGCTACCGGTACCCTAACCTGGTACCCTAACCTGGTACCCTAACCCTAGCCGGGTTCGTGCCTGGTTATGGTTATGGTTAGGGTACAGGGGCGGCCCACATTCCACATCCCAGTATTGAACCAGTACGGGAGCCTTGATTTAATTGGAACAGCTAGCTCGTCAAAAAACGGCGAGTTGGAAACACCCAAAATACCAATTTTTGACATGGAAGGGTCCCTAACCATGGGTCAAAACGTGACAACTTGGGAATGAGAATGCGCTCGTCACAGGAGTTGGTCTACCCGATTCAGTTGATCCAGAAATCCTCAGCAGCAGTGACGAGGTACCAGACTCCAGAGAAGAGTGTTCTCAGGCCAAATTTGATATAGACTCCTATCACAAGGCTCGTTCAGAATCAGGATAAATGGTTGTATTGACAGTTTTCACTTCATATTATTCAGATGTGAGCAAACAACCAACACTAACCTGGAAGTAATTGCATCATATTTCATGATGGAAGTGATCGAACTTGCAAAATATTAAGATATGATTTTGGAACTGAAAACATGTCAGCAGACTACAAAACTTTTTCAAGGAAGGAGGAAGTCCATTTTCTTCCGTACAGTTTGAATGTTTGGTTGTTGTTATCTGACCAAAAGACCCAGCAGTCATCAGAAAGTTGGTGAAGGCTTCACACCTCAACCCCTCCCAGGCTTGGTTGTCTAGTTCTTCCTGTGACAAATATTTGGCCCTTAAAAATGAAGAGTCTTGTTTTAATTACCTAAAAACAATGTTCAGTTTCATGTTCATTTCTTTGGCCTTCTTCATTTTATTCAAAGAGATTTTCAGATGTTTGTCTCCTGAAGACCTCTGGGTAACTACATGATGGAGATAAAATAGTTCCGTCTGTTTTCTCCAGGTCTCCCTGTAAAAACGGCGGTCTCTGTGAGGACGCCGACGGTTTTGCTGCGGAGCTTTCCTGCCGCTGTCTGGCGGGTTTCACCGGACCGCGCTGTGAGACAGACATAGACGACTGTCGGATGAAGCCGTGCGCCAACGACGCCGTCTGCCTGGACGGCATCAACCGGTTCTCCTGCGTCTGTCCCGGCGGCTTCACCGGACGCTTCTGCACCGTCAACCTGGACGACTGCGCCAGCCGGCCCTGCCTGAATGGCGGCCGCTGCCTCGACCTGGCGGGGGGCTTCCGCTGCATTTGCCAGCTGGGGTTCATGGGAAACACCTGCGACACGTCGCTGAGCAGCAACTGGACCACACGAGGGGAGAAGGGAAAAGGAAAGAGGAGCAGCAACATGACTCACCACGGAAACAGACTGATGAAGGTGACGGTGAGCGACCGCGGAGGGGCCGGCCTCTCGGACGTCCAGCTCATCGTTGTGGTGGTGCTGGGGGCGGTCACTCTGGCGGTGGTGGCGCTAACGACTGGTTTGGTACTGTGGGGGCATTGCCGGAACTGTAGCTCCACCCCCAGCTGGTCACGGACACGCTCTCAAGGAGCCGAGAGGAGTAGACGGCGAGGACGGAGTGAAGCGCAGCAATGCCAGATCAGCGTTCTGAACTCGGAACCACAGAAGAAGTCGAACATGGAGGCGGTTTAAGATGGCGGCTCTGGGATTATGACAAGAAAGAAACGAGGAGAGCTGCCGAGGTTGGAGGCTCCGCCCCTTCAGGTCAGCTGCTCTGAGACTCTCAGCCAGCATCGCTGATGCCGGTGTGCAGTGGGGACAGAGGCGGGAGTCCTCGACGAAGACGCACCAGCTTCAGTTTCAGCTGAAGTGGCTGCCCTCAGCAGGACTGCAGAGGTTCATGGACGTCGGGGTCAGGAGGTCGACCCTCATGTTTGCTTCAAAGGATTCAGAGACAGACTCGATCTACTAGAGAGACCGACAGGTTCTGGTCTGAGGACCAGAGCTGAGATCAGCTGCTGGAGAAATCTACGCTCAAAAACTCAGGTGTTTCAGTCTGAAAGACAAATGAAAGTCCTTTAAAATAAGATAAAGAAAAAACAAGAATAAAGTGAAGAAATGTTGTAGGTTTGGTCTTTTTTCTTAGTTTTGTTGTATATCGATGATCTCATTATCACTGATTATAGAGGTTATCATGACTAAAGAGCTCTTCTTTCATTGGCCAGGAGTTTTGAGGGCGGGGCAAAACAACAAGAGAAAGATGGAGGTGCTGCATTTTACAATCGTCGGGGTAATTCACTGATTTAAACTTTATATTTCTCTGATCTATTTTTTTAAACTAGCATCTTGTAAATAAATCATCTTTCCCACTAATTTCTTTCCAGTCACTCAAATGTGAACTAAACACCACAGATCGGGTCATGTGACTCCATGGAAATAATCAGATTGGAGTTCCTCTGTTGCTGTAAACGCTTTTATTTTGACATCTTAGCAGTAAAATAATCAACATTCATGTGAAAGAAACACATTCGTCTTCTAGCCCCGCCTCCTTCCACCAGCAGGCGTTACATCCAACCAGGTGTTTGATCGACTACAAACTGTCCAATAAAGTGTCGTGCACGTTTAAACCAGGGAGGGGCCGCGGTCTGAGAGGAGGTGTTTGTGGGAGGGGTCACGCCTCCGTCTCAGCCAATAAGCTCTCGCCTAGACTAGATGTCAGCGTGACCGCCTGCGGCCAGGAGTCTGTGGGGTCAGAGAACAACACAGTTAGACCGTCACTCCCCAGGGCAGGTCCGGGACTGTCCGGGTCACTTCACACACACGCCCTCCCCACCATCACTGGACCAGCAGGAGCCGGTCATCTAGAAACCAGCAGATTTGTTTTCCAGAACTGTCCACACACTTTGGCAGTGTTTAAGCTAAGCTAACTGGCTACAGCACCAAACGAGGTTCTGTCAGAATCGGTGGACTAGACGCAGGTCCTGGAGACGGTTCAGTCCAGAAGCCTCTGAGGAGACCATCCTAAACCTGCGATATGCTCCAAGAGAAGAACTGAAATAAACAGGGATGAACCGGAAAGAGCCGGAATGGACCAGAACACACTGTAAAGCAGGGGTCCCTTTGGCCCGGCCCCTGAACAATATCAGGGACAAATGAATTTTTTACTCCCCAATTCTGTCTTTGAGATTGTTTGCTAACACTGCTAGCAAAATAGTGCTATGCTAACAGTGTTTTCTGTTAGCATAGCACTATTTTGCAAACAGAAAACACTGTTAGCATCAATCGCAGACTGAACGGCTAACAGAAAACACTTTTTCTGTTATCCTACAAACTGACCACGACCCCATTTCAGTGAAGAAAAAGGTTCTGTGGCCCTCGCCAGAAAAGGTTTGGGGACCCCTGGTGTAAAGACCCAATCGGACCTCAGCTGGAATCAGGAGATCCTTAACTTGGACCTCTGACTGCGGTCCGTTAGGACAGAACCGGAGCATGTTTAGAGAAACCTGCAGAGAGAAGTTCTGGAACATTCTGGGGTTTGGGCTTTACCATCCAGACAAAAAAAACTGAACACATAACTGACTTATCTGTCACTGAAACACTGAGCAGCAGCGCCATCTTGTGGTGACGACCTAGAACTGCAGACCAGAACCTGCAGAACTTTTGGATAGATTCTGTATTCAGGATAAACTAACCGACCCGATCTGCTCCACAATCCCAGAACCAGTTCTGCTGCTTTCATTGGACACATAGTGCTAAAACTCTTAATTGATTCATTCTAAAACAGGTTTCTGTGATTTCCTTTAAGGTGAAAAATAACCAAAATTCGAATCAAGAACGGAGAGAGACCTCAAAAAAAGGGGAGGAGTTTAAATCATGTGATCACAGATCAATTAAGACCGATCAGAATCATCAGCTGATTCTTTCGTCACGACTCGGTTTCCTCTTTGAATCTATGCTGCACAGAACACAAACGTCCTACAACGACCGAGGACACCTAAACACCGCACGGATCACAGAGGCAGGAGCTCCCACTGAACAGAACCAACAGAACCAGAAGCAGTGGTGATACAGCCTGGACCGGTTCTGTTCCGAGGTGGGTCAGGCAGTGGTCAGCCCTTACTGCTGTGTGGGAGCCAGGTGGGGTGGTGGTGGTGGTGGTGGGGCTTCTCTCTAACTGGCTGCAGAGCAAAGCCGTGGGTGGAGCCCTGAGGAGAGGGCGGGGCTTCTCTGTCGTCGTCGTCGTCTCCGTTTGACAGCAGATCGTTGATTTGCTGCTGCAGCTCTGGGCTGATGTCATTCTCCACCAGAACCAGAACCCGCAGGCTGGTGGGGTAGTTCTCCACCATGTCGAGGAAAACCTGCAGAGGAACAGAACACGGTCCAGAACCGCCCACTCTACAGACAAACTGGGTCAGCAGTTTCTAACTATGCTGCAAAGTACTGACCCAGAACAAACAGATCGCATGACTTTGATGTTGGAAGAACTCCAGTACCTGAGCTGACTGGTTGGTCAGGTTGGTTCCCTCCAGGTCCAGCACCTCCAGGGTTCTACTGGACGCCACGGCGACCGCCAGCATCCCAGCAATCTGATCACCTGGCGGCAGAACCAGAACCAGAAGTATGGGGTTAAATTTCCACCAAAAGTCGTCCATGAGCGAATGTCAAACTCCAAGTTCCACGGGCGCAGGACCGTCTCCACGGCAGCTCGCGAAACGTCTTCTCACACCTGTGAAAGTATTCTTACACTCCTAAAACTAGCTCCGCCCTCCAAGCGCAGGAGTGGTTGCACACACATGTGGACTACAGGAGCGCTAGTGGAGGCAGAATTGCGCTTGTGGAACGTTCACTGTGGGTGGAGTTTTATATTCATTCGTGGAGACTTCTGGAGGAAATTTAACGATATACAGAAGACGTGTTTGTACAGAGAGATATCACTGCACTGTTGTGTTTGTTTTTTTTATTGTCGTGTTGTCGTTACCTAGTGGGTTGTAGTCCAGATTGAGCACGCGAAGCTGTGAGCTGTGAGCCACGGCGATGGAGAGGCGGGCCCATCCTTTGGAGCTTATTCCTGGGTTAGCGCTGAGCGTTAGCTCCCTGAGGCCTGGAGACACGAACACACACACACACCAAACACACACATCAAACACACACCAAACACACACCAAACACACACCAAAACACACACACCACGGTCGGCTAACTCTGCTTCAGTCAAGACTTCAGTCCTCTGAATATCTACAAGTCTTAATCGACGGGCGTCTGGTCCTCTATGACTGTAACCTAGGTCTTCCAACTTTACTCCTCTGGAGTGTTTTCACTAC
>NC_050526.1:16202358-16232562 GCF_002922805.2 Oryzias melastigma | reverse complement strand
CTCCAAGTTCCACGAGCGCAGGACCGTCTCCACGGCAGCTCGCGAAACGTCTTCTCACACCTGTGAAAGTATTCTTTCACTCCTAAAACTAGCTCCGCCCTCCAAGCGCAGGAGTGGTTCCACACACGCGCTTCAGCGGTTCCACGCAAGCGCAGGAGTGTTTCCACGCACATGTGGACTACAGGAGCGCTAGTGGAGGCAGAATTGCGCTTGTGGAACGTTCACTGTGGGTGGAGTTTTATATTCATTCGTGGGGACTTTGGAGGAAATTTAACAATATACAGAAAACGTGTTTGTACAGAGAGATATCACTCACTGCACTGTTGTGTTTGTTTTTTGTTGTTGTCGTGTTGTCGTTACCTAGTGGGTTGTAGTCCAGATTGAGCACGCGAAGCTGTGAGCTGTGAGCCACGGCGATGGAGAGGCGGGCCCATCCTTTGGAGCTTATTCCTGGGTTAGCGCTGAGCGTTAGCTCCCTGAGGCCTGGAGACACGAACACACACACCAAACACACACATCAAACACACACCAAACACACACATCAAACACACACATCAAACACACACATCAAACACACACATCAAACACACACCAAACACACATCAAACACACACATCAAACACACACCAAACACACATCAAACACACACATCAAACACACACCAAACACACACACCACGGTCGGCTAACTCTGCTTCAGTCAAGACTTCAGTCCTCTGAATATCTACCAGTCTTAATCGACGGGCGTCTGGTCCTCTGTGATTGTAACCTAGATCTTCCAACTTTACTCCTCTGGAGTGTTTTCACTACTCAACCGTGTGACTCTGGTGGTGGGAGTGGTCTCAAAAAAGAATCGGAAGAAGCAGAAAGTCATCTTCTGCTTTGATCTCATTTGAATAAATTATTTTGCAGTTCATCTTCCCTTCTCTATTCTCGTCACTTTTCTATATTAATCAGGAACATCTGGAACCTTTTGAAGTCAATTCACTATGAACCATATCCTGTTGGAATATGAAGGACTAATTTCCAGAATATTTTACAGAGCGTGTGTCCAGATGCATCTTAGAGTTCATTTTTTGTTTATCTCCATCATCTGCAACAGGATCAGACAGGAACCTGAGCTGGAGCTTCAGGTGAACCTGATCCAAGACCTTCAACTGATCGCCTATCTGTCCCTTTAGCTGCTGTTTCTCACATGTCTGAGAAGCTGAGAGTCTGAAGTATTTATGAGCGACAGGTCGGCGAGCAGCAGGTGCATACACCTGAGAACGGTCTGACGATTGCTTAGTTTACTACAAGTAAACTATTGAACCAAATATGTTAAAATGCTGCCCATATGACCACATATGACCTCGCTGTTAGAACCTGTTGGGCTCCTGTGAGGTGAAACTAAAAATGCTCCTTTTCTATTCATACACATGCCAGTACAGTAGGGGGCGCTGTTTACTATCACCAATATTCAACTATTCATGCTTAAGGGTTAATTTAGAATTCAGTACACACATAGATAGACCCCTTTGCTCTCCTGTTCATGAAGTTTTCGTCCCATCCCCAATGGGTTCACAGGCTTTTGTCAAATACAGGACTGACTAGTTGTGGGTCATTGTTGGTCTTTGTGTCAGGGCACAACCAAACCTTCTGGGGTCTAAGAAACACAGATAAAAACGTCTACTGGCAGATCAAGCGCTCTGACAACAGAACAAGAGTGATCAGAGTAACTAAACCTTCGATTCTACTGAGTGGTCCAGTACGTTAAGGAGTGGTACAGTCCGGTTCAGTTTAGCCTCGCTTCCACTGAGCGGTTTGTTTTTACACGGCGCATGAGTGGTGTAGACCGCTAGCGTGCCGCTAGCTCGTCAGACCGTCACCAAGGATGGGGAGGAACGTTTGCAGTTCCACCGCAGACCAGGCCTTGCTGGTGTTTGCAGGTATTTGCAATATAGACTCGAGACCAAAAGAGAACCCAGGAAACCACAAGAATCCAAATGCTAACAAATGTTGAAAATGTTAGCTTAAACGACCGCTACATTAGCGCCTTCTGATGTCGTCGTCACTTAATCAATTGATGGCTGCAGCGGCTCCACCCTAACAGCTCTATTCTAGTTTTCTGTGGACCATCAACCAAGATGAATGTTTCTCAGAGTACCTGATGATCGTGAGAATGTAAAGGCACTTGAAAGCGTGTCAGAGAATCTGAGAAGATCAGAGAGAATCTAACACTACGTTCACCTTGGTAAGCGAGCACCTCCAAGGAAAAGTCCACATGAACTTGTGAACTCTCACATTCACTCATAGCTACACAAGTTTCAAGAACCATTTTTGTCCCCTACGTACAAAACCTGGAACCACTGAACAGGAGCTGAAAGCTAAACCAGCTCAAACTTTGACCAATCAAGGGCTCGAGTTTGGTAGCAATGTATGGATGGCTTCTTTTTCAATTCACAGATCATGGACGAGAAATTAATAATTGGAGTTTGTGCCCGGTTGTAATTCTATTTAATGTCATATATCGGAATAGAGCTGTGAAAGAAAACATCTGGATCAAGATTCATCCAATTTGCACCACTTTGACACCACATTTCACACCACAGATCTTCCGACTGAAGGTGGCGGACACGCCAAAAATAGCCCATCCCTGCTTGTCCAGTGTGAACACCATTAGCTGAATGTGTGTTTAAGAACATGCGTCATGTGCCTGATGGATACGAATCTTTCAAACTCTTGAGTCTGGATAAGACCTTTCCTCTGCTGTTCTGTGACTGGTTCTGTGGTCGTTACCAGACTTTGCTCCATCTGGGGGCAGCATCCCACAGATCAGAGCCAGCGCCTTGTCACCCAACATGCAGTCTCCTAGATCCAAGCAGACCAGCGTGGGGTGGGTGGAAAGGGCCGTGTTCAGGGTCAGCAGGCCGCTGTCCAGCAGTGGGCTACCATGAAGGCTGGGTAACGGACAAACAAACCCGTCAGAATTCTCCAAACCTGGTCCAGCAAACCAATCAGACGCAGCTCTACTCACAACAGGGTCTGCAGGGAGCGGTTGGCTCTCAGAGCATCAGCCAGGAGGCGCGTCCGGCTGATGCTGGAGACTACACCCAGGTTGAGGTTCAGTTGGGCGAGCGAGGTGGACTCTGCAACGCGGCGGCAGACGCGCTCAAAGTCGCGGTCAGACAGCTGGCAGCCGCGCACAGACAGCAGCCTCACGCCGTTCTCCTTCAGGCTCTCGCAGATTTCCTGGACCTCGGCCGCAGACAGCAGCTCCCCCATAATCTGGATTGAGCCCAGCAGCATTTGGACTAGACTGGGAGACCTGGGGAGCACAGAACCCAAATGAGAGACCAGAACCTCAGAGGCTGGAGAAAAAAGTCTGAATAGGGTCCAATTCACACAATGAAGCCCAACAGCTTTAATCTTAAATAAATTATCGATCAATTAGAATTACTTAATTACTGGATGATGCAATTGATCAGTCTATTGGTGATCAATTTAACCTTTCAATTAAGGCTCAATTATCAGAGGTTGATCAGCTCTGAGTGAATGAAACATTTTCTCACATCATCAACTCCGGAATGATTGACAGATGGAGCGATCAGTTAAAAAAGGTCACTTTGATTTTACCTGATATGATCGATCAGCTCACGTGGAGTCCAGACGGTGACGCGCTGATGTCATCACTCACTGATCGACCCAAAGCCACGCGCAGCGACGGAGGACATCGGAACCGATTGATGGGATATCAATAGAAAAGGTTCGGTAAGCGGCGGCAGCCGGGCAGGACGTCTGTCTGTCGGTCTGCGGAGCACCGCGGGTCCCGGTGAGTTTCTGCAGGTGTCGTTACTATGAGACGCAGAGATTGGATGGGAGAGAGGGCTCACTCTGAGCAGTTTCTGGGACACCGCGGACCGCGTTCACGCCGTTCAAGACAAGTTTGACTATTTTACAGTAAGTTAATCGTTATTAAACTACCCCGCATACACTTTATATGCGTGTTGACAACGTTTTTTATTCAAATACATTTTAAATTTGAGCAATTTATTCTCGAAGTGACCGAAAACATTACATAAAGCTGTCATAGACATGATGTGCGCTTAACACAAAGATGTATCCCACTCTAAGAAGGTTTACCATTAGAAACGAAATAAATAAAAAGGGTGAACTAAGCTAAAGGTTATGGGCAAAACCACTATCTCTGAAAGGTGGAGTCAAAACGGCCAAATCTGTTTGTTCAAAAATTAAAAAGTAATCAAAGTTTCGTTTTTTATTTTTCTTCGTGAGTGATACCTCTTCACAATTGTCTAAGATCGTTATTTTTTAGCTCACTTCCGGTTGCAACCTAGCTAATCTTCTCTAATGAACGTTGCCATGGACACAAAGGCAAAATTAAAATAAATAAATGAATAAACAAATAAACAAACAAACAACATTAAAGCGTATCAGTTATTATTGATAAGTAAGCTATATCTTTTGTAAGAAAAACATATTTCTGGTAAATCATGAAAGAGGTGATTATTTATTTTATCTTTATTTACATTTTTTGAATCATATTTTTCATCAAAAAAATATATGTAAATTAATCATTTAAAATAACAGAAATATTTCAACAAGAATACCGGAGACTTCTACTTCCGGCATGGAGTGGCGGTCCATCCGCCATTTTGTCTGCAGCTAGATGCCTTATTTTTTCTTTTACGTCAGAACGACGTCTTCTCAAGAGGCTGTCACGCACCCGGAAGTCAGTGAGTGGAACGCTTGTAGGAGCTAACATCTGCTCTCGGGAGAGAGGAGGAGAGACAGACAGGTGAGGGGCTCACCTGCCGAGGTACGTGTGCATGAGTCCCGAGCGCACGCGGGCGAGTCATCTTAGAAGCAGTAATCAAATGGTCATTTACGCGGTTTCAATTAGCAGCTAGCTTCGTTCGTTAGCTGCTAGTCGCTCCAGCTGTTCTGGTCCAAATGTTCGCTTGGCTGGAGCTGCATGTAGACCCGGACCGGAACCAGAACCTAACAGCCGCTGCGATGCTTCGGCCGCAAGATGCGCGATTTATTTCTGAAGTTCTTGTGGAGATGATGTTCCGACAGCTGTCCCTCTGCCCCCCAGAACCCCCGTGGACCCCGTGGATGGAAGTGATCTCAGCTATGGGGCCTGAGCGAGTGTTGCCGAGTTCCGAGGACGACCTGGGGGAGGAGGAGCGGCCCGTGGACGACGCGCTGCAGCCCGAGGGGGCCGTCTGGAGCGGGGGGGAGGACGGAGGAGAGATGGATGGAGAGGAGGAGGAAGAGGAGGTGACCTCTGGAGGGTACCACTACCAGCCTCTGAACCAGGAGCCGGACGGCCCAAACGGCATGGAGGAAGAGGAGGAAACTGGGGGGGCAGATGGCTCCTCCCACGCCCAGCAGCTGCATCAGGTGCAGCAGAGGATAGAGGTGAGACACCCTTACCTGTGCGCCTCCTCTTCTGCTTTTGGAGTTCTTCATAATATCATCCCACCTCTGTAGGTGATGGGCCTACATCTTCCAGAAGCTCCGCCTCCAGACAGCGAGGAGGAGGAGGACCCAGAAGGAGCGGCGGCCCTGAGGAGCCGAGCTTCCATCCCCATGGATGCAGGTAAGGCGGGAAGGAGGTTGCTGGGAGGAGTGACACATCACTTCCTGTCAGCTTACCCACTTCCTGTCCCCCCTCTCAGACCACGTGGAGCTGGTGAAGAAGACGATGGCGGCCGTGGCGCTGCCCTCCCTCGGCGTGCCGCCGTGGGCCCGCGAGATCTCAGACGACCAGTGGAAGGACATGGTTCAGCACACGCTGCAGACCCGGCAGAGCGCTGCCGCCCTGCGTCTGCACCGCCGGGGAAACGGACCCTGAACGCACCACACCTACACAATGGACGCTGAATGCAACATCACCCCAACACTATATGATTACGTCTTTTTTTAATGGGTGTCCCTAAATGCACCTGATTTCTGTACCACAAATGTTTCTCTGCAAACTTAAAACCTCCCAGGATGCTCGACACACAGAACCATGTGGTACCAGACTCAGCCAGAACATCAGGTGGATCAAAAGTGAGCTTATTCATTCCTCAAGTCTTTAACTTCCTGGCACTGACCTTTCAGAATAAAATAACAGGAAGTCTGCAGTGTTTCAGTGATGAGTTTACTGCCTCACAGAAGAAGTCTGAGCACGCTCAGTGCGGACGGATCCTCCAAAGCACATTCATCCCAGAATCCCTTTAGGGCAGGGGTCCCCAAACTACGGCCCGCGGGCCGGATCAGGCCCGCCTCCACATACGCTGATAGAGAACCACACAAAACCTGAATTTTTATTCCATCATTCTTCAGTCTGAACTATGGCGGGAGAGGATCGACTAGTTACTGGTTTAATAGTGATTCACTTTCTTGATTTTTTTAATCATTTTTCTTCCAAACATTTTTGGACTTCTATAGCTCTTTCAGCTATAAATATATTTAGCTCTTTTTATGCTCTCTTTTGTCTGTTTTGCTGTTTACTAAAGATTTTTGGGCTATATTGAGTCTAGTCAATATTTTAGCCACAGCTAGCTGTTTTGGCTAAATTACACATTTTAACCAGTTTTTTAGGCTACTTTGGCATTAGGCTTGATTTCAGCTAAATGCTAGCTGTTTTGGCTAATTTAGGCTTATTTTTCATTTTGTAGGTTAGTTTGCAGGTTAGCTAATATTTTAGCTTTATGCTAGCTGTTTTGGCTAAATTACACATTTTATCAGTTTTTTTTAGGCTAATTTGACATTTAGCTTATATTTCAATGACATCCTCACTTTTTTGGTTAATTTAGGCTTTTCTTTAGTTTTTTAGTTTGCTTTGGAGTTCAGCTAATATTTCAGCTAAATGCTAGCTGTTTTGGCTAATTTAGATTTCTTTCAGTTTTTTATGCAAATTTGGCATTTTGCTAATATTTTAGACAGGTATCAACTTCAGCATTTTTAGCTATCAATTTCAGCATCTTCAGTGGCCAAATTCAGCTTACAGCATTCACACTAGTATTACTGCAGGTAATGATATATAGTTTTTAAAATGTTTTGGTATTTTTTTTCTATGAAGATTACAGAAATGAATTATTTTAAATTTGGGTTTGTGTGGCCAAAAAAAAAACAGGTTTAACCCTAATGGGTTGGGTCTTCAGAACACTATTGTTCTGATACTAAAACGGAGCGGATGAGGTGGAGTGAAAGAAGAAACGGGTCGCGGTGTGGGCTGCAGGTTTATTTGATTCTGTACATCAACACCTGTGACCGGGCCGGAGGCCCACTTTAGTGTCTGTTGGGATGAGGTTCTGTTCGAGTCGCTCCTTGTTTACATCTAAACATGTCAGGCGGTCGTCTCAAAGAGGGCGGGGCTTTCTCACCCACTGGAATGTTCACTGATTTTGATTGGCAGCTGTAAAGGACACTCCCACAGAGAGCAGGAAGAGCTGCCACCAAAGAGGAGCTGAAGAAGGCTGTGGCCCATTGAGGGCGGGGCTATGCGGATGCTGACCCCGCCTACCCCCCCGTCACCTCAGTTCTGGTTGGGTTCACATTCATGGTACCTGCTTTTTCGTGGTCTTACCTCCGATGGTGCATTCACGGACATCTCTAGATCAGAATTCCTCACCATGTTTGGAGCGCACACCCAGAAACGAGGCGTCCCTGAACGCACCGAGCTCCAGCAAGCACAGGAAACATTCACAATGGAAGCATGAAGGTCGTGCACAGCTGACGAGGCGTTCAGGAACCTGTAGCGGTGAGGTGTGGTGGGTGATAGTGCAGCACAGGAAGAATGTCCACTCACAGTGGAGCGTCCAAACACTTCAGACAGACGTGGAGGACTGAACTTCTAAGTGTCTCACTGGTTATCGGCCGTCAGTGGGCGGAGCCGAGCGTCAGTTTGTCTTAGCATCACCTCTGACCTCATTCGACTTTCCACGTCGGTGACGACTTCGGTGCCAGAGCAGGCAAGAGGAAAGGGCTGTCGGTTTGTGGTTGCCACGCCCCCTGGTCAGAGAGCCTCCTGATTGGCTGTCAGGTACTCCTCCGCCCTCTTGTGGGCCTCCAGGGCTTTGATGGTGTAGACGTCCTGCGGCAGCTCCGACTTCCTCCTCATCAGGACCTTGTCCTTCTTGAGATCCTTCAGACCCTGAAACACACCCCGCCCACGTTCAGCGCGCTCGCCAGAGCCTCCACCAGTGGCGTGTGAGTGAGCGCTCACCTGCGACGCCTCGCTCTCCACCGTCTTCTTCAGCAGCTGGATGTCCTCGGCGGTGGGGGTCTCCGTCTCCATGGAGAACACCCCCACACCTCCATCCCCAAACAGCATGAACTGGCAGGAGGGAGGAGGCGGAGTCAGGAAGCAGCACAGACATGCGAACTCACACCAAACAAGGACTCACCTCCTCCTGTGGGTGGAGTCCACAGCGGAGTGGGCGGAGCTTCTGACTCTGCAAAAGAAAATTAAAAAAAAACATAACCTCAAAAAAACTTCCAGAGTGACTGGGTCTGTTCTGATCCGTTAGATTCTGTCGTTTTGGTCCAGAAGGTATCCGAGTACCTGAGGGTTCTGTTGGGCCAGCACTTCGATTTTCTGCCAGATCTCATCACGCTCCTTCAGCTTGTACTTCTCTCTGCAGAAAACAAACGACCAACATCTGAACGTGAGTCTCCACACAAACAAGAACCAACAATGATGGTTCTGGGAATCCAATCTGTGAGCGTGTTCCTGCTGGGTCCAGCAGGGGGCAGCGTGGCGCACCTCTGCTTCTCAGCCTTGTACTGCTGCGTGCAGTCATCAAACAGCTTCTGGTTCATCTCCATGAAGAGCTTCAGGGCGTTGTAGATCAGCCCATGGATGGTTCTGAGGAAGAAGAGGAGAAGAAGAAATGCTCAGACCTCCAAACAGAGACCTCTGATAGGCTACGGTCACAAATACAACGGCCACAACATGATGGGGAGGCGTCGGCGAAGTCTTCCAAAGACCTTCGGAAAATCGGCGGCGTGATCATGAATGTAGATGGCAGCAGTTAGTAATATAAACGGTCACCATTTACACATTGTCCAATCAGAGCCTGTCGACACTAATCGATGTTGCTGTAAAACGTCTTGCCGGCGCAGCATATGAAATGTGACTGCCGCCTCCCGATTACAAAAAGAGCTGCCACGATTAGTCGACTAATTGACCAATTTAATAGTTGATCAGTCATTACTTTACATTATATGGAGTCAGAGTGTAGTAAAGTTGAACAAAGTTGTGAGCGTTCAGAAAAAAAACCAAACACTTTATTTGAATTTGAGTCAGTGAGATCAAAACTTTATTTTTTTGGTAAAAATTCGTTCCTCGTTTTAGATGCCGACCTCATTAGAGAGTTCAGGAATATACTTTCCATCAAACTCAGTTTGACAGGTGACCTTTGACCTTATAACCCTTTCTATATTAAATTGTTACGACATCTTGAGGGGGGGGGCATGAAAAGTATATTCCTGATCTCTCTCATTTGATTTAATCTTGTTTTAATACCAGAAACTAATGAAGGACAGAAGCTGCAAGATTCATTTAAAGTTTAATAAACTATTATCCTAGTTCTCTTTTTTTTAGTTAGATTAAAGCTAATGACGGTTAAGATGTGTGTTTTATATCCACTTTGCACATGACCCGATTAGGCTACTAGTAAAATAATCGCTTGTGGCAGCACCAATTACAAATGCTGCCACTTATCGAATTTTCTGAAAAACTTGCATTTAGGTTGGTGTGCTGTGGCATCATGGGAAATGTGACCATCGTCTTAGTGCTGCTGGTTTCTTAGGTAAATCTTCCAACAGTGGCCGGTCTCTAACGTCTCTTTCAACTCTTTTTTTTTGGTTTTGGATCTAAAAATTTCAGTTTCAAAACTTGTGGCTCTGTCGGGGCGCGTTGGGGCGGGGCTAACAAAAACAGTTGAGGGTGAAAAAAAGATTTGAAACTGAAAAAAAAAGGTTTGAAATTGAAAGTTTGAGTTTTGAAACCTAAAAATCAGAACATTTGAAGGTGAAAATAATTACGTTTATTTTAAAATAGCACAAAGTTTAGAAGATTTTCACTTATTTTTTTAAATTGTTTTATTTGGGTTTCAAATAATATTGGCCCCAATTTGACTCCGTACCGATCCGGTTGGGGAGGGCTGAACGCACCGATGGTTCAGCACATGAGTTGGAAGTGTGTTTTTGATGATTATAATAGAGTGCGATGACCCCCCCCACCAAACCATGGGCTGACGCACTCATCAGTGCACGTGAGGAGGCTATGTTCTCACCGCCATCACGCCCTCGCTGATGGAAACTGCAGATCCAACGGATCAATCTGAGGTTCAAACTAGGATAATGAACATTCAGCCCCCCCTCCCCCTCATGTCTCATTGCAGTTCTACAGCGTTAATGTCAAACTTCTAGAATAAACCCACAATCTCATTAAAAAAAATTAAACAGGTGATGCACTATGTGCAAGTGTATTACTTGTTCCAGTGGCTCTTTGAGTTCTTGTAGAGGGCGGGGAACATGATGGGGAGGATCTTGGCAGCGTTGTCACTAATCAGACTCATGATGTACTCATTGTTCCAGTAGTACAGGGCTCTCTCTGCCACCTGCAAACAAGCACAAAAACACCATTATTAAAGGGACTACATCCAAAATAAACTTTTAGGAGCTTTTAGGTGTTTTCAAATGTTCATTCCTCACTATGAACAACCCCAAAGAGACATTTTTCTCTCAGCATTCCTCTATAAATTTGCTCTCTGAGGTTTTTAGTTGGTATTTAGTTGAAGGCACGATTTAAAAAGCCAGGAACCATGGCTGAGGTAAGAACAGAGGCTGCTGCTTCTTGCACTAGTGAAGATGACGGCGTCATCAGCATACGTTTGAAATCCATGAATAATATGATGAAGAAAATAAATGAATTTGGTGAATCATTTAAATACATACAAAACAGCAGAAGTCCGAACATTGAGCCCTGAGGTACACCAACAGGAATACCCATAAATACTGATTTGACATCGTCAATGCACACACATTGTTTCCTGAATTCCAAATATGATTTCATCCACTGAAAAACATCCAAAGAAAAGTTAAAATATGTTAATTTAGACAGAAGAATTTAATGTGTTAACTGCTTTTCTAAGATCTATAAATACCGTGGGGAACAGCCCCTTCCAGGAAAACTCTGTGCTGATAGCTCCGCCCCCAGACCAACACAAACACAAACGTTCTCTGTGGAGCTAGTGGTGATCAGCAGAACGCTTAGATGCACAATATGCTCATCCATCTTTGTAAACGCCTCAAGGGTTTCCAGCCACTCTGCAGAAACTATGTCCTGGAAAACGACACAGAATTTATGACTCTGCCTAAAAACATAATAATGACCAGACTACTGGAAACCCTTTGAAAACAGATTCAAGGATGATCAGAACTTCTTTCTGCCTGAACATAGACTGCACACATGTGGTATAAAGCGGTTCTGTTCTGGTACCTGGAAGTGCGGGCTGGAAACACACTTGGCGAGCTGTCTGAAGAGCGGCTCCTGGACTTTAACAAACTCCGATGGCTCAATGACATCCAGAATCTCCTCCAGCTCGTTCAGGAACATCACCTCCTTCGGACTGTGGGTTTTGGGCCAGAACTTCAGCAGACCCATTATCACCTGTTGAGCCACAGAAACGGTTCAGTTTGGAGCCTTCTTCATTCAGGAAACGCAAACTGTGGAGTACGTACAGGCTCCGTCAGACTGCTGTCCTTCTCCAAGAACTGGACCACACAATACGCCAGCTGCAGACAAACAAGAGATGATCAGCAGCAAACACACATCAGTGTACTGAAGGGAGACGCACAAGAGATCAAAAACACTATTTAGGTCACAGGCCGAGCAGGATAAACATTTATTAAACACACTGAAACTACATTTTTAAAACTTGAAAGCGTAACTTTTTAACATCATTATGAACTAGATATATATCATTACCTGTGATAATGCTAGTCTGAATGCTGTAAGCTGAATTTGGCTGCTGAAGATGCTGAAATTGATAACTAAAAACACTGAAGCTAATAGACAGCTAAAATATTAACTAAATGCCAAATTAGCCTTAAAAATAATAATAAAAAAAATAAATTAGCCAAAACAGCTAGCATGTAGCTGAAATATTAACTAAACTCGAAAACAGCCTAAAAGATCTTAAATGCCATAATAGCCCAAAAAAAAAACGTAACTTTTTTAACATAATTAGGAATAATAAAAAACTCAGGAATATTATTTTCAGAATAAATCAATTTAAAACTTAAATAACTTTCAATATTTTACTCTGTAAAAATATATTTTGTCAAAATTATACAAGTTAGAAATAAGAGCAAGATAACATCAGACCAAATGACCTGGAGGGCCGGATTCGGCCCCCGGGCCTCAACTTTGACACTTGTGATCTAGACACTGTTCTAATTCAAATACTGTAAATTAATAAATAATTACTTAGTTGCCAATTAATATTGTGCATTTTTAAACAATAAAGTGGCTCTTTTTGGGTTAGGGTTTGTGAGAAACTAGAGCAAAAAGCTCTTTCAGTGTTAAAGGCTGCAGCTCTCTGCACCGTGGAAGAGTGGAACAACTCAGAACGTCATGAGGGAAGAACATATGCACTGCTGTCTTTGAAATTCAGACCAAATAGGAACAGCATCCCTAACTTATTGTGAGTTTTTATCGTACAAATACATACCTGAGGGTGGTACACGCTCAGCGACTTGACTTTGTGCAGCGGCAGCAAAACTCGGATCAGAAACATCTTATGTTCTTCTTTCAGCGGCAGAGCGAAGCCATTGATGATGCTGAGAAACACAAACCATGTTAGACACAAATGTGCACGTTTGTGTGTGTGTGTGTGATTCTGTGAGTGTGTGATACCTGCCCAGAATCTCCAGCAGCTCAGCGATGCCGTTGTGATGCTCCGTCTCGTAGATGAACCTGCAGAGACACACCTGTGAGCCTGCAGCCTCCTGCACAGACGTGGAGGTTCTCACTCGGACCGACACGATTAGTCGACTAATCGACTATTAAAATAGTCGAGGACTAACTTCATAGTTGATTAGTCGTGACTTTATAATATATGGAGTCAGAATGTAGTAAAGTTGAAAATTATAATGGTATTCTGCTAGCTTTTTGGACTATTTTATGGTTTTTAGGCTAATTTGGAGTTTAGCTAATATTTCAGCTACATGCTAGCTGTTTTGGCTAACTTAGGCTTTTTTTTGGGCTAATTTGGCATTTAACTAATATTTCAGTTGGCTATCAGCTTCAGCCTTTTCAGCTATCAATTTCAGCATCTTAAGCTGCCAAATTCAGCGAACAGCATTCACACCAGCGTTATCTGTGATACTGCGACTGTGAATATATCTAGTTTTTAGTTAGTTTAAAGCTAATGATGCTTAAGATGTGTGCTTTACATCCACTTCATACATGACCCGATTAGTCACTATTAAAATGACCGTTTGTGGCAGCACTGGTTCTCACCTGTAGAAGATGTTGTTGATCTGCCGCCGGATGTAGGCGCGCAGGCCCAGGAACTTGCCGTAGATGCGGTGCAGAATCGTCTTCAGGAAGTCTCTCTCTCGAGGGTCTTCGCTGTCGAACAGCTCCAGGAGCTTCAACACAAACGGACGGTCAGGATGCAGACGGTCACCTGCAGCCTCAGGTGAACGCTCAGAGAAACTCACCGACAAAACAAACTTTTGGTCGATGTACTTTTTGGCAATGTTTGGCTGGAAGTCTGGGGACTCGAGGAAGCGGAGGAAGAACTCGTACACCAGCTGTGGAGCAGACGGACGACGGTGAGGGAGGAAACACGGGTCGAATTCTTCGGGTCAGAACTTTAGCATTAAAGGATGCAAAGAACTGTACGATACATTTGATCATCCGCTTGTTTAAGGTGTTAACAGACACACGCCTTTAAAATCTATCTTCTAACATGAGATTGTTTTTGTCAACGTTGTCAACAAGTTTCCAGAAGAACAAAATGTGTTTCCTGATCTCATGTTTTTGTATGGAGAAAGTTGACTCATCCAATTCTGGGTATTTGTAACTTTTTTTTGCGTAACTTTGTGTATTTACAATTCACACCCCCAAAACTTTAAATTACAGTAGCTTAAAACTAACTACACACAAATGTATATACAAATATGCACCAATCTATGCAGTCAAATCTGAATCTGCTTGAAGTGAATAAAAAACAAGGATTATAAATTTGAAAAAAAAAATTGATAATTTGAAAGCGATTTTAAAATGAAAAATAAATATTGTAAACTTGAAGGAATTATTGAAAATTTGAAAAAAATATACTGAGAACTCAAAAAAATTCTGAAAATTAAAAAAAATGTAAATTTTAAAAGTGAATAAAAAAACTAAAACTGTTACCAATTAAAAAAAGTTTATTTGTACTTTCAACTTTCCTTTTTTTGTTTCTCCCTCTTGTTTTTCATTTTTCTGTTTTCAGTTTCAGTTCAGAGTTTTTGAGTTTTCGCTGCCAAGCTGAGCCAAATTTTACATGGGGGCGGGGCTTTGAGCTCATTGGCTACCGAGACACATTTCCCATGATTCCCTAAGATGCAACGGTGATGTGACGTCTTTTCTGTCTGTTTCTGTCTCCGCCTGTGTCGCCTCATTCCAGCCAAGCTTGGTGAGAAGTATCACTACTACGGAGTTCACCCTGGCTAATATCACGGTGCAGCTTTCACACTCTCGCCATTTGGTGCATTTTTTTCAGCGCGACTTTGCTGCTAATCTTGTCGATCAATCTCCTCCGTGTCGTTCTTCACGCAGACGGAGCTCGAGCAGCGTTACATAAATCTTCATCGTGATTAGATCCTTGTTTTCATCAAAATGCTAGATTTATTTTTCTATGAAAGTTTGAAAAGTGGGAATAAAAAATGAGAGAAAAGAGTGAAAATATTCATGTGTTTTCACTCCATGGGAAACATGTCCTGCTAGCCAATGAGCTCAAAGCTCCGCCCCCATGTGAAATTAGGATCAGATCAGCAGTGAAACTCTGAGTAGAAAGTGAAGATTATGAAAAGCAAATAAAAAAACTTGAACATCTAAACAGCAGCTGTTACTAATGGATGCATTATGTTTCAATTGGCAAATTTACATTTTAAAGCTTTTAAGTTTTTTTTATTTTTATTTGCAATATTGCAATAATTTTCACGTTTTATTTCAAGTTAGGTGGGGGCGGCGTACAGCACCTGCAGGTGGGGCCAGGCTGCCTCCAGAGTGGGCTCGTCTTCCTCGGGGTCGAACTCGGCGCCGGTCGGGTTGGAGGAGGGGGGGAGTGTCCGGAACAAGTTCACTGAAAACTGCAGACACAGAGACAGAACCCGGCTCAGGATCCTCTCATCTCAACGTCCCGTCCTGCCCGGCCCGCCGCCTCACCATGATGACGGCCTCGGGGTAGATGGCCTCGGTCAGCACGTCGCTGTTGTGCGTGATGTACTCCACCATTTCGTTAAGCCCCGCCCTCTTCACTTCCTTGTACTTGAGGTCGCTGAGCGGGTCGCTGACGAAGTCGAAGAGCACGCAGCACTGCCGCAGCTTCTGCACGAACAGCTCCTCCCGCTCCACGGGGGGGGCATCTGAGGCAGAGGAGATGATGAGCCACAGACTAACAGGGTTCTGGTCCGGTTCTGGTGGGGTTCTGGTCACCTTTGAGGGCGGGCAGCTTCTGCAGCTCCCGGTTCCTGGTCAGGCTGAAGCGGGACGAGCTCTGGCGCCGCTCCTTCTTCACCAGCTGGGGACCCCCGGAGTACTTGATCTTGTTGAGCTGGGTGGGAGGGGGCGTGCTGTTGCTGGAGCGCTTGCTGTTGCCCTGCTGGTGTGGGGGGTGGGGGGGCGCACAGGTGAGCACACGCAACGATCACACCGGAAGAACAGGTGAATTACCGACCAAAAACTGAGAAATCTCTCTTACAAACAGACCTGACAGTCCCTGAACGCATCACTGAGTCACTAAAGGGCAGTGCTGGGCAATATGGATAAAATAGTATATCACAACATAAATTATTTTAGATCAAATAATTATATTTATTACGATATACTAAAATAAAATATATTTTCAGGTACTCTCTGAAAAAAATTGACAAAATGTTATAATGTCATTATTACTTTTCTCTGACTTTATTTTTTCAAGTAAAAAGTAACGCTATCGTCACAAATGAGAAACATTTTTGCACAAAATGTCAGGAATAAAAATAAATAAAAACGATACGACACGTAGGCTGTAATAAGTAACTGAGTACTCGAATACTTACGATTATGACTGCCACAAAAGATTATTTTATTAGTCGATTAATCACAGATTATTTTTCCTGATTAGTCGACTAATCAGATCATGAGCAAACTGTATGTAAAACCCACATCTTAACCATCAACAGCTTTAAACTAAAAATAAAGACGATAAAGATGATAGTTTATTCAACTTTAAATGAATCGTTCAGCTTCTGTCCTTCATTCGTTTCTGGGATTAAAACAAGATGAAATCAAATGACAGAGATAAGGAATATACTTTCCATCAAACTTGTTTTGACAGATGCCCCGCCCCTCAAGACGATGTAACAATTGAATATAATTTTTATATATAAAGGGTATATAGGGTCAAAGGTCACCTGTCAAAATGAGTTTGATGAAAGTATATTCCTGATCTCTCCAATGAGGTCGGCGTCTGAAACAAGGAACTATTTCTCACTAAAGATAAAGTTTTGGTCTCACTGACTCAAAAATAAACATTCAACTTTACTACACTCTGACTCCATTGAATATAAAGTAACGACTATTAAATTAGTCGTCGACTATTCTGAAATATTTGCTAGATTCCAAAATAGCCTAAAAAATAAAAAAGGCTAAATTATCCAAAATAGTTAGCATGCAGCTTAAAATTGGGCTAAACTCAAAATTAACCTAAAACAATAAAAAAATCCTAAATCAGCCAAAACAGCTGGCATGTAGCTGAAATATTAGCTGAATTCCAAAACAGCCTAAAAATAAAATTTAAAAAAGTTAAGTTAACCAAAACAGCTAGCGTGCTCTGAAATATTAGCCAAACTCCAAATTAGCCTAAAAAACCTTTAATGCCAAAATAGTCCAAAAAGCTAGCAGAATACTATTATAACTTTCCACTTTACTACACTCTGACTCCATATAATATAAAGTAATGACTAATCGACCATTGAATTAGTCGCCGGCGACTCCCGATGCCATCAAGCAGTAGTAGCGCCAAATTAGGATACACATGTCACTTCCTTTTCTTATTCCATGACTTGCCTTAGATTGGTTTGTTGTTTAATAAAGTATTTGTGATTTCTATCTATCAAACACGGAAACCTCCTCCCGCTGAGATCAACATGACACCTTTTAATGAAACCAAACAGAAGGCCGTCTGTTCTCAGCAGGAATGAGAAATGGGTCAAGTGTGAAGCTATAAGACCTGCTGAGGACCAGGCCACGCCCCCCCCTCTCCCTGCGCTCATCGGGGGAGCCTGCTGGCGCCCTCTTACCTCATCAGAGTTCTCCGAGGCGGCATCCTTCCCGCTGCTGCTGCTCTTGCTGCTCTTTGCAGATTTGCCCGTTTCCTGCAGAGACGCAGACATCCAGAAATGAAGCTCCTGCTGGTCCCACTGATGACTGCCTACAGGTGGGCCTCAGGTCTGTCTGTGACTGGGGGACGGGGGACTCGTGAGGCCAAAAGGCTCATGTCCAGAAAATGCTATGATAGCCTCCTAAGCTTTAGGAAATAAGAGTACATTATTTCATATGGAGAGAAAACAGACCCAAAGGGTTCGAGTGTGCATAGTTCTTGATTTGTAACTCATACAATACATAGATGGTGAGTATTTGCCAGTGTATTTTCAAAAACTTACAAAATACAATTTATGCATGCATAACTTAAAATTATATCAGCTAGAAATTTACTATGCATACAAATTATAAATAGTACAGATACAAAACCACATTTACATCAAATCAGATTTGAGGCTCTTTCTATGGAGCTAAATTGTAGCCAATATTATTTGAAACCCAAATAAAACAACTTGAAAAAAATATTGGTGTTTGGCCAAAACATGTTTTTTTAATGTATGGAACTTTTTACTATTCTAAAATAAACTTAATTATTCTCAGCTTCAAATTTTGTTTTTTAGGTTTCAAAACGCAAAATTTCAATTTCAATTTTTTTTCAGTTTCAACTCTTTTTGTTTTATTTATTTATTTATTTATTTTGCTTTCAATCTGAAAATTTCAGCTTCAAAACTTCTGGCACCATTGTGGCACTTTGGGGCGGGGCTAACCAAGAGTTAAACGTGAAAAAAAGAATGACATTGAAATTTTGAGTTTTGAAACCTAAAAACAGAACATTTGAAGCTGAAAATAATTACCGTATTTTCCAGGGTATAAGTCACTTTTGGGATGTTGAGACTTGTGACATTTAGGAAGGAATCCGGCAAGCATAGCTAAAATAAATAAAATAAAATAATACTAATCTTTTGATGTGTGTAAGAAAAATATCAAAGTTTAAGAGGAAAACAATCAGATTCTCTTCCATGTTTGTTTTGGACAACACTTCTGCTGCTGCTGTCAGAAGCAAATACTTATACTCAAATGCAGTGCCCTCTAGTGGTTGTTAGAGGAAACAACTGCAAAAGGAAAACCGCTATTTACTGGAAAAATAACAAATGTACAAGCTTATTTATGTCTAATAAAACACAAATAAGTTGCTCCTGAGTAAAATATGGCTGAACTAGCTAAACTATGAACAAAACTGTGACTCATTCTCCAGAAAATATGGTAAGTTTATTTTAGAATATCAAAAAGTTTCAGACCGTAACATAAAATTTTCTTATCAGCCGCTTTATACTTAGATCGTAGGTAATATCTGGTAAAAACCTGACATTTTTTCCACTTTCTTAAACAGATATGCTTTAATGACTATATTAAAAAAGTATAAATAAGTGTTTAAGAAACTGGAAATAATTTAAAGTTTTACAAGAAAAGAAAATTTTAACCTTTTAAAGGGACTGATAAGAAAACTCTAATGACCCAGCATTAAACGCATCATTTAGATACAAAACTCGGGATTGCTGTGTACTTCTCAAAGATATGTATGCATAGTAAGTTTTAAACTGGTGTAATTATAAGTGCATAAATTATATTTTGTACATTTCTGATACTTAACAGTACATGTGAATACACAGTTGCAAGTACACACAGTTACGCACAATGAGGAATTACGCACACACAAATCCTGCAAGTCTATTTTCTCTCCATAATTTTAGCACAAATGTTAACTCCAACTTAAGAGGAAATGTGTTTGAATTCTGTTGTTGTTTTTTTAGTTAAATTTATTGGAATGTTCTACTCATTTTGCTGTAGTAAATCAGGGGCGGAGCTACGGGGGCCAACCCCCTTGCCCCCTTGTAGCTCCGCCCCTGACTAGATACAAGTCTTAAAGTGTTTACTTTTGATTTATTGATTTAAATAAAAGTGGGTCTAAAAAATCTGTAAATCTGGAGCGCAGAGGGTTTGAATCTGCCTTGCTCAGGTGACTCACTGAGCCATGAAGCAGCAGACCGTCCGATTCTACGGAGGGAGGATTCATGGACCAGAACTGGACACCCAACATATAATTCATCAGCGATCGATCAGCTGATCAATGAAACGTTCCAGTCGCTGCGTTCCCGCGTCTAACTTTTGACGTGTCACCGACCCGGGGAGGGGACGGCGGGGGGGTTCCGGCCTGTTACCGGCGCCGTCTCCCGGTAATTGACCGGTCGCGGCAGCCGCGCAGGTAGTAAAACTGCGCTGGAGGCAAGGCGCGCCTCCACAGCCGCCTGTTGTCATGCCCGCCCGCGCAGGTGAGGAGGGCCCGCGCGGGGACACTCTGCTCTCCCCGGGTCAGGGATGCAGGGAGGCGGGAGCGAATCCTCCCGGAGCTCCAGCGGGAGGAAAGCGGGTTTCCGCTAAACACCCGGAGGCCGGTGCCGTTTCGGAAAACGCGCTGAAGTGGCGCAGACGGCCCCGCGGCTGCAGGACGCCTCCAGCCGCCGCTAGCAAGGCCTGCTCGGCTAGCAGGCTAGCTTCCCAGCGCTCGGTGAAGCCCCGCGCGCGTCACGCAGCTTCTCCGGCATTTTCCTCCATGAAAGACACCCAGCTGCCTCCCTACAGCCGCCGGCCTACCTTCTCCTTCTTGGTTTTGTTTGGCATTTTGTTTGCGCCGCAGAGATTGTCCACCGAGACTTCGGGGTGTTCCTCCGCGGGACTCAGATGCTGTCACTCGGTCTGTCTGAGCTCCCTGCGCCCGCTCCAGTCACGGCGAAGCTGATTGGCTGGCTTTCTGCACATCTACCTGGCGACGAGAGCGGGGATTTTTCTGATTGGCTGACGCTTGTACAGCGAGGGCGAGGCTGCAGGGCGACCAGGCAAGTCTGGAGTCTTCCCCAGCAACAAAACCCCTTCCACCTGGCTGTAAGAAGCCGAACCGAACCAGAGTTCGGACTCAGTACAGAAAAAATATTCAAAAATGTTACTAAACTTCTTTCTGATGCAATATCCTTGTTAGAAAGATCAAATGTATTTCTTCTTTTCCTTTGAAAGTGTAACTAGAATACATTTGTCTTTAAGGAAAGGTTTACTATGGGGTAATAAAACAGTCCAAATGTCAGGTTGGATCCGGTTCAGGTACTGGACCTTATCTGATCAGAATCTGCATATGTTTTTAAGCGTCATAGATTATATTTTCTGAACAAATCTGTGATGACAAACCCTCTCCTCGCGCCGCATCAGGAACCATCAGTGGCGATGAAGAAACTCCATTGAGAGTGGATAAAAACCTCCTGACCCGGTCCATTTGTGCCACAATCACCATTCAGGGGAGTCCTGGCAGGTCCAGCAGCAAAGAGACACATCTGGATCAGCTGGACTCCAGAACCTGCAGAACCACAGACACCTGAGCTCACCACAACACAACTCTGACAAACAGCACAAAGTTTATTAAAACTACATTACCTGCAATGCAAGTGTGAATCTTGTTGCTGGAAATGGTGAAGGAATTTGCTAAACGACAAAATAAAAAAAACAAAATTAAGTTTGTCCAAATATGACAAAAATAGACTAAAAAGATGGAGAAACTTTTAATTTTTTTTATAAATAAGCTGCCTTGTTCCTGTTTAGATTATTCATCTCATAAAAGGCTTTAAAGCAAAGAGCGACGGCTCCTAAAAGTAGCTTGTTTGATAATAAACTTTATGATGGGGAAATAGTTGTTGACCTGTCGTTCAGGTCATAAGGCAATATATCTTTAAAAGCATAGAAACAAACAAAAAAAAGCTTAAAATATTGAAGAAGTCTGAGAATAACAATCTGATCAGCGGAAAATGTTGAGCTTTGACTTAAAATGTGTTTACTTGTAACAAAAATACTTCTTGATAATTGCTTCTTTCTAAAACATCTTGCATAAACTGCCTAAAGTATTTTAAAATAATAAATGGAAAAAATATATTAATTTGGTTTACTATCTTCAAAACGTAAAAAGAATTCTAAATGAGCTTAAATTTGAAGTATTTGTGGGAGCACCAATACCTGAAACTGACTATCATATATATTTGATATTATGCTAATCTGATAAATCTGCATGGGTACTGAAAAACTTCTACACAAATGTATAGATATCATCTCTTTATTCAATACCAACCATGGACATATTTAAGCATAACATTATATACAGCATGTATATAAAGTTTGTTTTTCATTACATTTTCTATAAATATAGATGCACATTTCTTTCTGCCTACCATTCTTTATGTTTTCCAATCCATCTATGAACTGAGGTTTGATCTTTTTTGTTTGCATTATCTGTCATTGACATGAAATTTACCGATTATAAATAAAAACCTCATTACCTGAGAAAAGTGTTTGTTTAGCTTTGAGTTAACGTGCGCACATCTAAAAGCAAACACTTGAAGACTTGAATTAGAACTAAAGGAGAAGCTGAAATCTTGCAGTAACTTCTTAAAGTTTTTGAAGACCAAAATATTCTAGAAATGCATAATAACTTCTATAATGCATAAAATAGGTGAGATGTATCCTAAAAAACCTGAAATACAACAAATGCACAACAAAGCTTAAAAAATGAACTGAATGATATTGACCAGCTGGTAATAAAAAGATAATAAAAAAATATGTACAGTAGAAGTAAAATGTGTTAAGATCAACTTTTAGACATAACTGATAATAAAAGGGTAAAATATTTAACAACATAATTCTTAATTTTTTATTTATCTGTTTAGCTGCAGCAATATGCAGCTTTAGTCACTGAACTCCAAAAGGAATTCGGTAATAAAAATGTTATTTGTCTGATTCAAAAAATCTTCATGTAAAATTGGTTTTTGTTCCCTTCAAACACATTTTCATAACATCAAAATACATGTTACCTATCAGACTGTGAAGCCCTGTAAAAATCCCAACCTTTTGGACTACAATGTGTGCTAGCTTCACATGTCAGGAGTCAAATTTGTTCTCACGATCATAAATTAAAGACGAGATATGGAACGACGAACAGGTCACCAGATTTAAAATGGCCACGTTTAAAGGAGGAAGTTTGTCTCAGATTTGGTGTCCAAGGGAGAAAAAAAATGCTCCACAGTTTGAGGACAAGAGTGTATTACACTGTAGAGGCATTTTCCTACTATTAGCTAAAAAAAATACCTGTGTGACAAACGTTGGTGGAATTATGGCAATTTATCAGGAAAAATGTGTTCTTAAATACAGCTCTAAATCCTGAAAATCCTCTCCATTGAGCTCCATTATAAGTCCACTCAAATGTTCATAAACCTAAAATTGTGTTAAAACCTTCATAATTATTAGAAAGATAAATATAACTAAAATAGCCTAATCTTTGCTGAACATTTTTAAACTTGAATGGCTTTCTAGCTGAAACTATGCAAATCGCATAAAGGTCTTTGAGGAAGGTAAACACTTACCCGTTCATTCCAATGGGGCGGAAATATTCATATTTTGTTGATAGAAGTGGAAATCTCCTGAACAAGTGAGAGTTTTGACACCAGAAAAGCTAAAATAGATTTAAGAGTTGCTTTATGCAAGCTATGTGAAAATAAAAAACTAGCCAGAATATTGAGTTACTTTTTGAGATTTTTTTTAAAACTACTTTTTAACTAGTTTGATTAATCCACAAATTATTTTTTTAATTTATATTTTGACAGATCGTGTCAATACATAAAACAACTTAGAACTTCATGTCTACAAATATTTGGATTTCTAAGAAAATGCTGTGATGTAAATTGAATATTTTGAGAAAGGAAATATATCATGTTCCTGTTACAGTAGAGGCTAAGGGGGTGCCTTGATGCCCTCTTAAAATTTCAAAATTCAACTGTAAAAAGGCTAATTTAATTATGAATATTCTATAATATTGTTATATCAGCCACCAGGACGCAACTGAATGTTTGCTGGTGTTTTTTGTCTGAACTAGGCTGGCAAAATAAATTGAAAATGTATCATTATCGCAATATCAGCAAAAAATGTCGTAAACTGCTATAAGTGGTTACCTTAAATGCTAACACATGCTAAAACAAGGGTGTCGAACTCAATCGCAGAGTGGGCCAAAATCCAAAACACACCTTAGGTCGCGGGCCGAACAGGAGAAACATTTATTAAACACTCTAAAACTACATTGGACACATTTAAAACCGTAATTTTTTTAACATATGAACTAGATATATAACAATGCCTGCAATAATGCAAGTGTGAATGCTGATATCTGAAAATGCTGAAGCTGATAGCTAAAAATGCTGAAGGTGATAGTCAGTTAAAATATTAGGTACATACCAAATTAGCCTAAAAAACAAACAAAAGAACTTAGGTTAGCCAAATCGCTAGCATTTAGCTGAAAAAAATAGCTAAACTTCAAAATAGCCTAAAAACTGAAAAAAGCCTAAATTAGCCAAAACAGCTAGAATGTTGCTGAAATATTAGCTAAACTCTGAAATAGCCCAAAACATCTTAATAAATGCCCAAATACTCCAAAAAGCTAGCAGAAACCAATTTTTAAAACTTTAGATGTCCATGGCAGACATAAAATCCTGTCCACCTTTGTCCACTTTTGTCATGGAAGGAATTACACATCAATATATGGGTGGAGTCATCTGGACCACAGAGATAGCGGAAGGAGGGCCGGATAGAATTACCCGGAGGGCCGGATTTGGCCCCTGGGCCTTGACTTTAATATGTGTGCTAAAACAATTCAACAAATAGTATTCAACAAGTAGTTTCTGCCACACATTTGACCAATCAGTTGGCTCCTTTCAGATGCTGCCTCCTACCTACATACATTAAGTTATGTTGACTTTTATTTAAGTTTATTCTTCATTTTTTTCAAATCATATCATCATTGCAATGTTGATCACTGATATCCCACTTTGCAAATATCATGAAGCCCTAGTCTGAACTGTCTTAAAGAAATTGCAGGCGAGTACGGAAGTTTTCCCAATAACTCCCTGATCCAGGTCTACACCCAAACCAGCAGCTGCTGGTCCCTGCTCTTAACAACTGAAAGCCTGAAACTCTTCAGGTTTGTAATCTGAAACTAATCAAGAACTGATACTGTATAAAAACAAAAATAGATTAAAAAAAATACAGCTAAACACTAAATAGAGGAGCTCAACAATCGACAAGAAGAACCTCAAGTTTCTTCTCAGAGTTTTCTTCATGCAACCTCTTATTTTTTACGAACCAGTGGATCTCTGGTTATTGGAACACGACCAGATCCAACACCCACTTTCTTAACCTCAATGTGGAGAAGTGGAGAAGCCTCCGGTAAGTCGGTGGTTGCACTGGGCAGGACTGTGCCTCTCCTCATTTCAAGTCCATAGCCATCAAATCCTGGTGAAGTTTGTGCCTCGACTTCAGTGACTGACATGAAGAGACTGGCTGCTTTTCCTCCACCAACTTTTATTAAAACATGAGTCGAAGGAACAAATCTAACTGGAGGAACCATTGACCGGCCGAGCTGACACTTGCCAAGTACATCATAGACAAACACGGAAAGTCGGTCATCAATCATGAAAGAAAATAACGACAGTGTACATCGTGATGCTATGTGTAGACGCTAACAAGGAACGATCAGCCTATTTCTCCAGAACCCATCTTAGTTCTCATGAGTCCACCAATGATTCAAAGAAGATCCTACTTACAAACATGAATGTGAAAGTAAATACAAAAAATAGTTGTGAATTCCTTCAGAACCTCAGCAGTGACCCGTTCATTTTCTATGAGGCTAGAGGGGAGATCAGAGTGATCCAAAATGAGAAGAGTGAGGTTAATCCAAACTCTGAAGAGTATTGAACATCTGAGGGTCAAAGTTTCTGCAGTCTGAGGTCCCTTGTGTTTGCCAGCTGCCTTCAGTCCAGTTGGAACTCATAAAATCCAGTCCTGATCGGACACCCACAATGTTCCTGCAGCTACTCAAAGTTAAAATCAAACCCAAAGTCCAGGGAGGTCATGTCGGCCGGAAGGCCCAGAGTTTCTGTAGTCACTTCGATCAAGGGCTGATCCTCCGAGAGTTGAGTTCCAGATCCTGCATTTGACGTTTCCACGCCCTTACTGTCCGAGTTTGTAGCGTCAGAGTCCCCTGAAGCCTGCTCTGGCTCTGGATCGGAAAGATTCTGCTGCTGCTGGTGGCGGGTCTGGTATCTGGTCTGAGAACGGGTTTGTCGAATCGGCCTTGAAGGAGGAGTGGTCTTCTTCGCGGCTGCTCCCTTACCTCTGGTTCTAGGACCAGGTTTGGGTTTAGGCTCTGGAGTGGCCTCTGGAGTGGCCTCTGGAAGGGGCGCGGCATCGTGGTCAGGCTGGGCTTCAGACTGAGGTTCTGAAAGGGGCTCAGAAGTTGGTTCCAGCTCTGAGAACCTGTTTGGGACTGTGTGCGATTGAAGTTTAGGAGAGGGAGGATGGTTTTGAGAGGAATTCTGCGCCTCACGTGGAGCTGATGGTTCTGGTGAACCAGAATCAAAGGCTGAGGTGGACTGAAGAGACCAAACTGATGTGATCTGAAGGTTGGAGTTGGGCTGCTTTTGAGGACTTGTTAGAGACTCGCTGGAGTTTGTCCCGGAAGCCACCGCCTCCTTGGTTGTAGGTTGGGAAGACTCCATCTGAGCCTGGGGTCCAGATGGAGTCTGGGGTTTATCTTGGTGCTGAAGTTGTGGCTTTTGTTGGCACTGAGCTGGAGGGTCCGGCTGGGTCTGTGGTCGAGGTTCTGATTGGGCTTGAGGCTGGACCTTGACAGTCTCAGCTGCTTTGAGCGGAGCTTTCCCGTTGCTGATTTTTTCAGCTCTGGTGTTGCTTTCTTGTCTGGAGAAAGAGGAGGGGCCTGACTGACCACCACTGTTGTAGAAAATACCAAACAACTGCTGGGCTTCGGCTGCGGCCAAGTTGCTCTTTAACTTTTCGGACTTGGGAGCCCCATCAGCTTTGAGCATAAAGGGTGGAGGCTTAACAAACACGGTACGGGTCTGCTCGTTGTCAGGAACGCCGGGAGCTGCCACGTCAGAGACAATTTTTATCATTGCTGGTTGAACCGTTGAAGCCTTGGGGGTAGCAGCAGGTTCAGTTTTAGCTTGAGAGGATGAAAACTTCGCCTCTTTTTGGACACCTATAGGTGTAGATGTTCCTGACTGAGTAGGAGAGGGTTTGACTACCTCTGGGGCAGAATTAACCACCATCGGTGCAGGCTTTGGCTCGAGTGGAGCCGGTTTGGATACCTGTGAAGTCGGCTTAGGATCTGGAGTTGGAGGCTTTGACTGAACCAGTGCAGGTTTTGACTGAGCCGGTGGGAGCATTGACCGAACTGGTGGGGGCATCGACTGAACTGGTGGGGCCATCGACCGAACTGGTGGGGCCATTGACCGAACTGGTGGAGGCATCGACTGAACTGGTGGGGGCATCGACTGAACTGGTGGGGGCATTGACTGAACTGATGGGGCCATTGACTGAACTGGCGCGGGCCTCGACCAAACTGGCGGGGGCATTGACTGAGCTGGTGGGGTAAGTCTTGCTTTGGGAAATTGTGGCTTTGATCCAACAGGGCTGGGTACAGAAGCGGGTGGAAGAGAAGAACCTCCTCCCGCAGGTGAAGGATTTAACATCGAGGGAGGAAGCCTAGGCCCAAACGGTTCTGCTTTAGTGGCCGTGGGTGAAACCATTGGCTCAAATGGTCCAGGTTTGATGAACTGTGGAGGCGGTGTTGGTAACAGTGGAGTCTTCGGAGGGTTTCCTATGGGCCCGGGACCAGGGGCGGATCCACTGCCACCCTGGGGCCTGATGTTGAGGAAGGTGTTCAGGTGCGCAGGTTTTCCCGTCATTGCAGGTCTCCTCTGCTGTGCAGCAGGTGCGGGAAGGTTTGGACGGATTCGTCCGCGGTTGGATGACCATGAAGCTGAGGGCTGCCCTTGCTCCGCAGCAAACTTCAAGGCCAGATCCTTTGCGAAGTTCATGGAAGTTGTGAGGGCGTCATCAGTGGAGACTTTGTCCTCCTTCGACGCCACCTCGTCTTCTTTCATGAACTCTGCCGCTGCTTTCTGAGCTTCCTTTGCCAGCTGGTTCTCCTTCTTCTTCCAGGTAAACTTTCCAAAGGAGGTGCCGGTGGCTCCGGGAGTTGGTTTGGGAGGCTCCAGGCCCTGCTTGCGGAGCTTTGCCCTCATGGCTGGGCTTGGTCCACAGAAGATTTTGGGCAGTTCGTAAGGTTTCGGAGGGCTGGGTTTCACCTCCTGTACGTCTGCCTCTGGTTTTTTAGGGGGTTCCCACTCAGGCTTTGGCTTCCCTTCATCTCTCTCCCTGGATTTGACATCGGAGTACTTGCTTGCATGCTTGTACCTGTCCTGACTCTCGCTGGAATCATATTTTGGACGATCTGAATAGCGGTCGCTCTTATCTCTGCGGTAGCGGTAGTCGTCATCCCTGCTGTTTCTATAGCGGGATGCCCGGTCATCGTCCTCTTTGCTGTACCGAGTTTTGTCCTCCTTCCTGCTGTAGGAGGACTTCTCCTCTTCCATGTTCTTTTTTAGATCTTCCTCTTTCCTAACCTGTTTCCACTTATCTTCAGCTTCCTCCTGCTTAACTTTAGGTTTCTCCTCTTTCTGCACAATCTCCTCTTCTTCCTCCCTCTTCTTCTCCTTGTCCTTCTTGTCTTTTTTGTGTTTTATCTTTTCCTCTTTGTCTCTGCTGCCTTTCTCGTCGTCATCATGCTTGCGCTTTTTGCCGCTCACATCCATGGCCAGGCCCGCTTGCCGGTCCAGGTTCCTCCTCTGCTCGTACAGTGGGTTCTCATACATTTGTTTCTGGCAAAAGAAGACAAATCAGAGCTCAAAAGAATGAAACTGCACAAAAGGAGACTTGTTCCTTCAGGTGCATACCTTGTACTTCTCGTTGTGAGCATGCGTGACCACATGCTCCTCGGCACAGATGGCATCTCCATAAAACTCTTTGCACAGCAGGCAGAAGAATCCTCTGACGGGAACCATGAACTCCGAACCTGCAGCCAAACAAAGATGGCAGGCTTTGAACAGTCAGGAAGGGATGGAAATCAACTGCAATGATGTTTACCTCAAGCTCTGATTGCAGAACCTGTTGGGATAAGAAGTGGGTCAGAGACAAGCAAGCTTACAAAGAGTTAAGGAGATGGTAAAGATCTGTGGGGTCATTTCAGAGCAGGAACTGGTAGGATAGTGTGGAAGCTGCTCAAGAGCAAAGGCTTTCTTCTGATGAGTCCAACAGAATGAGAGTGAAAGTGCTTTTCCAGCGGGGGAGGCTGACACATGAAAACAAGTGAAATGACATCAGGAGTGTCCGCTGAGCTCTCTCCATTAGCCCTTATTTCATTATGAGCCTGAACCTGCAGCAAAAATCCACCCTGAATGCAACCTGGAAGAAAGACGGCTAACAAGGTTCAGAGGTTCACAGACCACACAAACAAAAATATAAAGGTGTTACAAGAGGAGATGTGGGGTGGCGCCAGTACCTTTGGCAGGTTTGGTTTGCTTCTCCTCCGTCGGTATGCTCTTGGAGATTTTTGCAGGAGTCAAAGCCCAGGGTCGGTGATACGGATCAAGTGTCTGTGGGGAAGCAGGGTGTTAAACGAGGAAACCGGCAGGTATGAACACCAAAATGAATGAGTCTAAACCAGGACCAACGACGGCGTCGCAGGACAAACCTTTCGGTGCACTTTTGAGTGCAAGTGTGTGAAAAAGTCAAACATGGAACCAGAGGTGACGTTACAGTTTTGGCACCAGTGGTTTCCTGCATCGTAGTATTCAAACGGGTCGGGGGCTGGAGTGTGAGCCCCAGCGGTGGCGGGCGGCGTGTCATGAGATGTCCTTTTCGGCGACGGAGTCTCTTTGGCCTGAAAAACAGAGGAAGAAGCGTCAAAAATCGTAGAAAGTGGACTTCAAACAGCTCCAGCAATGAGACAGGAAGTCCCTCACCTTCTCCAGACTCCAGCTCAGCAGGCGGGACCAGCGCCATCGGTCGCTTGCTGCTCCGACGGTATCGCCTACCCGAACGCGCAACTTAAATGCTAAATACACGCGGACTCCTCACGCAAGTCAGAGCCGATGATGGCTAAAGGCTCTTCAACTACACATTAGCGTCGGTAATGTTTGATTGAACACATGCATCGTCAGCAGGGGCATCACTGCAGCTGCAGGGAGTTTACCATCCGAAGAGTTTGTATGATGGAACAACTTTCTCAACAACCACAGAGCAAGCTTGACTGACTCAACACGACAAACACTGAATCTTACCGCAGTCGGAAGAATTTATTTAAAAGAATTGATTTTTTTTCTTCAGTAAAATTATTCTTAAGGAAGTTTATCCAAAACAATAAAAATAATAGTTTGAGATAAAATGCCTTAAAGGGCCTATACCATGAATTTCTTAAGTCTTAGAGTAAACTACATCCATATTTATGATCATGTATTTCCTTTGGCACATTAAAAAAATAATTATTTGTGAAATACGAGTTCTTTTCATTAGTTTTTTCCTACAAGGAAGTGGCGAAGTAAGCGGCTGATCACCACTAGCTGAGCGGAGAAGTTAGCCTCTGATTACTGCTAGCTGAGCGGTGAAGTTAGCGTCTGATTACTGCTA
>NC_050526.1:16188686-16202012 GCF_002922805.2 Oryzias melastigma | reverse complement strand
GATAAAATGCCTTAAAGGGCCTATACCATGAATTTCTTAAGTCTTTTAGAGTAAACTACATCCATATTTATGATCATGTATTTTGTTTGGCACACTAAAAAATAATTAAACTAATTATTTCATGAGTTTTTCCTACAAGGAAGTGGCGAAGTAAGCAGCTGATCACCACTAGCTGAGCGGTGAAGTTAGCGTCTGATTACCGTAGGCTGAGCGGTGAAGTTAGCGTCTGATTACCATTATCTGAGCGGTGAAGTAACAAGCTGATTAATCCTTGCTGAGTGGCAAGCTAGCAACTGATCATCGCTATCTTTAAGGAGAAAATAGGTGTTTGTGATAGCCTGGGGGCGGTATTGGCAGCGCACTCTTCCTGAAAAGGGCTTTTCTTACTTTATGACATCAGCTTGTGAGAACCTGCTCATTTTCGTAGGATTGGGGGGGCCTGTTGAGAGGGCAGGTTTTTATAAGTTTACTAAGAAATGTGTGAATTGATCAAAATACTGCTTTGGGGTTATTTTTTTAGATAAATGAACATCACAGTAAGTTGCATGGTACAGGCCCTTTAAAATAAGAGTTCTTTGTAAAACCTTTTTTTTGGTTCTCCATTGGCTGACTTGCTTTATTTTTTTAGCTTAAAGAAAACCTGCTATTAGGAAAATCATTTTTGACTTTTTTCCCTGTTTTTCCAGTGATTAAAAAGACCATCAAATGCTACCTCCACAGGTTCTGCCATAAGCGGTCCAGTTGAAGAACAGGAAGCAAAGCATTAAGTCACAGGCAACAGAAACCTTTCACATTAAAAGCTCAGAGAACTTTGTGTCAATAAGGGTTTTAATTTGGCAGAAGTCTTTATTTCTCATAGAGTCTTAAAATGTTTTTCTTAATGGGAATCGCTAAATGCAGAATCCGGCTTTAGCGAAACCTGTAGCATCTCAGAACTAGCTAGCTCCACGTTAGCTCCACGGTCTGGTCATGTGACAGTACTCCTGATCTGAACCAGAACCCGCTTACCTTGGCTGCAGAGCTGCTGGGCGCCGGCCGGCTCTCGGGACTGCTCTGCTTCTTCGGTGGGGGCTCCGGCAGCTGCACCTCGGGGGGTTTGCTGCTCTTGCGAGGACGGTCTGAGGGACTCAGGCCTAGAATAAGCGCAACCTTCTCGATCTCGCTGCGTTTCTTCTCTGCGGCCTCGTGGTCCTTGCGGAGGTTGGAGATCTGAACCATGACCTCCTCCTGCAGGCGGTTGATCTCCTGCAAAAGGGGGTCTTTATGTCCGTCTTTCTCCCGCCGCTTCTTTCTCAGAAGTTCACCTGAGGAGGACAGAACCAATGGAGACTCAGTATGGACCTTTAAAGCACGTGTCAAGGTCAAGGCCCGGGGGCCGGATCCGGCCCTCTGGATAATTCTATCCGGCCCTCCAGATCAATTTATTTTATTGTTATTAATGACCCGATGTTATCTTGTGCTCATTTCTAATTTGTATAATTTTGACAAAATATATTTTTATAGAGAGTAAAATATTGAAAGTTATTTAAGGTTTAAGTGGATTTATTCTGGAATAATATTCCTGCTTTTTCATTAGTCAGAATTATGTTAAAAAGTTACAGTTTTAACGTTTTAAAAATTGACATTCTGCTAGCTTTTTGGACTATTTTGGTATTTACTAAGATTTTTTAGGCTATTTTGGAGTTTAGCTAATATTTCAGCTACATGCTAGCTGTTTAAGCTAATTCAGGCTTTTTTCAGCTATCAGTACTAGCATCTTCAGCGGCCAACTTCATCTTACAGCATTCACACTAGCATTATCGTTGGTGATGCCGAATGTTTAGTTCATAATTATGTTAAAAATTTACGGACTTAAAGTTTTCAAAATTTAGTTTTAGAGTGTTCAATTAATGTTTATCCTGTTCAGCCCGTGATCTAAGGTATGTTTTGAATCTTGGACCCTGTCTGAGATTGACGCCAACATTGTTTTTGCTAGCCGTCTTGTCTGCAACTGGTGTTAACCATGTTTTATTTTAGCCGTTCAGTCTGCGATTGATGCTAACAGTGTTTCATGTTAGCCGTTCGGTCTGCGATTGATGCTAACAGTGTTTCATGTTAGCCGTTCGGTCTGCGATTGATGCTAACAGTGTTTTCGGTTAGCAGTTTTGCCTGTGACAGATTCAAACAGTGTTGGATTTTGGACCCTTGTGCAACTGAGTGTGAAACACCGCCCTTAAAGCTTCCCAAACCCTCGTCACGCTGAGGAAGAAGCTTACCCTGCTGCTTCCGGAGCCGCTCCAGCTCCTTTATGAGGTACTCCTTTTTGGTCATCCGCATCTCCCTCTCCTGCTTCAGTTTTTCCCGCTCCTCCAGAACCTGAACACAAGAACAGGGGCATTCAGAACCACATCCCGGGGCTGACTCCGCCAGGGTCCCGGTACCTTCTGCTTCTGGCTCTCGGTGTTCATCTCGTCGGAGACCCGGCTGTCCTGGCTGCTGCGCCGCTCCGCCGCCGGGTGGTCGACCTTTGCTGACCCTGCTGAGTCAGACGATCCGCGATGTCACCGAGACGCTCCAGAACTTATGGAGACATTCACCTGTATGAGTATGTCTCACCTTTCTCCTCTACGGTGGGGCCTCCTTTAGCAGGGGGGTAGGACAGGGGTGGGGGGTAGGCCTCGGTGCCGGTTGGGGGGGGCACAGGCATGCTCGGAGGAGGATACATGGGGGGCCACTGCTGGTGCATGTAAGCCATGTAGTTCCCATACTGGCTAAAGGGCGGCGGGGGGAAGTTGGGGGGCATCATGCCGTGGATCTGCGGGGGAGGGTACGTAGGAATGGGCATGCCAGCAGTGAGGGGAGGGGCCTGTGGGGCGGGCTCCGCAGGTTTCGCCGGCTCGACGGGCGTCTCGGTGGCTTCCTTATCTTTGCTTCTTTTGGGCGGAGCCCCGCCCTTCCTGGAGTCCTCGTCGCTGCTCCAGCCACGCCCCCTCTCCCCCCGATCGCTGCTGCTGGAGCTGCCGCTGCGGCTCCGCCTCCACCGAGCCCGCCGGCTGCCGTCGGAGCTGCTGGATGAGTGGCGTCGGCGGCGTGTGGGGGTCTTGGGGGGGGGCTTGTTGCCGTGGAGACGCTCTTTGGTCCTGGCGGCCATCTTGCTGATTTCGGTCACCCCCAGGTCCAGCCCGATGGTCTTCAGCAGGTCTTGGATCTTCTCATACTCCTCCACCGCCTGGCGCTCATCTTCCTCCAGAGGTTCTGTCCCGGGGGGGTAGGCGGGGTTGGACACCTGGACCGTGATGTTCTGGTCCGGTCCGATGATGGGTCTGCTCACATAGCTGCTTTTCACCTCGTTTGTTGGAGGAAGAGACTGGACATGAGCGGAGGTGCTCGAGTAGGCGTAGGCCCCCACAGCTCTGTGGGGGGCCGGGTCCATGTACAGAGAATCCTCGGTCACTTCTCCATACAGGTCCAGGCCCGGATTGTGAGTTTGTTCTGCTGCTATGGGAGGTTTGGGGTCTTCCGAGTCGCCGTACAGGAACTTCTCCTCGTCGTCGATGTCCTCAACGTTTTTCTCCGCGCTTGTGGCCGCCGGCGCAGGCCCCCCCAGGAGGTTCAGGATCTCCCGGATCTCCTTGTCCAGGCCGGCCCGCTGGGCCATGTGCGGGTCGGACTGCAGCTCTGCAAGCATGGAGGCCATGGCCCGCGGGTCGGTGCTCTTGACAGCCTGCAGCAGCTGCTCCGCCACCCGGGACATGTTGGAACCATCCGGACGTTGAGGGGAGAGGGAGCTCTGCTGGGACAGGAAGCAGATATTTAGGTTTAGAAAACAGAACCTGGGAGCAGAACGCTCAGCCCTCAAACCCAGAACTTGAATCCCTCTAGAGCAGGGGTCCCAAAAACCTTTTCTGGTTAGGGCCACATAACTTTTTTCTTCACTGATGTGGGACACGGGTCAGTTTAATGCTAACAGTGTTTTCTGTAGCACAACACTATTTTGCTAGCTCAAAGCCAGAATGGCGAAAATATTTTTTGCATCTCTGATACTAGAGGAGGGCCGGATCTGGCCCGTGGGCCGTAGTTTGGGAGCCCTGCTCTATATGCTCTTAACCAGAACATTTTTACTCCATTTGACAAACCAGCCCCTCCTAAACCCCCCAGGACCGGTCGGGATGCAGCCCTACCCTGACAGATGGAGAATCGTCTGAGTTGTTGCGCTTCTTCAGAATGGACTTGGTGGGCTGGGTCAGCATCTCTTCCAGCTCTTTCCGGCGCCGGGCCCGGTCCAGTTCCATGAAGTTACTGTCTTTCTCCTCCCGGTTGTAGTTACTGGAGCTGCTGCTCCTGGAGCTGCTGCTGCGCCGTCGACTTTTGCTGCGCCCGTGGCTCCGCCCACGGCTTCTTCCTCTGCTCCTCCCCCTCGACCTGGACCTGGACCTGGATCTGGATCTGGATCTGCTGCGTCGCCGGCTCTTGCTCCGCCCGCGGCTTTTGGCCCGGCCGTGCTCTGGACTGCGGCTCTGGCCTCGGTGTCGGCTCTTGCTCCGCCCCCGGCTTTTGGCCCGACTCCGGTCCGGACTGCTGCTGCGAGGACGGCTCCGCCCCCGGCTGCTTCCGCGCTCGTGTCGAGCGTAGTCCCTGTCGGAGTATGACATCACTTTGAAGATAACCTTCACAATAAAATCGACACCTCATGCTGGGAAACAGGAGGATCGGTCATGGTCTGCGTGGAGTCACTCGATCGGACACGACATCCCGAATATTCTGTGTTTACATGAGCTGCATGTCAGAACGTTTGGTCTCAATCTTTATGGGTTTTACAGCGAGAAAATTGGCCAGAAGAACAAAAGTGCCACCAGTTACTTAACAACTGTTACTCTTTATAGTGTTTACTATGGAGCTAAATCGAGGTCATAAAGATTTGAAACCCGAATAAAACACCTTGAAAAATTCAAGCTGAAATATTGGTGTTAAGCTAAAAAATATTAAGTCTCTAAAAGTCTCTGCAATTTTAATAGAAACTTAATTATTTCTTGCTTCAAATTTTCTGTTTTTAAATTTCAAAACTAAAAATTTAAATAAACCAATCACTTTATTTAAATAGGAATTTTCATAAACTTGCTGTTGAAAACAAGGTGCTGAAAAAAAGCCAAATATAAACATTAGTTAAGACAGATAAAAGGAACAATGATAAAACAGACATAAAAATAGAAAATAATGGAATTGCTGTGGCTAAAATTTGAGGAGGCTCTGCATGGATTAAGAAATAGATACGTAAAAACATAAAAATGATAAATCATAAATCAGTTAGTCAACTTATTAATAAATAAGTTGACTAACTGATTTATGTAAAACCTAAGTTGAAAAGATTTGTGTTTATGAGTCTGTTTTAACTGAATTTTAATAAAGCAGGCTAGCAATCTCTTTCTATAATTTATGCTTAAAAACTTTCAAAACTTTTTTGTTTCAACTCTTTATTTTCATATTTCAAATCTGAATCTGATATACGTTCAGAATGAATCAATATCGATTATTAATCGTATCAGAAACCAAAACATGATGATATGAATCGTTAAAATGAATCGTTCAATTTCATCAACCCATTATTGACTAATAAATAAAATGGTTATAGCTTGGTAAATATTATGCTTATACTTGTAATCAGATGCAGATGTGTCTTATTTAACAATAATGTCATAATATAAAACTTTTAGGACTACAGTGAGAGGAGCAGTGGAACAACGTGAAAGACGATACAGAATCTTGGTGCTGTTTTACAAAAATAAATAAATAAAATGAAAAATTCGGTGTTCTGAGTCTGGATACAAACATTTGACTGTACGAGAACTGAACCGAGTGAGTGTGATGTCACTCATAAAAAATGGCTTCCTTCTGGTTCCAGTGAATTATTTTGTTTTGGGGGAAACTTCATGTACATAAAGGGAAATGGTCAAACTCCAAACCTCATTTTCAACACTTCTTGCATGAAACAATACAATATGGTTAAATCATCAAAAAATTATTATATGTGATATTTATGTTGTATACATTAAGGTCTGTATACATTGGTATTTTTTCATCTCTCCTTAGGATTCACACTTTTGTTATATTTGCTGTTTATAAATAAAGCTTTAAATAAAGTTCCAGTGTATTGGAGTCAATTCAGTCGACATTTTTCACAATACGAACGCCGCCATGTTGAAACCAGACGACATCACTGAGCAGCGATTGGTCGGAGTGATCATTTCTATGGCAACCGCTCTCGCCAATCAGGAGTGAGCTTATTGGTGGGCCGCATCCCCGCTACATAAAAGCACGAAATCTGTCAATCAAATGTCAAGGTGAGAACACCTACTTTTATTGAGTCATCTGATTGGTCAGTTTATAACTTGAACTATAGAAAAATATGACGAAAAAATAATAAAATGATCATTTAAAAAATGTTTCAGATCAAAAATGTTAATTCTGACCAATACTCTATAGAAGTCTATTTTGGAGCCACTTCCTGTTTTCTGGAATGCTAAGGGGGAGGGGTCACTAAGTCCAGCTCTCATATACAGTCAACGACATAAACTTTAGCTTGAGAACCTGTGATGTACCTGTCATGATGGTGGGAAGGGGAGGGGCCAGACGGGTCTGTCAGCTCGTTCCCAACGGTGATGACCATCTTGTGGTCCGCCGGAGGACCCCTCTGAAAGACGAAGAATCATCAGGCTGATGATCAGTTGGAGCCTAACACCATCCCTCCTCTAATTCAGAACCTGGAGGGGTCAACTGAAACTCCCCTCAGATGGGTCAGACGGACCCGGATTGTTTCAGAAGTCATTTTCAAGAGGCTGGGAGGGCGGCCTCACATCAGCTTCACCTTCAAGACTTCCTCTCTCAATGTTTGAATGTTTCAGGACGGCATGGACCTTCCTCTCCACTCGTCCCTGAACTCCGGAATCCCTGGAATCTAAGATATTCTTTCATTGGTTTTAAACACCGTCATCGCTGAGGTCTTGATGGAGAAACTGGCCTCCACCCTGATTTTGAGCATACCAAACTACGGTGGCCCGGAGGTGTAAATCACATCAACAAATCACGTGACGCAAAGATCTTTAGGTTTCCTGACAATGAAAAAAGCAAAACAAATATTTGGAAAAACAGCATTACATTGAGGAAAAACAAAATTTCCGAAATAAAATAAAAAAAAAATGTAAGAAAAAAAAAATTACGGATGAGCCGATATAATTTTTCCGTCCGATACCAATAAATGATATTTCCCTGCGACTCTGGCTGATAGCCGATATCTGCAGATACCGATATTAAAGAGTCTACAACAACACTAAGTTTAGATTTCCTTTTTGTTTCTTTATTAGAAATGTACAACTTTTCTTTGACTGTACAATCATGCTGTATTCGACCTTTTTTAACACAAAGCAAGGACTTACAGAAACAATTTCGGTTTAAATGTTGGAAAATATCTGAAATAAATATGAATTCAAACCATTTACTGACCATTAGACATCAAGTGTAAACCATTAACCTTCCTAGTACCAGGGATCTGTTAGGCATGCATTTAAAAAGTAAACTTAATCTAAAAAAGAACAAAATCAGGGGATTTTTTAAATATCAGACCAATACCGATAAATTCAAATTATGCAAATTATCTGTAATTTCTACAAACCAAAACAAAATGTTAAAAAATGAAAAATCCGGAAAAGGTTTGGGACATCGTTGACTGGACGGTGGATATCCAGTATTGCTTCATGTCAATGATGGACAAACATTACCATCCAATCACAATGTCCCATAACACACACATGTCCATTGTTCTTGGTATTTTAATATGTATAATTGCTGTAAGTTGTATGAATGAATTTTGGTTTGTTTCTTATAATCTTGTTATTTGGAGCTTGAGTCTGTAATAATAAATTATTTTACTCTACTTTTTCCAGTTTTAAATGTGTTTTGTTTAACATTTCATTTTGGTTTCTGGAATTTTAATGTGTTTTCTGAAATGTTAAGCTGTTATTTTTTTGAAGTTGTTATTGTGATCTTTAAAATGTTTGTGTGGAGGGATTTGTTGATGTGACTTGTCCTTCAGGGCCACCGTACTAAACCCCCACCTGTTTGCCTTCTATACATGCACCAGTGTCCCCATCGTGTCCCCATCCGCTCCAAAACAGATGACAAGACTGTTGCGAGCTTGACACCAGCTCAGTGGCCTTGTGGAAGAGTGTCCGCCCTAGGACTGGAAGGTTGCGGGTTCAAATCCAAGTCACGCCAACATTTTAGGTTTGTGAAATTCAGTTTACGTTCACCTTAAGTCGACATTAGTGGGAAGTGATGCTGAGAACAGAGTGATGGTCCTGTGGCTTTGGGGTGCATCTCTGCTGCTACTGCCCCCAATAGGTGGAGGTGGGAACTGCTATTTCCGATTTGCCCCCCAAAAGTAAGGAACTATTTTCTTCAACATTCACTGAACATGTAAACAATGTGATGCTTTTAATTCTGATCTTACTAAACATAAGGAGTTTGTTTGAATGACATTCGTCCGGGGGGGGCACCCCCCTCCCCCTCCATACGGTTTTGTCTCGCGGTTACATCCGTTATTTCTGCATGCACCTCTGTGGGCTCTGCAGACGGCGGGAGCTGCATCCGCGTGCGTCCCCGCAGCCTCCCGGTGATGACTTTTTAGTTCGTCGTGCGCTGAAAATCCCGCGCGCTCACCTCATTCGGCGGAGCAGCAGACCACAACTCCCCGCTGCGGTGGCTCCCGGCGCCCGGGGAAGGGTACCTCCTCCGCGGAGGGGAGCGGCGGAAGGAGTCCTGGTGCCCGTGGTCCCGGTAGTCGTGGTGGTACGAAGGCCGGCCCCGGTCATCCCGGTAACCTGGCCCCGGGTAGGGCCTAGGCGGACCTCGGCCTTCGTATGGCGGCTGGTAGCCCCCTCTAGGCGGAGGGCGACCGCGGAACATGGTTTTCAGCAGAGAAGCCGCAGCGGAGGCAGGTGATGTCGGGCCGGAGCCCGCGACAGGGTTTTAACACGGGGAAGGGGGGAAAAAAATCCTCCAGATTTTGTTTGGACCAGACAAACGGCACTTCCTGCTACTGCGCATGTGCGCACCATACTTCTTCTGCAGCTGTAGAAACCGTACTGAGCACGCTGCTGGCCTCCGCAGGTGAAGGGATGTACTGCAGGCACTGCAGCTCCAGTTATGGACATTTCTGTACTTTCTTTAACTCCTAATATGTTTTCAACTTTTTATATCTTTTCTCGAATTCTTTTTTACTATTGTCGTATTTATTTTTCTTTTTAGTAATCTTGTGTACTTTTGGCACTGTATGTGTATTTTTTAATGCAGGGGTGTCAAACTCAATCGCACAAGGGGCCAGAATTCAAAACACACCTTAGGTAGTGGACCAAACAGGATAAACATTTATTTAACACTCTAAAACTACATTATTAAAACTTGAAAAAACATAACTAACTTTTTAACATAATTATGAACTAGATATATAGCATCACCTGCGATAAAGCTAGTGTGAATGCTGTAAGCTGAATTTGGCCGCTGAAGATGCTAGTGTTGATAACTGAAGATGTTGAAATTGATACCTTAAAAACACTTAAAGCTGATAGATGAAAACGTTGAAGTTATTAGTTGAAAACACTGAACCTGATAGCCAGCTAAAATATTAGCTAAATGTCAAATTACCCCCCCCCCTCAAAAAAAAGGGTTAGCCAAAACAGCTAGCATATAGCTAAACTTCAAAATATAAAAAAAATGAAAAAAAGCCTAAATTAACCAAAACAGCTAGCATCTAGCTGAAATATTAGCTAAATTCCAAAACAACCAAAAAACTAAAAAGAAGCCTGAATTAGACAAAAATCCTAGCATGTAGCTGAAATATTAGCAGAACTCAAACAGCCTAGAAAACGAAAAAAAAGTTTAAAAAAAAGGGGGGGCCGATTCGGCCCCCGGGCCTCGACTTTGACACATGTGGTTTTATGGTTATGTGTTCCTGTTCACTAATTAGAGTATGAGGCCAGAATAAAATTTAGTTAATCTAATCAAACTACCCCCTTTTTCAGATTATCCACTTCTGCACTGTCAAAGCTGGACAACTGTTGTAATTTCTCAGATTGCCTCTACTTATCCAAAAATCTCAATTTATCCAGTAAGGCCACAAACCTGTGATAAAATCCAAACAATTCTTTTAAAGGCTGTTTTTTTTTTTTGCACATATTTACATGTGACTAAGCACAAAGACCGATTGAAATTCGTCTGAAGCACATTGCTGTATTGCTTGCTTGTATAAGTACATCGAAGGATAAATGTCATTGTTGGTCCCACTTACATCAGCCTAGCCCTTCCTCTGGGTCTGTGACCAAGAAAAGAGCTCAGCACGGGACCAAAGTGAAAAAACTCACTTTCTCCTTTGAATTGTCCTTACATCTTTGTATTCCACTGAAACTCTCATACATGTTCGACCAGTGCCGATAAAAGACCAAAAAGCATGGATGGACGAGCCATTATACAGTCCGGTCAGAACTTTTCATTATCATCAGACCTCATTGTATTCCCTTTACCTTCCAGGTGAGTCTTAAGGACTAAACAAAACACAAACTTTTTACGATAAAATACTTTATTGATCCCATCGTAGGGAAGTTCCAGCAGCAGAAAACAAACAGTTACAAGAACAGGATCCATAGGATCAGCGATTGACTTATTTACAATGGTAAATAAATGGAAGAATGAATGACAGCATTTTCTGCTCAGAGCCTCCACAGTGTGGAGTAAGTGATGGATTCCTGTCCATGACCTGATCAATAGACACCCGTGTTCAACCGTTCATAGTGAACTAGCCAGGGATATAGAAGTCCTGTTCTTATTAGTGTTCTTGTGTGATCATTCCACTGATCCTGAGCCACAGGAGTTAACTGGGTCACATGGACTTCATGTCGAGAACTGCCGGAAATTTATTATTTTTCATCAGGCAGCACCTTGAGAACATACACACAGACACACTTTTCTTCTGTTTATTTCTGAAAATATTGATTTTGTGCATGTTTTTTATGAGCTGCGTTCAATATAAAAAACAAAATAAAGACAATTGCTCTTCAAAGTCTGTTTTTCTTTGAAGGCGTTCTAGTTTAGTTTTAAACACAACAAAAAATAAATCTAAAAATGAGATAAGTGGCTTTAAATAAATGTTGGAATCTGTTGCCATTTTGAGCTGTAACTGTTCTTCCTCTGAGACACCCGCCTTTTACAAAAAACAGAAATGAAAAGAGATGCCTCAGGGGAGGAGAGGATATGCCCCCTGAATGGGGCAGTTGAAGTCTCCATCCTCAATGATACCCCACTGTAAAAAGGGAGAGATCCATGAAACTGAATCTACTCGGATAACAAACACCAGAAGTTCTTCAGTTCCAACTCCGTTGAAGCAAAAACATCAATTCAATTTTTATTTATATAGCCCAAAATCACAAAGATTTTGGGCTATATAAATATAAACATAATGCTCAATTGCTCAAGACTGAAAGTAATTTAGTCAATAACTTTACATTCATGATCATTTTCATTCAACCAAAAATGACTCAACATCCTGTTCTCAGTGTGCTCTATCTCAAAGGAACGGATTTGTGTTGTTGTTTTTTTTAGGTACGGTTTTAATTTGATTAATTTAAAGTAAAGAATGTAGAACACCACTTCAGTGTTTGCTGTCACTTCACAACATGTCTGGATCCATGATGAAATCTTGTCGGTATATCTCAGTCCACACATCTTCACTGATGCTCTGGGCCTGGTCTTTAGTTTTTCCATGTTGAGTCTTATGGTTTTTCAGGGGAGTTTTGTTCCTCCAGCGTCAGTTTCTACAAGACAAAATCAAACCAGTGTTCAGTTTTATCAGCATGCACAAGATGAGAAAGAAAATGTAAGCACGAGAAATTAAATTTTAGTAAAAAACAAACAAACGTATCAGGCCTTCATGCTCATCAGTTTCACCAAAGTCAGGAGTTTGTGCTCAATTGATGAAGTTGTGAACTTTTCAGAAAATGTTTTCAGGATTTTAAGGAAAGCCATAATTATTTGCCAAATAAGTTTCAATCTAAAACCGAGGAAATGCAGATGATAAACATCCTCCCTCATCCCGTACCAGGAAGACTTCTTCTGGGTCAGAAGAAGCAGATTCAGCACATTTTGACACAGAAACAGAACGTAATCCACCAATTCCTATAATCTAGCATGACTAAATGTGGACTACAGTAGTCAGATTTCAATTTGAGTTTTCATGAAAAGCAAGTGGAGGATAAAGGAAACACAAAACAGTCAAAGTTGGTTAAAGACAATTGGAAAAAGAGAAGCGTAATTCACTTTGTGAGAAATTTTCTTTGCTTTAACATTGAAGTCATCCAAGTTTTAAATATTTTTTAGTTTTTGAATACTGCCGAACCTGAAGCTTTAAAAGAAAATGTCAGGTCAAATTCAGGTTCTTCTTTTTAGACGGACACTTTCGTAAAATGAAAGAAAAGAAAAAAGGATTTTATTAATCTGCAGTCAGTCAGGTAATAATGTGAAAAATAACAATACAAACATTTGCTTTAACAGTCTTGTCCCTGCTTATCCATTAGCAGATCTAACAACAGATTATACAAAATATTACTTTACCTATGTAAAAAAAACATTTTCTCATTTTTTCTTTTCCCAGTAAAATGTGTTTTTAGTAAGAGACTTTTCTAAACTGAAAACAACATATAGTGGTGCTGAAGATTACACATTTATCTGCTTTTGTTTCCATTCTGCCAGAAGATGGAACAACAAAAACAGAAACTAATAGATTTATGGTTATAATAAAAGCAGCAACCTACAATATTTATAAACTAGACTTTCATTCTAAATAACAAAACTTAAGCATAAAAATGTTATGTTTACTCCATTTCTGGGAAATGGAGTAAACATAACTTACCTGAGCCAAGTACCATGGAGTACATTTTTAAATAAAAGCCATAGAGCTTCAAGGAGAAACCATTGTTGTCAGTCAGAGAAGTCTTTCTGGATGGTTATGGAGCAGAAATAGTAGTAGAAGTACTGCTCTTGTACTTATCCAACTTTTTGCTCCATCTTGGATAGGAAACAGTTTATTTCAAGCAATCAAAGCAAGAAAAATGCAGAAAGAAAAGAACCAAAAGATTTATACTCATACTAAAACATAATGTAATTCTTTGTTACTCAAAGTTGTAAATAAGCGTATTTGTTATTTTCTATACAGAAAAAGACACAATGTAACTCTTACCTATTAAGATTGTCACCGTAAATTCAATAGATTGTATGAAAGGGATTGAAAGGAAATTAATTTATATA